>NC_053517.1:21970000-22280000 GCF_016920715.1 Anopheles arabiensis
TCACAAGGACGTATGGTGAGTTCCCGTTCGACAAGCAAGCAGTCTAGAAGCCTTATGCTACACGGCGGAATTAAAGTTGGCTGCCCAACAGAGGTGATGGGAGAGTCTTATCATCGCTATCTCTGCAATCGCGTTAAAAAAGTTTAAAATAACAACAGTTTTAGGGAAGAAAACAAAATCCAAACTCATAACTTTGAAAAGCCAATTTTTGCACAAATGCTTCACAATCTGCAGTTCCGTAAAGTGTGTTCAATAAATCGCAACCCATCCCACCCAGGGCAGGCGCGAAGGTTCGAAGAAAAACAAAAACCAAATTGGTTGTTGGCGCAGGTGATTTCCTCCTCCCATCCCACTGCCCCCTCACACTGGGGGGTAGATAAACCTGTTAAGCGAATTTATGTTAATTGAAAGAAGATTAAAGGGCCGATAAGGGCGAAGCGAAGCGATGTCGAAGAAGCAACCGGAACGCACTGCACCGGTGAAAGGAACACAAAAAGCCGTTGCGTACGGACGATGGACGATGGTCATATTTCTTCGACCATCCTCTTCGACTCGTGCTGTGGCGGCGGTGGGCGTACGGGGCGCGCTGCTGTCGATAAGCCATCATCATGGGGCTAGTAATAATAGTAATGACAATAGTACCACTAACGATGAATGGTGAATAAAAAAAAAAAGGAACCACGGTTGGAGGGTTGAGAGTGACCACCAACCATTCGGTGGTAAACACGATTGATGAGCCCAATCTACGGGACCCAACAGCTGCGCTGGGAAGCGTGAATGGACGCAGAAAGTGTGTTCTCGTGTTTTGTGCGAGTCGATTTGCCCGGCGCGTTCATTAGTGCAAAGGGAAATAAATCCAATCCCTCCATTCCCGATCGCTCCACCGCTTTCCACCCGAAATGATGATGAACCATAACTCACCTGCAACAGAGCAGTGGGGGGAAAGCCGCCCTGAATGGTAGTGCTGGCGTGACACATAAGCATAAGAAAAACAAATGAGACCATCATGCAAATCAACCGATCGGTCTTTTTTGGTTGCGGTTGTTGTGGTTGTTGACCATTCCTTCTGGGGTTCACATCCTCGTGGGGTTTGGATTTTGGGGTTACCGGGCAGTGAACAAAAGTAAAGAAAAATGTGTAGGTACATGGGTGGCGGCTTTCTTGTGCGTTCATTATGGCATAGTTTGGGCCATGCTTAGGCAGACGGGATAACAAACGATGCGGACGATGAGCCATTGACATATTTTACGCGTGCATGCCCACGTCGGGCACACACAACCACACCACTTGTTTGGGCCGTAACCATAACTATAGATGAGCCACTCTTATCGAAAAGAGGTTTTATTTTGCACCCCAATGGCTTTTTTGTAACCCAGACGAACTGGAGAACGGAGACGGACGAGTAAAAAACGAGGCAAATTTCTAATATAATGAAGCGAAAAGAGGTGGAAATTTATTGAACATTAGTGTGTGATGCCGCTGCCATTTGTTTTTAGCACCCTCTCCGATTTAGCTGATGGACACACACACACACACACACACGTGGGAAGACATTGTCATAACCAACAAATTCGACGCGAAGAATTTGTGAGTTTCGCTGGATGTGTATACGATTTGCATAATTTATATGCATCTCCCGGCACAACAAAAAGCCCAACAATTATAAGCGCATTAAGTGTGTGTGTGTGGAAATTTAACGTTCACACACACAGACGATAGTCCGTTTTAAGCTACGCAATCGAACCTAACAAGCTTCTCATCATGACGTTTGACAAATGACTACTAATGCCGCTCTAGCGGCACCAAAACGAAGCTCCGTAGCGAATTCTTACCGCCGCCGCAGCAGCAGCAGGCAGATTAAGATCGCACCGAAAATTGTACGACCGCCAAAGACGTTGCTACCGTCTGTCGACAGATCGGCAGAAAGGGGTTACAGATCGCCCTCCCTACTGCGCTGTTGCGTTGGAGTGCTCGCGCGATCGTAAAACTGCTCCAATTCTACGCCCTCTCTCGGGAAGGTAATTAGAATTTAATAACCGGAAAATGTGTATGTTTAGTGTGAGGGCGCCCCGTGTGTGCTGGTGGAAACGGGCAAAAACAGACAGGCACCGGCGATGGAGTCGTAACAAAACGACGGGCGAAGAAAAATGATTGGGCTACTCGACTCAGCTTTAATTCTTTACACATCGAGAGATGTGTTGAAGTTTTCGGAGGCGGCAACAGTGACACTTTTACGACGCGCTCAGAAGCATCTTCCTTACCCGTGCACAGTGTATGATTGCTCCGTTATGGTTCATAGACAGTGTTTAGCTAGGAACATTGCTCAGGCGACCTAAATTTCAAGCAAGTTGGTGACTTTATTAGTCGGAACTCTCCACCCTTAGGTTCGCTCAAACATAAAAAAAAAAACTCAACTCCGTTCGAGACGCATTGTTTTCTTTTTAATGTGCTTATAATTGTGTAGAAAAACGCGTTGCTGTTTGATGTACTTCTGCCGATTGGCAAATGGACTTTGTTTCTCGTAACTTCCGGGAATGGGTGCCTCTTTGCGCTGGGAGTCACACGAGCAACAAAAAATAGAGGCCCACCCAGCAATATTCTGAACTGTTCGCCCCCCGAATATTCCCCCACAAAAAAACGCTTCTTCACCCATTTTTTAATTGCCAGTGCCGGGTGAATTTAAAATTCAAACCTGGTGATAGTGCAATGTTTATTCATGGTGCCTTTGGGGGTGCCGTGGCGCCCGTCGCTTTTTTTGTTGCTGTTACCAGATCTGCTGACCCGCGAAAGCACCGCCGGTACGGGCAAGAAGTTATTTCTTTCAGACCTCCGCGTAGTTACAGATGATACGTTTACAACTCAGCTCAGTTGTTCCTCGGCTCAACGACCCCCACCCACCTACCAACGGGACGACCCTTGTGGAGTTCGTGCGACCGGCGCCGCCGGAGTGTGGATGGGCACACGGGGTGCCCACGGGGTAAGTAAAGTGAGCGCCCTCTCTCGCGTAAACACCTCCGAAGACGCGGAGGTGTCCGCCGGAGCGGGTCTTTGTTTGTTCTTGGC
Organism: Anopheles arabiensis; assembly: GCF_016920715.1. Lineage (NCBI taxonomy): Eukaryota > Metazoa > Arthropoda > Insecta > Diptera > Culicidae > Anopheles > Anopheles arabiensis. The sequence goes on from NC_053517.1 coordinate 21,973,064, forward strand.
ACAAAAATGCTGCCGTTGAATGCCCACGGTCGGTGGTGGTTTCAGTTCGATGCGCGTATCGGAGGGAAGGGCCAAAGGAACCGGACCGGGACACACAAAACACAACAATGGCTATAGAAAAGTGTGCCTCATAATTACTTACTTATCTGTCAAAGATATGATACTGACCACCCGCCAGAGACAGCCCCGAGCAGCAAGCCTACGCGTGCAGGTTATGTTTCTGTCTCAGTTTGTTTGTGTTGATTGTTTTTCGGGTGGCCTTCATACCTCCACCAAACAAAAAAAAAACGCGAGTGACTGATGAATGTGGTTCTTACGCTGCGCTAATTTTCCAAACGAGATGAAAAGCGTGGAAATAAATGGGAAGTCATTTGCGGACAGCAGGTCAACAGATAGGAGATAGGAGGCCGAGCTGCGCACACACAAAGAAATTATTGTTTGTTGCGCCGGTTGGTGCTACTATCTCTGCTGATGCTTAGGGCGTCGTATGGCATCGTTTTCGACACGGATTCGGACCCTTGATAGGCTCGAAGGCATTGGGTGGCAAGCAAGCCCCGATTAGTTGCGTGCGCACATAAAGCATTTGTTGCGATAGTGGAGCTTCTTTATTTGGTGTATTGTTTCAGTGTTTTTTTTGCCTCAAAAAGGGATGGATTACTGTATCTTGTTGTGTAATAATTTTGATAACACATGTTGAATACATTTCTCAGAGCTGGAAATAGTAGATATGTCGTTAAAAGTTAAGTCAATCTGATTAGTGCAAAGAATTCTAGCAACTTCAAATGATTGAAATTTTCCCACAGGTAATCTATATTGTTGCTCTGCATATGTGACGGTTGTTTAAAAACAGTGAAATAGCTTGATTCTCTTTTGAAGTGGCTATATATTTGACAGGTATATGGAATCCTTTGTTCCTATGCAAAACCTCAACTAATAAAAAAGCACTTCATTCTGACAGTACTGTAGACCCGGACGTGGCGTGGCAGCCATAAACAATTTAACTTTGAGACAATCAACTTTACATATTACTTCAATCCCGGCAGTTTCTACGATGTCCAAGACAAAAGACAACCTAAAACTAATCCAGCCCACCTACGGATACACTGATTGTAAAATGTAATAAAATCCACATTAATGAATTGCTTTGTACGATGCAATTCCAAGCAACTCCTGTTATTTCACTCAGTGAAACTAGATGAACATGTCCCAAACAACAGAACGGGTTCACAGCATGTAATATCATCAGTTCGGGATACTTTGACACACCAGGTCTAGAAATTTGGTGCACTTTTGCCGATCTTATTGCACTGAGAATGAAAGAGGGTTCCCGGGATCAATGTCACCGCCACAGTGAGGGTGCCGCTGCCTGTGGCACCTGATGAACGAATCAACCCGCCCGAAACATGTCCATTCGAATTCAAATGCAATGAAGCTGCATTCTTGTGCATCCTTCGAAGGTTTGATGGATAAGGGGAACCATCGTGCGTCTGGGACGCCGCAAAGATTGCCACACCAGGACTATCCCGGTATGCTGCGAAACAAATCACTCGCACACTCGAACGATAGGCATGATGCTGGACGCGGCTATCGATATCCTTCCGCCCTGGACTCACTCGACCACTGGTGTCGTTTGATCGATTTGGCAATGTTTTCATTTAATTTGCAGCTCTTTACTGCAGGCTCTTGCAGAAGCAGAAGAGAGCGGGATTCATCAAAAGGGGAAACAAAAAAAAATGGCGAAAAAACAGTTGGAATGAGAAGTTGGTGGACATTTGAGACTTCACTCCGGTGCTAGGGCATCTCATCCTCCCCTTTTAACTCCATTTCCCGTCCTGAGGACAGAAATAATCATCCGAAAGCAAACTCAACGCTCAATTCGTCGAGTTGAAAGCGGAGTCTCTCTCTCACACTCTCTTCCTGTCCGGTGATAGCTTCATTGACTGACGGGGTTTTTTTTTTTGGCACAAGGGTGAGTTCAACTATTCATTGATTTCGAGAGCCAGTGTCCCAGGCGCACATTCCAGCTGATGCTAAAACAATCGAAATGCACCCGCTCCTGTGGCGGAACGTCACTGAAGCTTTCTTTGTGCAACGAGCGACTCGGTGCATTGTTTAGGTACATTAGAGCGCAGCAATATGGATGGATGGTAAATGCATTCCTTATAGAGACGCACATTCCGTGCATCTGTACCGTTTGCCGTTGGTGAAGGTTTTGCGGTAATCGAACATATCCTGGCCGCGCTTTTGATGTTGGAACTGCACAGCACAGAAGCATTGCAACTCCGACTCCGGCTCGACAGGGATAGACACAATGGGGCACGAGACAGCGCAAAACCACACGAGCGTGTACGAGGTAAGGGTGCGTTGCACAGGGCTGATTGACGAAATTAATTACCGTTCGGGTTGAAAATAATTAAACCGTGTGTTATAATGCTAGATGAACAAATTGATCATAATTTACTGGAAAGCCTGCAGGCAAACACACGCGCAATGTGATACTGTGCATCAATTGTGAGTTCGGTAACGGTCAGGTGCAATGATTCAATACAAAAAAAAGCAAATAATAGCAATTTAACAATAATTGCCATTTTGCACATACTATTGCGCCGTCTTGCTGCTCTTATTCGTTAAAAAGTTTGGTTAATTTTCATCGCTTTGTGGTGTGTTTCTTTTTTTTTCTCCTAAAAGCGCACCCTTTTTCCAACCATATCCAACGTTCTGCTTCAAAACAACCGCGATGCAGTACCAATTTTCCACAACGGCACGGGTGTTTTCCGGTAAATTTCTCCCAAATAATGCGTACGCTGCTGACCACCCTGGATCAATTCCACGGCCAATGCGTTCGGAATTGTTGGTTTCCGTTTGCGTGCGCGTGTGTGAGTGTTTTTTTTCGCTTTTCCCAAAAGGTATTCTGTACACCCTAAAGCTATGTTTACTTGTACACAGCACTGGGAAACTGTTCAACGGAGGAGCGGGCACGGTTGTTTACCATGGGGATGGGTCCTTCCCTGTCTGTCTGGAAGTTTGTCTGCACTGGACGGCGTCGACTGTTCCCCGCTCGCTGCCATCCTGCTGCCATATTGGGAGCATCGGTTTTGGGAGCAAAGCCGCGAAAGGATGCACGCACGACCGAGACCCGCCCGTTGTATGGCGGGCACGATGCGTCTCGCGCCAGTGCGAAACGGTGGTCGCCGCCAAAAGCAGACACAGCAATGCAACTACCAGGCGATTGCAACGGAAACAGCAGCAGCAGCAGCAACTCGGAAGCAAATCCTTTGATGTGGTTTTACAGATGGGTGCCTCTTTTTAATTGTATGGAAAATTGTATCGCGCGGACGGGCGATACCGAAAAGGGGGACGCCGTGTGTGTGTGTGCTGGAGGAATGGAAGGGATAGCGTATTTCGTGTCCAGAAAGGACGTGCGTGTTTTGAACGGCTGATGGATGCACTGTTTGCCGAAATTGTTGAAAAGGGATTAAGTTAAAAAGTTGTCCATTGGTGAGAGCTTTTCAGGGGTAGAAAACCATGCAACGGACACCAATTTGAATGTTTATAATAGATGAAAACGGTAAGAGGTAATGCAGGTAATTCAGGTAAATTGCTAAATGTAATTTTAGCTTAATTTAATTGATTTTTTATGAGTTTGCGACTATAGTTGCACCATGTTTGCCATTACAGAGTTGCACACATTGCTTCGGAACTTTAGCCGTAATTTTCGTATCAGTCTGAGAGTGAAGTCTTTTACATCGTTTATCCTTTGAAAACGTGAACAGTGTACTTCCGAAAAAAAATCCTTTAAAAAGAGTTTTTGGAGATGCCGGGTATCGATCCCGGTACCTCTCACATGCTAAGCGAGCGCTCTACCATCTGAGCTACACCCCCTGGTGATACTATGGTGTCCACCAGCGTTCCAAAAGCCACCCAGCTGACCTACATTTTAGAAACGCGATCGATCGTATTTTTATGCTAACCCCACCATAACAGACTGCAAGGCGTAACGGTGCAGCAGCGCCCCACCCAAACGCGCAGAAGGAGATATCAAGGGTGGGAGAATCGAACGCTGCGATACCGAGCGGGAAAGGGCAATGGACGCCCGGTTGGAAAGCTGTAACCGATCGCCGTCGTTAAGATCGATCGCCGTTCGGTCAAACCGCAAGAATGTACCCATACACGTACACACTCGTCTTTAACACGATGGAGTGCGAATCATTGCCCGCAGCAGTGCTCACCGTTGTCCTCCGACAGTTCCATACATCATCGATCAGAGAGCGAGTACACTTCGGCCTGTTTCTGCTTCGCCTGCACTAGATAAATCAGCTCGCTTAAGAAAATATCTGATTTGTTGGGGCTTTCGATCTCAGAAAAGCCAACACGCTGCCGTCCCCAAGCTGGACCTGGAAGTCGATTCCGATAAATCCCTCTCTCATCCGACCATTGCCAACATCCCAGGGTGGTGGTTTTGTCGCACCGGAATCCGATATCCTTCCGAATCATTTATCAAGCCTAAAATGTTCCCGCACGGGCGCTCACGCTCGCACGTACGTGAAGCTTAGAGGCGCAACAACAACGCGTGCTTTGGCGTTTCGGAAGCAACTGGGGGGATCAGCCTGTTCTGATCTGTTGGAGTTACCGAGAAGACCACAGTGTGTTCTCCATTATTTATCAACCAGCTAATGGAGGGAGCACCGAGGGTACGTCAGGATACCAAGGGGAAGTGCGGGATCAGTACGACCGCGTTCCGAGCGCTCGGCTTCATAAATAATCGTTAGTAGATTTTGGTGACAACTTCGAGGTTTTGATTGATAGGTGGTGGTGGTGGTGGTGGGCTGTAACAGTGAGGCACGGGGAGGACCTCAACCGGCAGTTCCGGGCCCCGACTGAAGGCTATCCCGATTTGTGCTCGGTGGTTTATCATTCATTTCGGAAACTGTGTTTTACCGAGCACCCTCAGCAAAAAAAAAAAAAAGGAAACGTCTCTCCGAAAACGGAAAGCAAACCCAGGCCAGATTCGGACGAGTGAAAAAGAGTGCCGATACAATAAAAATGTTATTACTTTGTCATAATTTATCGCTTTTCGCTTGTGCCTGGGATAACGCGGCTGTCTTAGCGAAGGGTGAGTGTGTCTGTTTTGGTGAGTTGCTTTCGACGGGATTATGAATTATGAAGCGATTGTTTTGTGAAGCCAAACCAAGCAAGACCAGCGCATTCTGGTCCGATTGCACTTCAGCAAAAGATCTTAACTCAAAAACGAAAAACGACTTCAATATCACGAGATGATGGTAAGTGGTGGTAAGTGTTGCTTCCCTTCCAGTTCTTCCCAGCAGCTAGTTTTTTGTTTGTCAGTTTAGCCTTACTTTATCAGTCATCATAGCGGGTTCAAGGCAGCAGCAGCATCAGACACGTCTGGCGTGGAAACATAAAATCCACACAACATTAAACAAAAGCCAGGCAGTGGAACCATTGGCATAGGTTTTTTTTTCATGTCTGTCTTCTTCACCACCCGCACACACTTTAGTACATCTTTAGTTGCAGTACCGTAGAAAGGGAGGGAGGACATAAATGCATTCTGTCCCTGAGCACACTGCTGAGCGCACCCGCAGCAGCAGCAGCAGCAGCAGCAACGTGCTTATTATTGCACGTGTAATTTATGGCTATTTATTTCAACTAATGACATAATATACGAAATGAATTATGACGCATGTCGGGAATGGTACAGTAACGAAGCATGGCCCCACCGAGCTACTAGTGTGTAGCTGCAACCTTTAAGCGATTCGCAACGCCAACCCCGCTCCGACAAGAGGAAGCCACCAGCGACGTCTCAACGCTGTTGCTGCACAAAATGAAACGAGCTTCAAAAGTGCGAAATAGTAACCCCTGCTGTGGTGGGGTGGAAGTACGCCACCACCATTTAGCGGCTGCATTCCCGCAGAGTGCGCAGCTCAGGTATAATCCCCGTCCGCTCGTAATGACACTCGCCCTCACCCCCGTTCGGTCACGGGATCTTAGGCCATGGGCAAACGGTCAAACGGGAAATTGTTGCATGCTTCCCTTAGCAGGACGCATGCAACAGAAATGGGATAGGAAATCTAGGAAAGTGTGATGTATTTCGTGCCCATTTAATAGCTTACAATGTGCCGTTTCTTCGCCAGGGTGTCCCGAAAATGACACAATGTGTGAGCGTGCCGGTGGAAAAAGTCTTTTGTTTGCATTAGAGTAAAACCGAAACATGCTCTGGGTTCTGTTAAACTTTTGCCCCCAAAAAAGCGGACCAATCTTCCAGCTGAGAAAAGAACGGAGCAAAGTTTCATATTGCACACACACACACACACACACACACACACACACACACACACACACACACTCTTACCCAAATCCCCAATGTTCGGTCCAGCTGCACGTGGTGAACATCTTGAGCCGTAATATCGGTGGGATGCTATAACGTGTGCCGAATAGTATGGTTAGAACAACTTTGGAGCTCGCACACCCGGTGTGCTGTCCTTACAGTAAAGCGGTCCACACGTCCACCACCAAACACATGTGTAGCTATGAATTCTTGCGTGCCACAATAATTGCCTTTCTTTGCCAGCTTCACATGACGGCGACAAACGACCCTATGGGTGGGGGACTGAACCCACTCACACACATACACATACCAAGCTGGAAATGAGCAAACCTGTGGCTCATCACAGGTTCGTTCTCGACTTCACGAGGTAATGGTGGTCTCCGCCACAGGGAGCCCATCCGGATGCGCTCAGAGCCTCGTCTTCTGCCTCCAGTCCCCAAAACATAATCAGCCTTTATGTTGTACCATAAAAACGAAGAAGCGAGCCTGCAGCCTGTTACAGCCCCGGGACCCGTGTACCCCAAAAGCCACTGCGGGGTGTGGGCCCGTCCCGCCGTCGGTTCCGGTTCCGAGCGAAGAAAGCCAAAGGGTTATAAGGCGAGAGAGCGCAACCCGTTGGCCAGATGGTCGCCGCGAAAACAACCATGCCGAGCCGAGCGGGCGATAATAATGCGTCGCCGAAGCACCGGGTGTGGGATCGCTGTAAACAGGCCATTACTTTTGTACACTTGCGCACTGCCGCCACCGCCGGCAGTCGTCTGTGTTTCGAGCGGGAGCGAGTCCATCTCTTGTGCTGCAACTAACAACACGGCCAAGCACGGCTCCGGACCGAAAAAACGGTAGGATATTCTTCAGGAGACTTGAAGCTCTCGGTTGGTGCTGTGTTTTTGCTTTGCCTCCACCCAGGATGGTATTAATATCGAGTACCATCTGCAATAAATTGGCTTCAATGAGTGCGCCCGATCCCGGCCATAGAGAGCTGCTGCTCGAGGAGAATCGATCTCCCGATGTGACGCGCATTTGATGAGCCGACAGACGACGCATCGCTTGGTACCTTTTGTTGCCTTTTGTTGCGTCTGCTCGTAAATATTCCCAATCAGGTACGAAATGGAATGACTTCTTCACTGTTGAGGTTTCGATCGCAACAGGATTTCCAAGCAATAATTTAGCATCCAAACGATGTGTGAGTGAGCGCGCGTGCACTATCATGTGTGTTTAATAACTGTTTTAGCAAAACTTTTAGGATCCCTTTGCTTCGGTGTAACTTTCGCCCCAAGCCCGTCGATGTCTAAGCTGATTAGACGCATTACGAGTTTCCTGTGTTTAATTTGTGCTACGTGTGTGCGGAACTTTGCCAGCTCGCCGGTTCGATTGCAAATGTAGTCCACTCCCTCTACCACCCCTGGGATATCCTAAAAACGATTCGTTTCTTGTACAGATATTCCCGTGAGGCGTTAAGGGTCAAAAGTTTTCCCTCCCTCGCTCCCCCTCTCTTGCTTCCAATTCGTCGGGCTTACCGGCATCAGGGGATAACTCATTATCGGGAATTATCGGAACCGTGATATCGTTATCTGGCTTGCAGTATGGGAGATTGCCAGTACGTGACTGATTTATTCGACCATTGCCTGCTGCCTAGATGTTGGAGCCGGAGTAGGCTTACCGTCCTGCCTGTCTTCCGTGGGCCGGGGCAAACAAACAGCTCTCTAAGCAACGCACGGCTCCGATATCGTATTTACAGTAATAATGAAGATAAAATTTATTCCACAACATACACACACCAAAGGGCCTCTCGAGCTGCTCACCGCTGTCCAGATCATCAAGCGAAAGCAGATTAATTAGTGTCGGATCTTGGAACACCACCCAGCAAAGGTCCGCAAGACAACACCGTTGCCATTTCCTAGGAAACAACAGTGCAGCCCGGATGGCAAGTGTAGCGGTCAGTGTTAGAGGGTTCGAAAAATTCCCAATCCCCAAGAGGCATCTTAAGGCTCTGGTCGGAGTTCTGGAGTTCATCTTGTCTGCTCGCCTGGGCAAGGAAGTGACGAACGAAATGTTCTTTACCATTAACACAAAAACCGCCAAGTTTGATGCGTTGTAAGCTGGGGCCGAGATCCAATTAAAATTTTATTTCATCCAAAGATGCTGCGAACGGTAACTGGCCACTCCTGGTGCCGATGGGCGAATAGGCATTCGGGATGGCTGCGTGGAAATGATTGCTGAAGCGCAATGAAGCATTCTTGGGCGCGCTACTTTCGGTACGCCGGCTTGACAGGCTTGAAAGCGTTGGTCCCTCCACTAGTGCACTCATAACCTTGGAAGTTTTGTTTCACCAAATCTTCTTTGAATTGGTGTGGTGGGTGATGCCTTTATACGAATTTGCTTCTTCTAAGAATTCAAATGTCTCGAAGAGGGGGAAAAAACACACTGTACAAGTGTCTCGAGCACTGCCTATAACGCGCCGCCGGACAGCGTTCCTGCTCCCAAAAGAACACTTCTCTAAAGACATCAAAAACAGGTAACAAACCTCGTAACAGTAAGGAGGGGACGGAAAACAAGATGCAAGGTTCTAACGACCCGAGAGGGTACACAACTTGACAACTTAATTCCGTCCTAGTGATGATGTCTAAATTAGTGTGAATTTACCTCACTTGACGCTGTGGACCCCGCCGTCGGCCGGTCGGCTCTGGAGATGGGAACAGCATGTCTTCCCCTATACCACCCACCCCCTTTCAAGCCATTCCGTCCAGCTGCGAGATGATGCTGGTTGTTTTTTCTGTTTTTTTTTTTATATATTTTGTTTTAAGTTCCTCGTTAGACAGATCGACAAAAAAAGTCTAACCTCGCCGCACTGGCCATGTCGAAAATGGCTCATTTTATTTTAAGAAACGGGTTAGGTGTTTATGGGAGGGCAACGATTCCCGATTCCGATCGAAGCCAAGCCGCACAAACATGCAAAACATTTACTTTTCTTTCCTTCGGTCCCATGCAAGCCATCCTTTGAGTTTAATTTATCGTTCTCCGAGTCGTTTCCTCGGGTCGGCCCGCAGAGTCGGTCGGAAACGGAGCGGTCGATTGGCATAATTAATAAGGGTGGTCCGAGCGCGGCGAGTGTGTACGATGTGTGATGAGCTGATCGCGAGCTAAACAGCGATCCCCGATGACATCAGAGTCGGCCGGCTATGCTTGGGGGCTTCGTAATTATCAAATTATCTTGTATTTTACGAATCATCTGTGCTGATGATGGGGAGATCCGGATCGGATGGATTGGTTGGCCGGGCGCGATGTATCAGCTTCGGGTTCCAGCTTCCAGCCCCAGAAGATTTACGACGATAGGAGGGAAATAAATATTTTCTGGCAGATGTTTTATCGGGTGGCAACAGATATTCAAGATAGGATTGCTAACGTTTGATTCATCACATCTATCAACTTTGCAAGGCACTCATTCAGAGAACATTGCACAAACATATCAACAAGTGATCCTGGACACTCTGAACACAAGCTCAAGAATCATGTCCCAATGTACCAAAACGTCTCCAAACGAACCCACTTTTCGAAAGTGACTCCTTCACGTTCCGGTACGCCTTCCAGAGACCAAACCCCAACAATTTAGACACTACAATACTGGCAAAAGATCTCTCCAGAGTCGTTCAACTCTCTGCAGCAAAAAAAAACCCACTAGAGACTAGTTAATAGTCCGTCGATTGTGTAGCCAGTGTGTGTGTGTGTGTGCTGGTAGTATCCCTTGCGCAGTACGTTACATCGTTTTATGACGGGCAGGCAGGCGAGCAGAGAATGGAATATAACTAAATTAAATGTACGAGCAGCTACAACAGACGGGATCGTGTTTGTTTCGGGCCTAATGGTACATGATTGTATACCGTGGTGTTGTACCGTGTAGGCTAGCTTTTTCCTCTACCGAACGCCTACCAACCGCTCGGTGCTCCAAGCAGCAAACCATCACACTTGGTAAACAACGGCTTCAGATTGGGCGTTTTGTATCGGAGTGAAAGTCTCTTATCCTTTACGAGCCTTTCTACGAGTTCCGGGCGGGAAGGGAAATCTACTTGCAGCACACGATTGTCTGAATTTCCTGTCCCTGGACATAAAGGGAATCAAAAGGAAGGAGAGAAAGAAAAAAACAAACAATCGAGCTAGGTGGAATGGCGAAAACTATTTCTAGAAAAATACGACCACTTAAAATGTCCATCGCTGTCGTATGTCGCATTCTGGTGTGGTGCGGTATCTGGCCATCCGGTAAGCAATGCGCGCGCCTTTTGTGATGACTGCGAAGGTCTGTGGCTGCGGTCGATCGTTGCGGTTAACGATGGAAGGGAACGGATTTGGTGGATTTATTTGCTTGCCGGTGATAAAACCCACTCCCACAACAGCCCGACAGAACGATTGCAGTAGAGTGCGCATTCACACAATCAACTCCTTTTTCATCGAGTGAAAATTATTTTTATGTCAATGGTTTATTGGTTGATGTCTTGGGGACGTCTCCAGTTGAGGGGGTGTAAGTGTCATGCTTCTTTTTTTATTTAATACCCCCGCTCAGACTAACTTCGAAACGAATCGCATAATTCTTGGTGGCCCGTTACGGACACCCCGTGCACCGCGCCACGATTCCCAATGATCGAGCTGGTAAACGATTAAAAGCACAAACACAATGCCCAATCAGGCAAGGTAAACAAACGGTATCCACACTCCACTAAACACGCCAAAGCCACACGCCACCGAACCTGATCCATCATTACTATCGAATGCTTCATCTTTCGGCCCAAGACGGCGACGACATGTAAATGAACAGTTACCCAAAGCGGGAGAACAAGCGCCAAACCTCTGCGGAGCCAACAGACTGTAGTAGAAAAGCACTGTCATTAGCCAGCCGCGCGAAGCGTTTGGAAATTGTTTCATCGCAACATTCTCCGGCGAGTTCTCGCATGATGCCCACACAGACACACACACACACAAATACATTCGAACGCACGCCCGGTGTGATGAAAATGGAGGAAAACAAATCACCTAATGATCCTGATGAAGACTAATGAAAGTTGCTATCAGTTCCAATTCATAAATCTCCTCCCGAGATGACCTCACGTTTAGCCGCGCGAGAAGGGAGAGCACCGACGGAGCAGTTTATCGTTGCTGTGTCCGTCCGTGGAAGATGGGAAAAAATATGTCACGTCATTCCCGGCCAGCGGCCGCGCTGATGGTGCCATTAATCGGTGGCGAAGCCGGAGGCGGCCGATATGGAAATGGAAACCTCGACGGGGAAATGAGCACTCCTCCCTCACGCCCGGGAGATAGATTAGTAGACACGGGTCCACGTGATGCACAAGAACGGGAGGCTATGTACTGACCACAGGGCAGCCGTCCGGGTGGAAAAGCATCATTAGTTCCAAATTCAAATAGCTGATCGGTGTGTCTCTCCTCCTACGAGGCTGTGCGTCGAACGACAGGGAGACAGTGATGAGTCCAAATACGAACCCTCCTACTGCTGCTGCTGCTGATGCTCCTAAAGTGCCTATTACGACAAAATGGAATGATAATGATCTTTACTTTTTTCCCTTGTTTTAGATCCCTCAGACCCTCTGTCTATCTGACACGGTCGCCTGGTTCGTTTCGACGTCAGGAATTCCTCAACGAACGACGAGCGACGCGTGCATTATGGCACTACGAAAGGCGTGAGGGCAACAAAGTGAATTGTTCAACTGCTGCTTGGAGCAATTAATCGACGGTTTTGTATGGCAAAGATGGGAACACCTTAGGCACGGTGTTGATCGGTTCTGCCATTTCCAGGGAGACTTGCTCCGACTGCCCCAGGGTCCACCACTTTCACCTTCCGTTCGATACCGGTTTGCATAATGTTTAATGCATTGCTTTCGTAACACTGTCAACTCGCTGAGGCTTTCCTCCTTCCCTCTCAATCCCCCTTCTGCCAACTCCTAGGGTAGGCCTGTGGTCTATTGGACGGAGCACGCGGATCTCGCTTACCCGAATCGTGCACCGTGATCGGCGTAAGGCGATGCGGATTGAAAGATTAAGTGACTAGGGGAGGCACTAGCAACAACAACCAAACCATGGTGGCGAATGAACGATGGAAATGAAGGGAACAGAAAAGATACCTGTCATCACGATCGCGGTACCATTCGGTGGGGTGGCGGTGGTGTTGGTGGCGAGTCCTGCGAGATCGTGTGCTTTGCGATAATCGATCAACAATATAGCGCCTAATTAAAGATAGAAAATTCCCCGTTCTCCGATTGTGGCTGCGATTGGGTACACAAATGGTGTTCGGCGGAGGAGGTCGGTGTACGGAATGGAAATATTTTATATAATAAATTTCAAAGCAACATTGTGTGTTTGAAGCAGCGGGAACGAGCGCACAGTTTCGCATCGCTTGATGGATCTGTGTATTAAAAAAAACGGGAATGCTTTCATCAGCTCCATAAAAGGCAGCTCGCTTACCTCTCTCCTGATCCGACGCCACGTGTTTGTTGGCTTGGCGGTGTGAAAGTTGTTTCACTCACCTTTGCTAACCCGATCTTTTGGTGGGGAGAAGACCTCAGTCTTCTCGCAAAAAGCCTAAGGACCTTCAAAAACAAAGCAACAAAAATTAATCCCAACCAGCTTCTGGATAATCAATGGTATGGACAAACGTGAACGTGAAATATTATAATCTACCGGGCTTTATGTTTTCAGCATTTATCGACGAAAACAATTATGTCGTATGCAAATGGCTCTTCGGTGGAGCTCGTTAAAACAACGCGACGATTTGGCCGGGGCCAATTCCACTAATCAGTACAACTTTCTCGCACAATCTATCGCGATCGGGCCAGCACAGATCGACAGTTTCGCAACAGGCAAACGGACGCAGCACAAGTAAAAAAGGCCCGTCCACCTAGAGGGTTCACCTGCCTCCGCCGAACCATCTGTCCGCGGGGCGCTTTAATAAATGCCAATCAATCAACCTACTACTACACCGGCAGCCGGACAGTGCAGGGCGCTGAGCGTCCATCGTCTCATCGTTTTGCCGTATCGGTTGTCAGCGCGGACGCGGATCATTGGGTGAGCCGAGCAATTAAAGTCTCCCCATCCGATGACCGACACAGGGTTGCCGAACATTTTTCGCATCGGTTCGCTGGAATTCCAGGCACTCCGGACTCTTCCAGAGATGTTATGATTGATGTCCCTGCCCCGGCTTTAGAGTCCAAACGTGAATCGCGCACAAGCTACAGGACAAGATTGTCTTTTGCTGCGAAAGGAGCGTTTTCCGATTTCTTTTCACTTCAGTAAAGACTCCCACAGACAACAGCTGTGCGCTCGCGCACCCGCTTGTGTCAGCCGAAACTCCGGGAGTCGGTTAAGATTGCTCATCAGCAGTAAAGATTTACGACTTGCGAGACTCTATCAAATCGCTCTCGCTTGTCGCATTTGATGAGTGGAGTCATGTGTCGTCGAGCGATAGATTTGAGTAGCGTGGAAACAAGGGAGGAAACCTCCAAGAAAAACATCGTACAGTAGCCAAGAACCGTTCCAAAGCCAAGACTGCAGAAAAGGGGCTGACTTGTGAGATGATTTAACATTTCTCGAGCGTGCGTTTAATTCTATATGGCGGTGTACTTGTGGACGCTGCTCTTGGACAAACTAACCTCATTTCTAAAGCTAGTTCCCGCCCTGCTCTTGTTCCGATGCTCTAGCCAATCAACGACCCAACAAAAAAAAAAAAAGAGCCTAGCTCTAAAGGTTGATCCGGTAACATAAATCAAACAGTCAATGAATAAAAATCAATCGTTAGCACAATCGCTCGGAAATGGCGGCCGACGCAAGGGCGGCGGCGTGTGCTTCGGGCAAACAGATTACATTTCCACCGTTGCCGTTGCCCGGGGAAAGGGGTTACACCGGTCATGCCGGAGCCACCGCGTCCAGAATACATAATTAACAGCGTAAAGTAATTATTTGCGCCCGCGCTGAGAATGAATCATCCCGCAGGACCGTCGCCGTTGGAGGAGTTGCCAGGAGCTGGAACGGCGTGGACGTGCTGAGCGCCACAGCACGAAAGTGATAGCCTGGGCTCGGAGAACTGTTTTGCCGCCGGGCACCGTACGACCGTCCGAATGGTCGTTAGGATGGCAGTGAAGTGATAACAGCGCCCCGGCAGACGTGGCACGGTGAAAAGTCGAACCGTTTATCTTCCCGGGGAGGTTCGCCCGGTCCACTCGGTGAAAGTGACGATAGTCTAGCATTAAACTTTTAATTGCTTCATTTCATCTTCTCGGAGGTTTTGGAGGTTCTTGTTTTTCTTTGTAGTTTCTGTTCTTTTCTTCGATCGCCATGAAACGTTGGCAGCAGTGGAGCGGGCGCATTTTTCCCCCCCTAAAGCCACCAAGACGTAGTTAGTGGACGCTTTGTCCGGGGAAAAGGGTTTGGAAAGAAGGCAAATTTGGCATTCGTTGGCTGTGAAAAACAACGCTGGGAATGTTTTCTCTCATTACGAGCGAGCGGGCGCAACTGGAATGGGGTTGGGAATAAGGTCAACCCGTTAATGAAAGGATCGACCGATACGGTGACATTTATTCGCTATAAACCTCTTAAATTTAAAAAAAATATAAATTCGAGAAGAAATTAACGCTAGTTTAATTTATTTCATTTGTTACACTGTCCCGAAAATCTGGGAGGGTCAACGTTTTATTGCGTTTCAAAGCCACTGAAACCACTGCCATAATTGAATCATCCTGCAAGAGGATTACCTCGCCGGACGTTCGGCAAATTTCACGCTTATCGCCTTATACGAACGATGACTCGGCGTACAAACTGCATCGCGCCGGACCAACATTTCAATCAGCGCAGCCCGGGAGACGACGCCTTCAGTCCGGGGCCGAAACAGCAAACCGCACAAAAAGGTAAAATAAAATCCCACCCGAAAAAGGATCGTCTCCCGGTCAAACACAAACACACGCACAAGGATTGCCTGCCGTCTGGGCCCGGTATCCAATCCGGATGACAGCTGTTGAAATGCAATTACACGAGAGGCTGCCGCATCCGCGGCTGCACTCGACTCGCGCCTTAAGCCGTTTTGGAGGCGTAGGCAAGCGTTTAATTTTATCGTTCCGTTTGATGAGGGACAAACACAGACACACGCACAGGCTGATGAAATAATCCCAAAACCGTTCAGTAAGCCGAAAAGACTCCCCATTCCCCAACCATTGGAGGATCAGGTCTTATCATGTGCAAAGGTAGAAAAAAATGCTCCAAAACTGAACTTCTCAAAACTGATGTGCTTTAATAAGAGGGAGTAGGTAAGGGAAGAACACACGCGGCTTTAGTCGCGGTTTCTCGCTTTGGACTGTTGCTTTGGAGGCTTTCGGGAAGCCCCCCTGGAGGCTACGGTCATCACGCACACACACGCAAACCCGCCTTTGCGTTCGGGCGTTGATGGGTTGTCAGTTGAGCGTTGGTACATAATCGCACCTCAAACCTTCAAGACCGAGAGTGTGTCTCGTGGTCAGGGTGCATCGCGGGGGTCAATTTCATGTTGCTGTCAAGGAGGGGACGGGCAGGTGGCAGCGCGTTGATGCATCCTGACGTGCAGCAACCCCAAAATCCGTACCCAAAAAAGGGAACAATCGCACAGGAAAGGCAAAGCGGAAGCGGAGAGTGCGAAAATCTTCACCCAGCGTGGCAGGGCGTTGAAATTGAGGCGCGCTGTGCGGTGAATTCAGCTTTAATTTTCGTCCTGTCAGAAACAAAATGGGTGCATCATAGCCGCCCACATTCGGAGCCACCCAGGCGGGGCGATGGGAGCGGTGGGGAGGGCAGTTGATGTCTTCAACAACTCGCAGAAACGCTGCTCTTCAGCTCTTCAGCAGCAGCGAGGCGAGATCGTGCCTTGTAATGTAGAATTCCAATGACCGAGAGCTCCGGAATGAAGGCATACCGAGACGAATATTGCATCGTTTTGTACCAGAGAAACGGGTGGCGTGAGGTTTGGAGTGCCCACGGCACAGGGGTGTAATAACCTTTGGATAAAGTTTTATGCAAATAAGACAACACTCATGTGCTCTGTGAATGGAGCAACGAGAACTACAGACAGAGGCAAACGAAAACATTTAGAAAAAAAAACAAGCCGTGAAACCCTTCCGGTCGGACGGTGATGGTGAAGATAGGTCATTATCATAACACTGTTAGATACTTATCATGAATAGTGAGTGTTTTTTTGTACAAGCATTTACTTTACCTTGCTGCACCAATGTGAATAAAAACAAATACATAAATGGTACAACATCTCACCAAGAATGATGCAGCAGGAGGAGGAGCAGTGATCTTAGTTGACTTGCCCGCAGGAGAGGATTCGTTGCTAGACACATCGCGCCATCTTGAGCGAAGTATACAAAACTACAAGCATTGCAATCCCCTCCACCGCAATGCTCCTTGGACATGAACGGTTTTGGAATTAATTAAAAACCAAAGTTCCAAGATAGCCAAGACAAAGCTCTTCCGAGTGCAGGGAAGGGTACTTCCCACTGCCCGTGCGGGTCAATCGAATCATTGCGGCCAGCGCGCATTGCAGGTCGCAAAAGGTCGTCTCGATAAAAGATCTTGCCCAGTGTGCTGGACAGGACCAGCTACCCAAATGGAGGACGCAGAAGCATCGGCAACGGGTTTAGCAGAAGATGCAACAGAGAAAATGAAAAGTAAAAAAAAAAACAACGAAGAAACAAATCACTCATTTCTCTGCGCGAGCGAGCGAGCGGGCGCACGCTAGGATCTCTTCCGAAAGTGTGTCTTCCAATTCCAGTAACGACGACAGCAACGAATGGTTTGTGGTATTATATCAACCAACCATTACAGAACGGATGCTTCCGGGAGCCAGGGACGGACAATTTCACCCGTTCTGGACATTCTTCTCTCAGTTAACTTATTCGCTACCAGGTACAACATGGTTCCTGTACAAATGTCAACGCGAACCTTCTCCTCTTCCTCTGGTGCGATTGAACACCCGGATAGGGCGACCGAAGATTCGTCCGGGGGAGAACCTCAGTGCACCTTTAAATGGGATGTTTCGTTATGTCGCTTCACTCTGGATGTACTGGTTCGATGCCGGTTTGAAGCGTGGTGCGGTTTGTGCCTTCCTATGCTTTGTTCTAAAACTTCCGTGTGCACCCTTTTTGTGTGACAAAGAAACATCGCGCAGCTCTCCTTTCTCTCGATTGCGGTGTTTAATTTAGTGCCGTACAAACTGGTGACTGGCAGCTTCACGGACGCAAGGCTCTATACCGCTGGCATCCCCACAAGACGAATTGTTTTTGTGTGGGATGGTGCGAGCATTCCAGCAAAGTTCCCGAAATCCTGACTCAGCCCCACTCGACTGGGAAGCCTTGCCACCGATTGCTGTGCGTTGCACCAGCGTTGCCTGGGAGAGAGAGCTGGCCGGGTCCTCTTGCCATGGCGCAGGCCGAGTCTCCTCCTTCTGGATCGTTCCCTTGTAAACGATAATGTGTCACCGAAACGGACAGTCTATATGTCTCGTCATGATTAATCGCTAAATCGTGGATATTTACTCAACATAATTCCACTCCCAGCCCGGACAACGGACTGCATCGTTGGGCAAGGCGGCGGTTTGTCGGTGCAGATGGTACACACAGTGTACGGTGGCCAGCGTTGGTTGCTTGTTTTTGGTTTCCGTTTTGCGATGCAATCGCACTGATAGGGCGAGGCAAGGTCCACGGGCTGGACTTGCGCCTGTGGACAAGCGAGAACTTCTTCAGCAGCTCGCCCGTCTTCATTTGAGCGGTGTGTGTGGCTGGTGGCCTGCACAGTTCCTTCCAATGTCTTCCCGGGTGCATTCAGGGGTGCTGTGTGTTTATCAAGGAATTGCTTTTCTTGCTTCGGAGCAGCTGGGAGAAGAATTTGCAGCGCAATTAATCAGCTGCATTGTTTAGGAACAATGCCTAGGATGCAGACTGAGGAATCGGTACAAGGCACACGGTAATTATTCCTATTTTTATCCGGTACTTGTTGGTCGTTGGGCGGTGGCTTTGGAACAGCACGATGCCGTCTGATGATGGTTGGGGGCAAAGGAAGCGGTATGCTTTCCATGTAACAATGGCTTGTTTTTAGAGTTACGAAGATACACAATTGAAGATTTATTGGCTTGGCTTGAGAATATTTTACAAATTAAGAAATAAAATCTATCTAATTGTCGAACAAGATGTTAAAGCACTTTTGCAATTATCAACATCCATCAAGTCCTTCTTTAATAAAATAATGTAATACAAAAAAATAAATTTCCATACTATGCCTCTACCTCAAGGAGGATCGGTGTGAACTGCAATCAGTCAGAACAATCGGCGAAACATCGATTCTGTTCCAGTGCAAGCACATTACTTGATTGGTTCGAGCGTGCCTTACTGGAACCGAGCAACCGCACCAGCGCAAGGAGGAGGAAGTTGTGCAACATCCACGAATTCATTTTTAACGATCATGTTTGGGTTTAAATGATCGACCATCGTCGTGCCCACACGGTTTTCTCCAGCCCAGTCCAGTCCACCCGGCAACCCGTCTCCCGGTTTCTTCACCTTGACCCAAAACAGTTAACAACCGGTCGTCAACGATTGGAGCGCGATAAAGATTACGACAAGAGAAAAAAAAACGGTCCAGGAACGGAGCCCATCGCCCATCTCCTTCGTTGCGTTCTGCGGTCTGTTGTGTCTGTTTGTTTTGGTTTAGCTTTGGAGAGATGGGGTTTTTTTGTGTGTGTGTCTGTTTTGGTTTCGTTTGCTTATTCATCTTGTCTTCATCTCCCGGTACTGCTGCTGCGAGGCGGTAATTGAAGAAAACTCAGGCTGCAGTTTGCTTCGGTGGATGACATTTTCGGGTACTGTGTCGCACTGTGGAAGTATTCCCTCCTGTCCCTCTGGCAACTGGCGAGGATGGAGTCGTTGGGCGGGATGGACGGCCGGGGAATTTCGTGAGCAGCGAGTCACCGTCTGACAAATTGTTTGCAGAAATGGTCGGTTGCATTTTGTCGTCCAATCGGGTGCCCAATCGGTACATCGTTCCGAATGTGTGTGGGGTGTGTGTGTGTCCGAGTGTCCTCGTTGCTTGCTACTCGTGCTGCAACAACCAAAACCCACGACTTTCCCGGGAGGGTTTTACAGTTTGTATGTTGTTTCCTGCTTTTTTTTTACAACTGCAGCAACCTTTTTTTTACGTTTCCTCTGCTCGTTCAGCACTGATTTGCTCTTCTGCTGACGGTCAGCTTTTGTCCAGAAGGAACGTCGGAGCAGGACACGGTTGCTGGTGGAGCTGAGCAGCCTTCCTAGGCGGGTGGGCGGACGGAGAAGCATGAAAGCTCAGCTTTGATACTGTGTGCAGGGCAGGGAGAGAGAGGGGACGAAACACAGCAACAAAAACAGGAAAGAATCTTCCCGCAGTCTGCCACTGCTGTTGCTGCTGCACCTTCCAGTAATGATGCTCTCTCCTTCCCCGCTAAGTTTCCCCCATTCTGGAGGAACGCGTGGTGCGATTCAAAGGCCAGCGATGTCGGTCCCTTGCCGGGGCTGAAGCTGATAAATGGAAGCGGCCGACTTGCTGGCGAATCGTGCCGGAACCTCTCGCGCTCGGGGAACGTATGGAATGTTTGATTAATTATTTTTATTGGACTCTAACGATTTGCCAGTGCACACTGGCGACCAATATGCGGTCAGCGCTTTTTATTGCGCTGCGTTGACAAATTGCACGGATAAAGTCATCGAGCAAAACTTCATTAGTTGTGTTTCAAACTAGCGCCCGGCGAATGGTTTGTGGAGGATGGCAGGGGTTCGGTGGTTCCGTTGCAGGCTATTAATGGGCTATAAAAAGAGAGCGGAAAGAATATTGGCCCACGGCTTTGAACGGTTCTCATTGGCTTTTGTTGCGAATCTTCAGCACACCGTTCGAAAACAGTCAATTAGATAATTTGCTTGCTCGTTTTTTTGTTCTTTTTTTGAGAGAAAACGTGAAAGGTAAATGAAATGTATTGCATTTACAGCTTCAGACATTGCCAATCAACTCGATTCCATTTACTACATTTAAGGTTTTTTTTTGCAATTTTCGCACAAAAACTTGCGACTGTCGCACAAATATTTTGCGAGTGATCTATTAGACCAACTATAATAAATGCATATTTTCTTTCAAATTCCAACAGATAAACCAAAGGATGGTCTTTGCTAGGGAAAAGATCGATCGAAGATAAGAATTGAACTCCGGATCTATTGTGTACAAGATCACCACGCATGGTACGGCGCTATTGAGGACCTCATGTCCGTGTCGTTACAAGTGAACAATATGAAAATAATCATAAGCAACATTACATTATTTCATCAATTCGAAATCACAATAACGGTTCACGAAACTTCAATGAAAAATAAATGAATTCATACATCACTTCGAAAACAACTACTCCTCCTATTGGATCACTACGATTGATACTCTTCAACTGTTTTCTTTAATTAAGCCACATCTTTACCATAAAATAGATAAAGCTCCCTGTACCATCCCATTCCAGCTGTAGGATGCTATTGACCGAAACATTACACCGATTTATGGTGAACACTTTTTCTAAACCGGCAATTGACAACCCGCTTAAGACACCCCCAGGGAACACAGGCGGGAATGCCTAGACGCGTACCCATTAACACGCTGCAAGCCGGACCCCAAACACTTAAATTAACATATCCATTTAGGAAGTGCACGTCCACCGCACACCGGGAGTGTGGTTTGCAAGCGCATCGTCTGCCTGGTCGTATTAGCTTACCGGACCTCGTGTAGCTCGTTCCACCCTGGCAACGCTCCCCAAACGGCTCCCGCGGTCGAGCTAAATTGGATCGTACATTCTTATCGTAGAGCACTACACTTTGATTTCAATGTTTCCTCTAGCTTCTTCCACCTCTGTCCAATACACCATGGCATCACGGTCTGTTTCTGTGTGTAGCACCGAAGGATGTTTTGTTTCTTGTTGTGCCATTCCCTGCGTACCTGCATTCCCGGCGTGTTCTTCCCGGTGTGTGTTTGGAGTTCGAGCTCTGGTCCACTGGAGGCGACCCACACGGAGGTGTTTGGAGAAGGCAGCACAACCAGTGGCACAGTCATTAGCCGGACGACGGTCGCCCGGACGACGACCACAACGATGACGACGACGATTGGATTTCACGACGGTCCAGCAATCCGCACTGTGCACACTTCGGTTGCGCTCACCCGGTAATCGAAGTTAATAAACTTCCCACCAGAGCCGGATCCCGTGCGATGCGTCTCCGTTGTTGGGGCGGGCATTTTTAGCATGTTCGATCGGGGCTTCCGGAGCAGATTCCAAGTCCTCGCTCTCTCTCTCTCTCCGCTGCCCCATGCTGTGCAGCTTTCCTGCGCGCGTTCTGGCTTCTGACTGGTCACAATCACAGGTTGCGGAGTACGTGAAGGTTGAAGCGACTACGTACGTACCCGTCAACCTTCACCGCGTAACTTGAGAATGTTTCAGCCACCGCACACACACACAGACGCATGTATTCCTCAACTCGCCTAGCCTAGGCTTCATGCTTCATGCATTTTCGGCTGATGAGGATCCCGCACTGATTTTGCCGACTCGCTCGCTGGATGATCATTCAAGCCGACCTGCCACGGGTTCCTGTGGAGCCACACAGGATGCGCACACGGCTAGGCCAACCGCCGGCTTATAAATATGTACCCGTCATGTCGTATGGGGGCATGATTTATTGAGCTATTCTCTGCACATTTTATCTACGGCCGGACATCTTATCGGTGTGGCGATGCATTCACACGGCCAGATGCTCGGCGGTCCTGGAAGCGCGAGGACTGGGAGTTAAAAAAATTCCCCTTGTGAGGGGAAACATTACATTACTGATATCCAATACTACAAGCCGTGTGGTGTTTGTGTGTGAAAGAGCGCTCATAATTTACAATTGCACAGCATCATCATCAGCGTCTGCTTGTTTCGCGAGCGGGAGGATTTGTAATTGCTCATCGGATCGGATTAAATGCACCGTTGTACATGCCACTGCAGGCTGCTGCAGTCTCTCCAGAAGTCGTTCGCCTTAGTCGCATCCGTTTGCAGATCAGTTTACTAATTTGTGCAAAAGCTGCACCAACGTGCACTTCTTTTACTTCATCCCCTTTACCGATGGGGGAAGGTTTTAGCGTTCACCCCAAACGAAAGATGTGTTTGAAGGAAACGCGCTAAACATTGCCAAATGCTCAATTCCGTTCCAGCTCGCTCAGTCGCTACTTGCACGACCACCCACGGAATGTGGGCGCCGTGTCACCGCCGCACGCCGCACGGGTCGGCGGAAGCATGTTTCGTTTAATTAAAACAAAGCACTGTCGTCAGGCGAAATCGTGATTCGCGGACGGATTCGTTATTGTTTTCTGATTATCTCGGACTGGCGAAGGCACCGCTAACACGCCGGGAAGGATCCCCCCACAGATCCACCAGAATGCAGGCAGTAAGGTAAAGGAAGCGATCGAAAGAAATGCATGCACGGCAAGGGCAAAAGACACTCCACGAAAAGATGTAACTTGTAATTGTGTTCGATTG
The DNA here is from genome assembly GCF_016920715.1 of Anopheles arabiensis. Lineage (NCBI taxonomy): Eukaryota > Metazoa > Arthropoda > Insecta > Diptera > Culicidae > Anopheles > Anopheles arabiensis. The sequence goes on from NC_053517.1 coordinate 21,995,992, forward strand.
TTCTAGCCAGTTCGGGGACACCGCACCGGGAAGTTGGGCTAACATTGTTGAAATAATTAGTCACTAGGTAGCCGGCGAACGTTCGTGAGTGCTGCGCGGCATCATTAAAAAGCGTCCCCGTCGGCACATCATGCCGTACGACAGCGAACAACTCCCGTTCGGTTGGTTGACCGGGTGATTGATTTCGTTTAATTTGAAATAAGCTGAGCAGCTTTGATGGCATGACCCAAGTGGAAAGGGATCAAAACGTGAGGCAACGGCAATCCATTGGCCAGAGTGTAAAGTGACACCCGGGCGGATCTCCGGGGAACCTGAACCTGGGGGCCTAAACTAAATGAGCAACTGACGGGTAGTGGTGCAGCGGCGCGCATCGTCATGTTGTCTCTTAATTAGCATAGGTTTTAGAGCGGTGACGCTGGGTTTCGCGCGCAGCAACCAAGGGCTGCAAGTAATAATGATATTTATTTGCACTGACAGGCAACCGAGTGGACGATTCTCCTACCGAAGGGCCACCCCTGGCAGGACTTGTGGAAAACCATTGGCAGACGATCGGCTAGAAGCTGCCAAGCTGATTGCAGCAGCTCCTGCGCACAGCGGGAGCTCACGGGCGGGCGAATAGGTGCTCTCCTTCGGTTTACCGAGAAGACCCTTGGGTTCATTTATTCTCATTTGCTAAAGCTTACGTCCCGTGACATGGTCGTCGACCAACAATCACATCTAGGGTACCCCATTCCCCCTCACGGGTACTCGATCATTTCGGTGTCGGCAAAACGGTTTCCGTCAAGGGCATGGGTGCCGCCACCTTGCACTGGAGTAAGTGCAACTATTTTGTGAGTGAGAGAAAGAGAGAGAGAGAGAGAAGGAGCGATAGCGAATGCAGGAATGCATCTACCACCCTGTCGCACAAAGAGAGGTAATGAGATTATGTGCCCGAAGACTGAGAAGCGTTACAGAACCATTAAAAGTGCATCCAAGACAAGTCACCGTTCCTTTTGCTACAATCTACAACGCAAGAACATGGCCTCGCACTGTAGAAACGAGTGGCGAGGGGCACTGTGCTAGAATTAAAAGCACATTTTGCAAAGGCACGAGCAGTGACGAGCGACGAGCCCCAACACGAGTTCAGGGGATGTGAGGCGGTTGAGGCCAGGATCAATTCTTTTACGATTGACAATATTAAAATGGAATTATTGTAGAACAAGCGCGCTATTTACTCTGATCGAGGGAACAGCTGGGAGACTACTGGTAGGATGCACGTGCATTTATGTAGAGCTGTTGGATAATATGAACATGAACAGTGTGTCTTTAAGATGCCGTTTGAGTTGCGGTGCATTTTATGGGGAGCAAGCTCGTCGTTTAGTTTAGTTTGTTGCAAGGTTGTGGGGCGGGAATGTATGCAGCATAATCCACCAAGAGGCCGCAGAAAAACAGTTTAGTTCACCGAAATTTATATGCAATCCAATGTACAACCAATTATGGTAGAATGTAAATATAAACCATTTTTCCCGTATTGAAAGGTTTTAAGTATTAGAATATCAAAGGATAATATTGGCCATTCTTTCTTAACGATCTTCTTGTACTTAAAATAAAATAATACTTGAGCTGCAATGTAAAACATGATTTTCAACAGAGTTTCATCCTTTTCATGGCAGTACAAAAAAAAACATTCGACGCGTGATTCCGTATGACGATGATGTTGTTGAAGCTATAAACTTTGTCATAAATATGCACAAAGGTAAACCTATGCAATCAGAATCAGATTGCAAACTCTTTTTGTGCTTCAAATGAAAGATATTTTTAATCGATTCCCAATACACTGCAGCTTGCCTAAGCAAACTTACACACACACACCTGGTAATATCCTTTCACCTTCTTCCGCTAGCGTAATTGCAACATCGTACCGTACCCACTGGGCGGAGGGAGAATCGGCAAAGTCGTTAAGAATTATCGCACATGTAATGCACTATTTCTTTGTGACTAACGAGACCGCGTCTTTTCCCCAATGCCACAACCATCCTCCACAGGCCGCCCGCTCCGAACAAACAGCATGGATGCGCATCCCATCCGCTACAATCTGCCACGCAACGCAACTGCACCCTACGGCACACCTCAGCTAACCCAATACCACCACCGCCACGGTCTTAGCTTCTTCGATCAAGTGCGCCGATTGGGTCGCCCGGGGGATTCGCATCGACTGCAGTATGTGTTAAGGCGCTTTGCTTCACAGAAAGAATGATAATGGTCTTCTTCTTTCTCTCCCCCACCCTATCTATCCCTTACTGAATGGATGTGAGACTCAAAAGGAAACCTTAACGCATTGCACCTCGCCGTGTGATCTTTGTTCGATTTTGCAACCTTTCCCATTTACCCAAAACGTGCGACAAATGGATACGCGCGCCTTGGAGAGTTGGTTACATCGACCGAAGTGTGTTACACCGCCATTTGCAAGTGAAGATCCTTTTTCTCACACTCTTCGCACTGGGGCGGCAAAGCTGGGGTTATGCGCACCAAGCCGATGGTACTTTATCGTTCCCGGGGATGGGGACGCTCGAAAGAAACCCCGATTTTTCCTACCAGCGCGTTGACATTTTGCTACAATAAGCAAGGGTATAGGTTGGTTTCGTTCGTTATTGTGTGACACTGTATCTCCCGTCCTTGCCGGATTTCCTACCCCCTAGGGTGCGCGAACACGTGGAATGGAATTTAAATTAAATTTGCAAAACCCGCGCGCGTACTCTCACCAAACAACGCAACAACGCTGACAGCGCGAACAAAGCGGATCAATAAATTTTGGCACTTCCTTCCATTGATTTCGATGCACACACACACACACACACACACACACACACACACACACACACACACACACACACACACACACACACACACACACGCGACCGGTGGAGTGCATTTTGATACGCGCGCCCACTTGCCAACTTGCCTGATAGCGGCTGTATATTTGACTTTGTTTTCTTTCTCCTTTCCCTCGGTTGCATTTCCTCCACATTGTGATGCACTGTGCAGTGGAATGGTTGGGAGAAAGGGATGTGAAAAATGCACCGCACAACAGACGCTTCTACTGCGGAAGCTGTAGCAATTCCAAAATACCGATGATTGCGTTATCGATGGGTGTTTTTCTGTTATTGCACTGCAGCCCGGGGAGGGATTTGTGAACGGTAGTAGTAGTGTGTAATAGTGCCCTCTCTTGATTTAATTGGATGAACACGGCTTCGCACAGGTGAAGGCACAGTACAACCCCTTTCATCACCCCATGATAGGGCCGCTTGTACCTTTTGTAAAGGTGGGAAAATAATGTTCATTAATTTATTTCATTCCAATAGGATAGGAGAGGCTGTAGATACACTATCGTAGTGGCAGCGTTCAGTTGATGTTGATGGTTGTTTGTTAGCGTCATTGGTTTCGTGCAAGTGAAGGAATGAATTTGCATTTTAAAAAAATCTCCTTTTGCACGAAGATCTTATTAGTGTTAGTACGCATACAGCATGGATTCATTTGATTTTATAAAACGTCGATTTTGAGTTAATTAAAACGTGTTGAATTGTATTTTGGTTCCTCATCAGTTGAATCAACGTTTGTGATTTTTTTCGTAATGGATGTTAGTGTAATTTTCCAATCATATTGTTGATTTTTTTTCTCCAATACGTCCTTTATTTTTTTCTATTTTGTTTACTTTTGAAAGCTTTAAGCTGCTGTACCTGCTTTTTATTTTTCTTCCTTCTGTATTGATACAGTTTTTCGTTAGTGTTCTTGGTCTGTTTTATTATTCCAAGTCTATGTTTGAAACATTATTGACACTCCAAACATTATAATAGCAATGAACCTTAAAAAAGCTTTAGACACGCTTTAGACTCAGTTGCCGTTCGTCAGTTATCCGGAATTTTCTCCATGTCGGACGAAGACATGCGTGTAGGCATATTTTAAAGATTTTTATCCATTTTTCCACCTCAGTTTTCACGACAAAATTGTGGGACATGTTTGTTCAAACAAAATCCGATTGGAAACAGTTGTGGGATGTTGGACCAGTTCTAGGTCTAGGGTGTCTTACTGAAATTACTAGAAAATTCGCCTAAAATGATCGCATTGAGTTTTGGGGCAATTGCTTGCCGCTGCAAAGCCATTGGGCGCGATGTCTGCTTCATGATATGTTTGTTCATGTTTTGTGTTCAGAAACGTAGGTCATCCTGAAGTGGGCTTTCATTGGATGATCTGATAGTTGTCCAACCGTGCCAAGATGTTGTAGATGCCGGAACAGGCTTATACTACGTCCACAGAATGTCCATTTTAGACGCTACGGGGTGCCGTTCTTTGATCGCGCACGCTCCTGAACGAAGTTACTTCACTTTTTTGGCCATCACGGTTAGAGTTCAACTGACAGAGGTGTCCAATTTTGTCTGCTGACTCATGAGATACAATTATTCTGCTATTCATCACCATCATTCATGACTAAACGCATCAGACTTCAGAAACAGATCGCTTAAAAAATGTAGCGCCGTATCGGGGCAATTTCAGTGTAAACAGTTAAAAGTTAATTGCAACAACCAAGTTCTCAGCATACAGCAGTGTTTAAAATTTACACATTTTTATTGTTTGTTTCTCAGCTACAAACCGCGAAAATGTTTCGGCTTACTTGCTGTAAAACTATACCATTCTAACAAAGAAAGGTTTCCCCTTTATGCGTTGGCCATGCTACAATTGCATAAATTCCACACAAAGAATAAACCGTTCCAGGGAGAGAGCTTACACAATAGCGCACTATATATTCGCTTACACACCAGTTTGTGTGTATCGATCGTAAGCCGATGCAACAAGCATTAATTGTGATGGAAATAAAATTATTCAGCTGTGCTCACTTTGCCCTCCTAGCTAGCAGCGAGCGAGAAAGAGCCATCGGTTACCTGCCACAAACGGGTGTCCGGAGAACGTCCTGCACACGATTCCATCAAGCGTTCCAGTGGAATGCGCACAACAGGAAGGTTTCCCTTACGACGACAACGACGACGACGACACAGTTCTCAAGACTGCGCGTTTCCCCAGCACATGTATGCTGGAAGGAATCTAATGCTGCTGCTGCTGCTGCTCGAAAAGGAATTGCAAAACTGTTTGTCCTATTAAGCAAATGCACCCGAGGTTGCCCCCGTGTAGTTGCCACCGGGTGCAAGGTGTTGCACTGTGCTGTTGGTTTCTCAAACACACACACACGCTGCCACTTTCTGCGGCCTGTCAGCCTGCTGCTGCTACTGGGCACACATTTTACAATCATCTTTCTGCCAGCTAGGGTTTGCAACCTGCCACCCGCTTCCAGGAGCCGATGGCCCTTCGCCGTACGCAGACGAAGGCGGTGGGTGGGCAACGCGGAAACGATAAAACCAACGGCAACTGACACCTCCGATGCAGTTTCGTTCTATTCAATTCAATTCAATTATGGAGAATTTATAATGCAAACTGTTTATTCGGGCCCGGTACGCTTTCCGAGACCCAGTGACCCCCGGGAAAGCACACCGGAACGCACCATTTAGCTAGGACTGTTGCTGCTGCTGCTGGTGCCCTTGTTGGGAAGCTTGACGTTGCTCTCTAGCCCCAATGCATCCTGTGCCCCCCCTCACAGACTTCAGTCAGTGAAACAAAACATGCATTAAGTAAATCGAAATCGTACTGCACAATCCGATGCACTGTAGCAAGGGGTTTTCCCATGCACTTGCTGGCGAACGCTAACCCTTTAAGCTTTTTCGGAGCCGAGCGTTGCATTGATTTCCCGTCCTGATAAGTACCCGGTGGCTGTGTTGCTGCTAGCGTACCCGGTCCAATCGGTGTGGAGGAATAAAATTAATCAACTAAAACACACACACACACGAGAGTGTGGGGGAAAAGGACACAAGGTTGCTTGTTTTCCCTAAAAATAAACACAGTCGAAAATAGAGTAAGAGATAAGTGCAGCAGTTTTTTGATAATTGCCCACCCTGCAGTACGTTTCCATTTCGTTGACGCTTGGCCCTACTGTAGCCAATCTGCGATAGCTTTAAAAGGGCCGCGTACTAGGAATAAAATGAAACGGATTGGATGAACCTCCCCCCGCTCGGGCTCCTGTGCTTTCACGTGGGAGTGACTTACAGTCCTAAAACGGGCTTTTGCGCTGTTGACTCACCATTCGTTCTGCAATCATCATCGCTTGGCCAGCGTTTAGCCAGCACAACACGGACGCAGCACTCCACCCGACCTTCGCTTCGCTGCGGAATGGTGCGCTTATCTAAACGTTTGTACAATTTTCGCTTTAATTTGCAGCGAAACTATTTTAATCAATTTAATCTCGTCAACGAAACGGGCGACGACCATCGCCAATCGCCAACCTATGCCGAGGGCCCGCGTGTCCGCGGGTGTGTGTGTGTGGTTTGAGCAAAGGATGAAGCAGTACAGTAAAGAACGACGTGCAAAACGGAACGAAACGGTAAGCAAACTCCGGGCGAGCTTCGCAGTGCATCGTGTAGACACACACACAAACACAAACAGTGCACAGAGAGCATAGAGGAGATGCTCGACTTTACTGGATAAGCGTTTTAGGTCGAATCAACGACCTAGGCGAAGTTGGAGCACCAACAACAAAAAACAGCCGTGTAGAACTTTTGCTTGCGCAATTGGCAGAAAATAATTGATTTCCTTTTCGGAACATCGATTCGTGGAGAAATTAAATTTCGTAATTAAAACAATCATTGCCGAGTTGTCGCAGCCGACACGGGAGGGCAAGGACTGATTTTATCAGCCACATCAATCAGTATAATCCACACACTAATGGAAAAAGGTGAGTTTTAGCAGATTTATTGTACGAAAGCAAAGAAAGGACTTTAAATTAAATTTAAAAGAATCCAAAAGAGTCAGGTTTAAATAGTTGCAGCAAAATTGTAGTTTCAAACCCCTTTTGCAGGCGAGCGCATGTTTGAATTTCTCAAATAAGAGCAGTTATGCACAAACGGTTGCATGTATTTAGGCGTTCTTCGATGCAAATACAATTCTCGCCATAATCCACACGTGCCATGAAGTTAAATTTCGCCGTAAAGTATGCAACCTTCGAAACAAATCATGATCTTTAAGGGAAGACAAGGCATACCTTTGCAGAAGTGATGTTACTTGACAAGACCCCGATATGACGTGATGGTGAAAGACCGTTTCATCTAAAAGACCAGTTCGAAATCAATTGATTGGTGTTATTTTAAGACATGTCACTACTGTAACCTTATCCAAACGGTGTTTCTTGTGTTAAGGGGCCAAAATGTCCCATTTGCCCGTGTGCAGTAACAGAACCCAACTATTACCTAACCTATACACCCCTCAAACGACCAGCTGGAAAACCCCTGAAAAGACAAACCTATGCCCCCTCCCTAGCTGATCTTCATTGAAGAGTATTTTCGTGTTTCATTTGCATGAACAGAATCCATTTCTTGAAACAGCTCACATCAAAGATGACGTACTGTGGTGGTGTGCCTCGTCCTCCACTTCATGTCTTCCTCACGCTCTACAGCAATATTACCGACGCCTGTGTCATGTTTTGCCAACGTTCCGACATCGTCTTGCACTCTCTGTCTCTCTCTCTCGAACTGGCACATTATTGGGAGCACAAACTTTTTGACAAAGAAAAGCCAACCCCGCGTCTGCAAAGCATGCCACCGTCGCCTCATCCCGGTAGAAAACCGGAGCCGTTTATTTTCTTTGCGTCGAGGTTCATCTGTACACCGCCGTATTCGTTCGTTTTGTGGAAACTCCCGAACCCAACAAATCCATGCTTTCATACAACGGAAACCTTCTTGCAAGAAGGTTGCTGAAAACATCAACCACTCCCCCCCCCCCCACTGATTGCTAGGACGCTTGTCTCTTTAGGATTTTACATGTGCAAAAGTTTTGTTCTAGCCTCAAATTTCCTAGTGTGCCCGCTGGTACCGACTTCTTTTGGTTTGGCGGGAAAACCTCGGGGAAGAGAGAGCTTTGAGCAACGCGTTGACTTTACAAGAAACCTCACCGTAGGTCCAATGTTCGGGATTCTCAGTGGTAGTTATATTACACGCTGAACACACAGACAAGCGCATCATGCAATGACCATGGGGTCGGAGTTGCGAAATAGACCTCGTTCGACTACCAAGTCCTGCCGGGTTCGGGATAGGCAGCCTGCACCACACAACAGAGGCTTCCCTTGTCATGGCAAGCGAAATGGTATTGTGTTTGCGAACGCTCGGCATGGCTCTGCTGCTCATTTCGACGTAGCGTACACCAAATCCATCCATCCACCAAACACCAGTACCGGCATAGGTCCGCTATCTCGAGCGATGGGGGATCATGTTGGTAAACTAATAATGAAATGAGTTGTGTTTTGCTTGTAGCACCACCAGGGAGAAGTACCACATCAGCAGGGGGGAGCAGCAGGAAGAAGGATGAAGCTTACAACGTGCGTTATTTTTGGGATGTTGAAAAATTTTGAGAACTGTTGAATCCCCGTCGCTCTGCTCTACATGACATACAACAGCTCTCGTACTGCTAATGGAGTTGCTAAGGATGAATGTGTTCAAAATAATATTGTGAATGAGCTTCAGTGGCTGAATTTCCACACAACACCGTTGTTCCCTTTCAATTAACCTTTAAAGTGGGGACCCTTTATCAACATGTCGGACACACCGATATGCATACATCCTCTTGAAAGGATCACACTGAAAGTGTCCAAAGGCTTGAAGCTCGGACCCACCCACCCCAAGGCAATGGTTTCTGTTACCAGGAAACTGATAGCATTATTGAGATTTTGTTTTTAATGTATGCATATTAGAACAATGATTGTACTGTGCCATTGCTCCGCATTCTACCAGGGCTACCCTTCTCGTTACGATGCTATCGGGATCCAGAACCCTTCGCCTATTATTCTGGGGGATGAATATACAGGTCACTCGGGCCATTTTTGCACCCAGGCTCAGATAACAAAACCTGATGATTAAATTTTAAACCTTTACAAAAGACGCTACTACACACCACTCTGTGTCCGAGGAGTGTGAGAGTGCAGCACTATGCGCACAGCAAGCTCGTGCGGCTCGTGCAAATCCAGCATGGAAGCCGAGCTGAGGGAGTGCTCGGTTGGTCTTCCGAAATTAGGATTCCCATTAGGAGTCGGTTAGAGTGCTTCGAGAATAGCTTCGGTGGAGTGCAAGATTCTAGTTTTTCCAGGCTTTCATGAACACTGCTCAGACTCAGCCGTGTGGGTTGAAAGTTACACGCTGTAATTAGATGGAAATTGCGTCGGACGAAGACCAGCACACACGCCTTAGTCGGGCAGACACTAGCGCCATCGGGCCATGATGCTACGTAGGCTACGATGGTTTGCGTATGAAACTGAGCCCGGGTGCTTCCAGCTCAGTAAAGCTCTTAATTGGATGTACGCAAGTAACGATGCAATTTATGCACATGCACTTGCACAAATCACACTCCCCCACTGCAGGCTGTAGCAGCAGGGGCTTTACCGGGTTTCGGGATAAAACAAAGGATTCATTTTCAAGGTATAAAACTGGCAATAACTTCTAATGCTCTTATCAGCACACTCTTAGGAGTTGGAGAAGAAAAAGGAGCCCAAAAAAGGCATTTCTGCACCAAAGTGCTGGTGCTGCGGCACCAATTAAAATGCTCCTCGCAGCGCATCATCTTGACCAAGCGGCAGGAAAGAAACCTCATTTCTCGAACCGTTGCGTACCTCAAAATGAGGACATAAATTATCTCGAGGCAAATTCGTTACCAAACCCGCGCACAGTTCACCCCATTGGACAGTACACTTTAACTCAAAGCGGTCTCACAGTTTGCGCCAAATCCACGCATCGCTTGCAGCAAAGGCGTCTGGGCAAAGATAAAACAAAATACAACCTGGGCATAGGCTCGCGCGCGCGCCACGCTGCGCCTTGTAGCGAGTGGAGGAACCGATCGCGAGGATTGGTTTTTATGGGGGAAAAAAAGCGCAATTTTTATGCTTCTGATTGGCACCGCAGCCCGGCACCGCCGCTGTGGTGGTCCCCCGTGGCGGCGACGTTAATTTAGGCACTGTAACTCCCGCTGCCTTTGCGGGCAGGATTCGCGACAAGAGAACCAAGACCTGTTGAAACGGTCCACCAGCAATGCAGCGGCAGCAGCCAGTGCGCGCGAGATGCGACACGAGTGCGGATTGGCACCACCGAAACCTACGGATAAAACCAGACCGCGCGGATCCGGTCAATAAAAGGACTGGAGGGAAGGCAGCGACCAACCGATAAGTTTGGCCCCGCGCGGTCCGAAAAAGCTGCGAAGGCCCAAAAATTGATAATTTGACAATTGTCTACTTCTTCTGCTTCGGCTTTGGTCGCGTCTCGTCCTGTTCCCGTGTACTGTTTTTCTCCCGCGGGCGACGATTCTGGCCGGGGTCTCCGTTTGTTTGTTTTGTTTGCAATCCCGCGCACCGGACCGTTTAGGTTGTGTGTGCATTTCATCGGGTGTGATATCAAATTTTAATTTATGGGCCTTTTTTTGTTGTGTGTCCGCTGGCTGCTCCTTCAGTGATTTGCAAACACACCAACACACCTATTATAAAACGCCGAGTGGAGAGGAGAAGGTTTCTCGCGAAAAGGGCTAAATTGAAGTGGATGAAAGATGGAATAAAATGCAATCTGTGAGCTTTTTTTTTGTTCCCTTTTCGAGAAGCTAACAGGATAAAATTACACACGGTATAAATCAGGATGTCTTCCTTCCAGGAGTGTTGCTCGTTGTCGTCGTAGTCGACGACGACGTCGTCTGGCTCACGATAATTATGGCTTGGGGGGCAATCGGTACCCCCTACCCTCGCCGCCAACCAGGCCAGCGCGATGGGAAAGAATCAAACGCATGCCTGCAGTGGTTGGTGCGTTTGTTGATAATATAAATAACGAAAGAATGCAGCAAGATTTCGGTTTGAATGGCCATTTGCTGCTGAAAAGTTCGATGAAAGCCAACGAAAGCCTTGTGGCACGAACACAGCACAACAAACGGTGAAATGAATATGCAAGCAGCGAGGGAGATTATCAATTATATTGGTGTGGGGTTCGAAGGCATGGATCTTCTTGCTGACTGCTGAATGACACTGGCACGAGGTAGTTCGCTAAATGTAAAAAGAGATGATGATGTGCTGTTTACCACACTGTGGAAGCGATTTAATACGCACAAAAAGTGCCACTTTTAAAAAGATACATTGTGTGCATTTTGTGCAAATAATTGCAAAATTATCCATCAACATCACCAAAGGGTTACTGCTCCTACTGTGAATCTTTAAAATTATCGGTAACAGCTCGTTCGGTAACTACCTTGCTAACTGCTAATTGAAATGGCAACCATGCGAAGCTTGTGTCACTACAGTCGATGGCCTTGTCTCTGAGCCAAAGGCAACAAAGACGGCTTGTTATTTATTAAGTGTTGCAAGAGTTAGCACCAGGGGTCGGCAAACTTCTGTACAAAATTGCCGTAAGGAACAGTTTAGACTAATTTTAAAGAACTGTTTTGGAATGTGTTAATGTATCTACTCAGAATTTAATCAACTCTGCATTAAGAAAGAATATATAAATTGAACAACCAGAGAACTGAAGAAGTGGAGACTACTTAAAAAGTGGCAAACTTAACAATAAAATGAAAAAAACTAAAGAACTGAGAACTGACGAATAAAACAATTTGGTTTTTAACTGAATCAATAATGCACTAGAGAATATAACATAAGGATAATACTACACTGAACTACATGATAAAAATAATTAATGAATAAAAGTTATTAAGAACTGCAGATTGAAATAACTTCACTGACTAAAATTAGACCATTCTGTTTTATGTAAAAGACTTATCTAGTGGATATTACATGCAACAAACCATGAAAAAGATACGCAAATAAACTTAAAGAGCAAATATTTAGCTCAGAGTTTGTGTCCCCTGGTGCATGATCTTCGACTGACTCGTAAAAACCATTTCACACTTTTGGTTGGTTGGATGAGTTTTGTGTGCTTTCTGATGACAGAACTCCATGAAAGGTGCGGACAATGGTGCATCGGCCACTGTACAGCCATTTTTGCAGCTAAAATGCGCAATATATATATTTTTGCATATAGATGGTTAACCCAATTTTGTTCTAGATCGAGAAGTATATTCTGAAAATCCAATTAAAAGAAATGTTAACCTAAGTTTTGATCTCATTTGAAACCTTTTTCACATTTCAACCATCGGAGCATACATCCACACGAAGAAAGAAACTTCATTACTGATATTTCAAATGCGAAAATCGTACAACTCTTTTCAAAACTAACCAACGGTTGGACAGCTGCACAGCTGAACTTCAACAAAAAAGAGCTCAACTCAGTCGTAAAATGTGAATGAGCAGTCCTCCCTTACTGTCTTCTGACTCTGTACTCTCGTGCACGTTTATCCACACATGGCTTTGATTTACTCTAATTTAAACCTCCAACTCTTTGCACCACGATTCGTAGCAATTTCGCGCAGTTTCGTTTGTTTGACGGACGCAAATCATGGCGCTGCTGCTGCCGCTGTCTCTGTCGTCCTAATTCCCGCCAGCAGCGGCACAGTCTTTAATGTCTATAGTGTACGTTGAAGAACGAACGGGTTGAAGAATTTTCATCGGCGAAATCTAATACCAGTAGCAGATGAAGCGAGTTTTCTTAATGAGGAAAAAGCGCATAACGCTCAACAAAAAAAAAACAAAAAAAAACAAAAAAAATATTCCCCAAACCTGGCGCCATATGTGGGCGCTCGAGTATAATTTAGCATCGGTGATGAAAAAGTTTAATTATGCTTATACGACCGCAACAGAGGACACACGCTACAGCGTGTGATTCACTTTTCAAATTTGAAAGGAGACGGAAATTTAAACAAAAAAGGGAATAAGATCCGTCACATACCGAAATAGAATAGAAAATGTCATCACCGTCTATGGGAATAGGGTATTCCGGCTTTATAGGAAACAAAAAGGCTCAAAGAAATGCAATGTTTGATTGAAGAAACGAATCACCGCACGATAAGACAGGCCTCTTTCTCTCTTCATGCCGATCCGATGCAACGATTGCAGTTGTTAGGTACGACCCCGGGGCTGCCAGTCCATGCTCATCTACATAAACTGTGACATTTCATAGTTTTATGCAAATCAAAGCTCCACCGCAGCACTGTCCGCCGCTCCATCGGCCAGCGATGACGAATGTGTGCACATATTCCCATCGGACGTGCATTGTGTATTTGCATGTCCGAAAGGATTCCGAAAGGTAAAAGATGCTGGATATGCATCTGCGTACAAATCGCCAGTCAACGGTGATCCTCTGACAGCTCCACGCTCCTTCATTGTGACATTGAAGGGATATATCTGATCGCTGATGGCTTGATGGTCTCTACGGAGGGGGGGGGGGGTCCGTCGGATGAGTCCCGCACGAAAAACCTTGAAACGAAGATGCAATATTGAACCGCCTCCCTTCGATAGGATCTTTTTGCATATGCACGGCTGAGAACGGTTTTGTGTGGTGTGGCAGAAAGATTCATACCACCTTCCCCCTTTGTGAGTTTTCGGGCTTGACCTCGGTCCAGGCGGATGTGCATTGCTGCACCAGTAACTACGCACCCCAAAGACGCACGTGAAAATTGCAAGTTACATCGCTTCCCCCCAGCAGGTAACAGCTCAATAGCTGGTGTTTAAACAAACATTAAGAGCGTTTTGCGGGGTTCTTTTTTTTAGGGTTTTCAGATTCCATGATCGCATCTGCTTGATAGTCGCCCATCGCCCGTAAGCTTTGCAAAGCCGCCCTGCGACCAATGCCGAAATTCCGAGCTGTGGGAAAGCGAGCGTTTGCGGTACGTAGCCGATTGGAATGGCGCCTGCACGCCTTCCACACAAACGAAAACGGGAAAGGTGTGGTCCGCATCATCTACTACCGCTAAACAACGGCTGAAGAGAACTCGAACAGTGTACAATTGTGTGCGCACACCGTTTGGATTGGAACTTCAATTAAGCGTTTGCAAAAGCCAGCTGGGCGTTGGTGAAATCCGAGCCCCGAAGGCTTCCACTGCGCCGAATATCCTGCCAGTGATGGTCGTTGGCGTAGTCGTCGTCGTCGTCGTCCCGGAGTTGTGGGGGTTGTCCATGAATGAATTATGTTGCGTTTGTGGCGCGTCTGTGCTGACTGTGAGAAATGACTGTTTGCTGGGAGAAGCGCACGGCCCCATGGCAGCGTGCGTAAAGGCCGGTGTGTAAGCAGGCGCAGGCCCGTCCGTGTGGGATGAGACACTGATCGTGTTCGTCCTGTGAACGCGATACTGGCGGGCATACCTCTGAGGTTGCAGCGAAGATTCGAGCGGGCGAGCGAGCGAAACATTATTTATTACCTTTATTGATTCTTATGTTCATTTAACTTTATCATTTCAATTTTGATCACTGTACTAGGGGCTGGGGATTATTTCTTTTATTCGCTTTATTCGCCCCCGAGAACATGGCAGTGTGCTTCTTTGGGCAGAGTAGTGGATTTGAGGGGTACCACTCCTTTCCCATTTCCAATCGCACTTGGGGTCAAAATAGAGTGCTCAGGCGTTGGCTCTGCATCTTGCCTTACCCTCCATAGTGCGTGTCTTTCGATACACGATGTCTCGTCAGGCGAGAAGGTAACGCAATACCGACACACACTCACGCAAAAGACAATCATTAATGTACCGAGATCGGGCATGTCTGGCTGTTTTGAGCAGGATGGAATACGTGTAGTACGCCGGGCCAGAGCCTGAATAATGCATTCCCGCGATCGCTTTGATGTCGGTGCGCGGTCGCTCTAGGTTCTAGCGCGAGCTAACAATTAATTTATCACGGCCAAGCTAATTACACACGCTTGCTGTACTTTGCTTGCCGATGGTGACGTGTAGTCTCGCGGTGCAGATGATATGAAGATGTGACTTTTTATCGCCTGCTGCCAGCCGCCGGCGCTGTCCGTTCATTCCGTCAGCAGAGGCGGAAGATAATCGAAAACCGACGTTTGCCGGCCGCTGCAGCATTGGTTCGTCTTTCGCGCCGTGTCTATTTATGCAAGCAGACGCCATTTGATGGCATCCAGGGGGGAAAGGTCGGAGGGAATGGGACAACATTCCTTCCACCAAAGAACACGACAGCAGACGGGGACAGCAGACTATTTTTGATTGCGTCCAGGGGAAGACATAATTGAAACGTCATCAGAAGCATTCACATTAATTAATGATGGTAAGCTGATAAATTATAAATCGCACAATAATGGATTCAAGCGATACGGTGAACAGTGAAATGGCTGATGGGAGGGCAGATGATGTGTTGTGCAAATTGCTAATGAATAGGGCTTGTTTGTGATTATAGAGCGTAGTTCTGAGGGGGAGACCTAAGAGAGGAGCGAAGAGGTATTTAATTCTTCGGCTGTGAAGATCCAACAGAGACGACGCTGCGATTAATCACTAGCCAACTAGCTTTATGAACTCTTGTACTACAACAACTTCAGCGTTCATGGAACAACAGTCAGTCAAAAACGAGCGATACGTTGTGAGCATATATACACATCCGGTCAGATTCATTTCCGCTCAAGCGGCCAGCAATTTCCAATTCCAACACGAATCGAATAACACCATCAACCTGACTTCAATCAATTCAACCACGCGTGCTAACACTAACACGGTTGTCGCACAAACACACAAAAAAAGCATCAATTCCAACTCAAATCGCCCCAAATTCAAAGAAAAATTCCAACATTTGTGATAGTACACCACGAGCAGCATTGTACAGAAGGAAAAAAAACACCATATGAACCGCCTTCTGCTACTAATAAATCACATGACCGAGCTATTTCACAGCCTCGTCCCAAAAATATCGTAAAAATAAACCATTTTTTTTTTCCAAAATATAACACCCAGACACAACGGTGACCACAATCACACCATGACAGAGAGACCCCATAACCGTTGCCCACGCTATGATTCTTTTATAAGAAAAAAAAAAATAAAATCATCAACCAGGTCTCGGGTTGGTGTGAATGAATCTGCCTTTTTTTTACTGAGATAGCGGCAGCAGCCCTCTTCTTCCCTCTGTTTGAATGTGGTTCGAAGAGCCGATTGCATTTGAAGTCTTTGTTTGAGCAGGAATGTTTCCCTGTACACTTTCCACGAAAATGAACAAAAAAAAATTACAAGGGAAATCTACCGTTCTAAAGGCACACACACCCACAAACTCCAATTGGCAGGCATCTGATTCCGACACACACACACATCAGGGGGGAGGGAAGGGATGGACCACATTCGGTTTCACACACACACACATACCGGAGTTGCCGCTTTTTTCATCACCCTGTCAGCGGTTGGAAAAAAGCAACAAAACGGAAAACATGTGCTCGGCAGCGGTTTAACATGTCATAAATAATTAGTCCTTAATTTGTTGATATCTTTCTACCGCGCCGATCTATTCGCACCAATTGTCACGTAGAGGAGGAGGGGGAGGAGGAGTCGGGAGGGTCGAGGAAGGTTCTATCTTTCATCATATCCACACATTCGCGGGCCCGGGCTGGCTTGAAATGGTTTGTGCGGTTGTGGAAATTCCTTTTCATTAACGTGACTTAACGCGCGCGCGTAGATTAGGTGACGATGTGGGGCAATGCCGGTGTCTTCCCCCTCCATGATGTGTCAAGATGTGCCATGTGGAGCATGCAGGCAGTAAGGGTGGTGCGTGTGTGTGTGTGTGTGTGTGTGCAGTGTAGCTAATTTTAAGAAATTGGCCGATTTCAACGCTACCGTCTTTAGTGTCGGTTTCGCGCTTCTTCAATTAATCTGATTTCGGATGCCGTCAGTCTGCGCCGGCGACGTAAACGTCGGTTGACATGTCGACTGTCGGGGATAGTGTGTGCAATATGGGTGACAACTTAATTTCGTACAACTCCCTGACGTACGGCTCACAGTTAGGGAGGAAGACATTGCTTTGGGGCATTTTTTGTAGCTTGCTTTTTCCTATTCAATCGGGGTTCAGTTGTTTAAATTGTAATAATCGAAAGTAATGGAAAGAGTTGTTTCGAAATACATCAACATTTAGACACTCTATTTCAACAATTTAAGAACAACCGCTCGTGTGCTATCGAATTTCCCTTTGTAGCACCCCTTGGAAAAATTATTACGTTTTTTGACATCCTGTCAAAGCAAAGCATTACCCAATAATCCCACCACTGTCAGTTGTGGCTGAATGATTTTTCCAGCCCTGCCGTTATCTACGACTAACAGGCGCACACAGCTCCCGGTGGTCTCTAAACAACCAACCAGACATTTAGGCGAAACATTGGGATCATAATAATTTCCATCCGGTTGCGTCGGTTAATCGGGAGTGAATTTCCTTCGACCTCCAACATTTCCGTCACAAATCCGTCGATCACCGGAGATCCTACCCAGGAAGGAAGCAGCACGAAGAAAGGAAGAACTCAAACTCCTTCCTGGCACCAAACAACTGCCACAACCGCCTGTCAACACATCCGACATGACGATTGCGTCGGTTTGCGTGTTGTGAGAAAATTGGTGGAAAGTTCGCCTCCACCGTCGATGAAAAGTGATATTTTACCTTTCCCACCCCGAGGGGCTCCTCTCTCTGACACACACACAGAAACGGAAACAATCCGTTCCGTTTGCGCTCGCCAAGTATCGTTTAACTCCGACGACCATTGTGTGCTTTTACGGGGCCTTCGATGGTTTCGGGTAACATAGGCCACATAAATTCTTATTATGGTGACAGTGGTTGAAGTATCAAATTGTTTATTTCCTCTTTATTACCCTTCAGCTAAAGAAAAACTGTAACGAAAAAAAAACCCTTTTTCCCCGATTTTGTTTTCCTTTTCCACACCACCGACACACACACACATGTGTTTAAAGTAAAGAAAAATTATTTCCTTATGTTGTGGTTGCCGATGGCGCTCGATAAAAATGTGGAGTGGAAAAAAGGAAAAAAAAACACACGCTCCACCCGCAAGGAGCGTTTTGGAAACGATTTTGTTCGCTTCTTAAAAAATAAACACATAAATCATAACACGCACTGGGGCCCCGAATAGATAGATCGTACCGGAGGCGAAGGAGCAGCATAGCGCAAGCGAAGCTTCTGGAACGATTTTCCTTCACCGCGACCAAACACAACGCCCCAACTCGCACACATTAATGCGCGTTCCTCTTCCAGGTTAATGTGTGACATTTTCCGAAACCCAGAGCAGAGCAACAACCAGGCGACACAGTTCCTTCCTTGCGGGGCAAAGAAAGACGAACACAGGACACGGCTGCCCCGCCAGTTATTTATGACTTTTGAAAGGGTTTTCCGACCAGTGCTTGAGCTGTGATTTTTCTCCCAACCATTCCTAGTTGGCCATAGGCCTGTCCGCACGACTTCCCTCTGTTTTGCCTCACCCTGCCGAACGAAACTTTGATGTGGGTTGAAGGTGACTTATGCGTTCCGGCGGAGCAAGCAAAACCCAACGAACACATCATAATTATCCTTCACCCGCACTCTAATGCACTCTTTCTCTCTCTCTCCTTCCTCTCGATCATAAGGCATATTAATTCATTAAAAACAAATTAAAAGTATCATTTTTCATGCAATTTGTTTTTGGCTTTTGTGTCACGATCGCTTCGTTCGGCCGCGGCAATGGCATTGGCTGCGATTTGAGCTGGGAAGCGCTGGTAGTGGTTTGATTTATCTGTGCGCCTCGGTACGCGCCTAGTTCAGCATCGGCCTGCCGGGAGTGCAGGAGAGCAAACTGTTCAGCGCGCACTTTGAAGCATACATCACCCGAAAAACGTATGACAAGCGCGCTCACCCGCTGAGGGAAAGCGCAAAGAAGAGGTTTGAGTAATTATTTCGCAAGCGTTATTAATTTATTGTTTCCGTTTCGGCAACGTGTGTGTGCGTGTAGCAGCACCGGGTGCATAAATGTCTTCAATTGGGATCTGTCTTTTTTTCTTCCTTATTTTGTGCCCAAACTGCACCTCAATCGATGGCGTGCGAGCGATGATGCCGACGACGCGCTGAAGGTAATTAGGTTCTGGAGGACGGTGCATAAATTTTACATCAAACAGCCGCCGTTCGAGGGAGTGCGCCCGGGCAAGTAGTAAATTGTGTGCAACCTCTGGCAACTTTGGAATCAAATTACGTCCAATTACCTGTATGCACTGGATCCATTCCCGCTTCGGGGCCGGCTGTGAGTGGTTTCATATTTTCGGCACAAACTTCGTTAGTGCACTGCCGTGCCGTGCGCGTAGTGTAAAAAGCATCTATCACCCTCGAATCGCCTAGAGGGCGCGCGCGCGCACAATATTGAATGCTATTACCCTATCCCGCTGCACATGTGTCTCCTTTTTTGGAGCCTTCCCTTTACTGTTTCCACGCGCTTTCCACGCTCTTCACAGTCCAATGTGCGTTTGACCTCAATTATTGGGGGCTCGAAAAACAATTGATACGTGCCGAGTGCTTGGTCGTGCCAGCAGGAATGGCCGCATCGGGAACTTAAATGTCATCGACACACACGCACACAAACACCCAAAACGCAAAGAAATATGGCGCCCAGTAACGAAACTGTGGCCTTCGGGTAATACATTTTTGCCCCAAAACCGCTGCATCTCCACCTGGCACACCTCCTTCTTCACAACTCGCGGGCAGTTTTGAAAAGAGAAAGAAGAAATGATAAATGTAAAAGTGGGAGAAATGGGAAAGACCCGACAGTCGAGATCTTCCTGGACGACGAACGTACGCGCAAAACGTATGAAACAATGCAAACTCCCGATAGGCATGCCCCAAAAATGCCGCTCGTCTCGCGCCGTTTCTTCACTTTGAACGGGCAGCGGACGGGGCAAGCGGGGAGCTTGTAATGAATTGAAAATTTTCCATCCCCCGGGGCCTCCAAAATGCAGCGGGGGAATGGATTTTTGGGGGCAAAATGGTTTTGCGCAAAACCACTCAGGAGACAGCTCTTTCATTTCTTTCGCAAAAGCCAAAGAGCCAAAGAGGCCTTAAGGTCGAAAAAACAAAAGCCAAAAAACGAACCATCCACTGGAAGGGTTTTGATTGAGCTTTGCTTGGTCAAATTTTAACCTTACACCAACTGCTTCGAATTCATGTTATCGTCTTTATGGCCAAAAGGGATGTAAAGCTTACGCTTTGTAAGGGGGCGAGAACATATATCTATCGCGCCAGATCACCGAAGATCACCGAACCGCACAGCAAAGAGCGCGCGCAAGATCGAGCGGTAAACCTTTGCCGCGGGACGGAATACCGGGCCCAAAGTAACGAAGCCGATTTTCTTTGTACAGTTTGCTGGTTTTTTTTAAGTTCGTTTTGTTTATCGCCCCAAGATTCCATTCTTCGTGCTTATATCTCTATTAGGCCGCAGCCAGCGCGACCCATGCGGCATCACCCATCATTCGTGATCGTAAGGCGGCGCGTGATAATCGTCCCCGATCGGCCTGGGACGCGGAACAGGGCGAAAGGAAGGGCGGTCGGGGAGAGAATGTGTACCAGGCCAACATTATTTATCATTATTATCGCGCCCGCGCGTCTCACATTGTTATTACACATCGGGAGAGCAATTTTTCTACTTCGCCCAGGATGATCGCGCTTATCTGGGGTGTTCGTCGCTAGGCCCGAGATTGCCGATGGCGATCATGCGCCACATACATACATGGTTGACCAGTGGGGCTTGTGATGCTGCCCTTATCTGCCCGCACCAGGGGCGTACCATTGGAATCGTTCTGGTGAGGATTTGAGGCAACTTTTCTCATCAAACATACGCCCAGATGAAGGTCAGGTAAGGGTCTCTCTCCTAGATCGTTTGATCGCTTGTCCATCTTGCTGAAAAAAAACGAAACTAAATCAAGACGGTTAAATGCTAACCAAACGTTAAACAGTTTCCACTTTCGAGGAAAGTAGCTCCGACAGCCCTCAAGGGAGGCAGCGTTTAGCAGTACTGTGCCGGTTAATTTCGAAATACTTCCGCCATTCTTCGCATGCTCAAAATGCTTCCCCGTGCAAGAAGCCAGTCCCTTCTTCTCCGACGTCCTGCATTCCCTGGCGCAAAACTGGAGCCTTACCCTCCAGGGAGAAAAATAAAACGAAAGTGCACAAAACACGCTCCCAACCGTCGGGAAAGGGTTCGGGGGAGCAGGGCACTCTTCTTACAAGGAGCAAGTAATAACTCGACGCGCCGACACGCCGGCCGGGGCCCCGTGGCAGGAATACATGTACTGGGTGAGAAGAAACAAGCAACAACAACAACAACAACAACAACAAAAAACGAACATCAGGCTGCATGGGAGCGCAACAAACCCCACCCCGAAGGCAGCAGCAGCAGCGGCAGCGAATGGAGCAATTACCGGCCAAGTCTCGCGAACACAACTCCTTCACCGTACTACCGAGCAAAAAACAAAAAACAAAGGTTCGGAAACAAACGCGTCGGAAATTCTTCATCTCAACAAAACAACCCTCTCCAAGGACGGAGAAAGAGCGGGGCAAGCAGAGAGTGAAGAGGGTAAAAAAGTGCACAAACCCTGCATTTCTTCTCAAGTGCTTGCGGGCGTCGCTCGAGATGCATCTGGAGAAGGCATAGGCCGTTGCATGGCACGTTCGAGGACCAGGCTGTGTCCCCCTTACCGCCAATTGGCAAGCCACCCAGTTGGCGGTGTTGGCCACTGCACACCTACCTCTACCTGGCGCGATGCTTAATTCGAGGCGCGATAAGACAACATCTCTTATCCGGCACATTTTTCAGTGCCCCATGCGTGCAAGGGGTGAGAGGAAGGCAGGTCTGCTGCTGCTAGGAGGAACGTGCAGAACGTGTACGACGAGAGGTAAGCACGGCAAATCGTACAAATGGGGTGCCGCGTTGGTGCAGCGCGAGCTAAATAATGAGCCCGCACGATAATGACTTAATCTAGTTGACCACTTCTTTGCAGCTACTTACAAGGTTGAAAATAAGATTATTGCTTGTTATCTGCTCCGCCGCTACACGCGACCCACCACGTTCTGTGGTAATCCGGCCCAAGCCACTGGCCCAAGCAAATGGCGAGCGGTTGTAAATAAGCCTCTCGGGCGCAAGATCATCACACAGAACGCACTACCACGAACGCTACTGGTGAAAAATTGGTGCCCGTGAAGGGGGCCCAGACACAGTGCGCAGGAGAGGTGTGATCGATGGTTGCGTATCGTCATCACTCATGCCCATGTACGGTGGCACCGGTATGGACACTTTGCCGCACACTGACGACGGAGTGTGCCCACCAGTCTCTCATCATCGCGTACTTGCCGCGGCCTGCTGGAAGGTCTCCACCGTCTCAACTCCAATACTCCCTAGGCCAGTAATTATGCCATCGAGGCGGATTGTGATTCAGCATGTTTAATATGATTGCGCTTTTTTGTTGTGTCGCAACCCCTTTTTGCTTGACAGACGAATAGGCCCGTATCAATCGTCCTCCAACGGGGTTGAGTGCGATGATGAAAACATTGTGAATTATTATTGACAAATGAGTGAATGCCGAAAGCGATTATAGCTCCGTGTTCTACGGAAGCAAAGCATTTGCGAGCGCGAAGAAGCTTCAAGGATGTGAAGGCGGTCTTTCTGAAATAAAATGGACAAGAAAACAGGTTTATTCGCATTTGTCAATAGTAGTACTTTTAGGGGAAATAAATCAAACATGAGTGTTTTCTCACACTGGCCGACGCCTCAGAAACTGGTCGAAACCATTTCCTATCCTTCACTGTCTTCGCGGAGCTCTCACAGTGCCCAAGTTAGAGTTCCCAGTGCCGCAACCGAGTAGATAAGCACCGGATTACTCACGCTAATGTTTCGTTGCTGCAGCCGGGAGGAAGCAGCTTCGGCGAAACATCTGTTCCACTTCATTTTGCCCGCTGGCCGTTTGTAGTCAATGCATAATTCAGCGACCGAAAAAAGCCACTTTCGCAACAACCATCTTCATGCTGCTGGGCGGCGACGACGACGACGGATGCGAACCGTTGCCATTTTAGAATGAAACATTCAAAAGCATAAGCCGTTGATGATGTCGTGAAGGCGCCGTCCGAGGTCCCCAAGAAACGGGAACGCTACTCCTTCCCTCTACGCCCGCGAATGTATTTTATTTCGGTTGTACAGGCACGAGTTTTGGGAACTATTTCGGACCACCGAATCCACCTTCCCTTCCGTACACTACATCCCGAACAAAGCTCAAAGAATCCTTTCCCCGTTGCGAAAGACGATTAAGTGGAAAGTGGCGCTTGGGAAGAAAGTGTTAATTCTCTAATGCTTAATCCATCTTCCTTGTATATTGTTTGGTAGGCCGCCCCAGCACCCCCTCACACACACACGCCATAGGTTTCGGGTACGGTGCCAACAAGAATTCTCGCAATCCTCGTGCGCCGCAGAAGGTTCCGGGAATGCTCGATGCGAGCCGGGAATGGTATGCCCAAAATATCCTCCCTCCTAACGCCCAAAACTGTCCGGATTTACAATACTGCTTTGTGTCCGACCGGGCTGTGTCCGGGCGAAGCCTTCAAACCCACTTCCAGTTTCATCCTAGCGAAGGCGAGGCGAGAACATTGAATGGTTGAAATGTGCGGCTAAACCTTTCCATCCGAAATCGGCCACGAGCTGTCTAGCGTGCTTCGAGCAAATGCTTTCAAACTTGGCATTCATCGTTTCGTGGAAAGCTTTCGCCCGGTTCCATCTCCTGCCCATCCAACCCATCGCAACCCCATGCCGGGGGGGGGGGGGAACTGTTGGTCCTGGGCAAATACTTGAGAGCAAACCCATTTGGCCAAATCCTTCCAAACCGTCCGCTGACCGGGCACACGGCCCGAGCTTCTATCCCGTTAAATATTCAAAGTTTTCGCCGTAAAAACTAACGACTGCCGGGCTTGTTTGTACGTCTGTTAAGATCTGCTCCGAAGTAAAACCAAACACACTTGGCCCGCACTCTTTTCGCCTCAACCCGCCTCCACTGAGTTGTGTGAAGCCTTCGACAATAGTGCTAACGTTTCTGTGTGTTCACAGGGTTTTTCCCACTCCACCGAAGAAACGGAGATGGAGAGTCGTGTGCGCTTGATGCGATGTTTGGAAACTGCTGATGTCTTAAAATTCGAGCATTTGCGGCTGTGGAAAGAAGCTGTTTGGGGGTTTGAAAAATAACTGCAATACCGTACGAATGGGATTTGTTTTTGAGCAACCACATGCACATGCAGTTCTGCATCATAGATGCACTTATTTGTTGGGTTGGAAGCGTTGGGAAATTTAATTAAGCTCCGGCCATTAGAAGGCGGTGCCGGGTGGAGTGGAGTGCTGCCGGATTTATTCCAATTTGTGTCGAGTGCTTTTTACTCTCTCTATCCACCTAGAAATGATTGTGATCTACAGAAAGTTAGCTGTAAGGGTACAAGAAAGTTTAAATGGTAGATTATAAATATATATGTGTGTACCATGTGCAGAAAAAGGCCCTGTTGAATAGTGAGTTTGATTTTTTCTTAAATCTATATAGATTCATACATTATTTGATGGTTTGAAATGCCAAAACTGGGCTAGCGGATGAGAAACTCGGAAATGCAGATTAAAAGCATGAGTGGCACTGCAAATGAATTTCAGTTTCAGAACCGAGCTGAGTTGCGGTCATGCAGGACGGTGAGGTCGTACTACTAGCATTTCTAAGACGTACTGTCGTACTGAAGAACCACACTCTAGTGCAAATTTCAGTGTGAGGCTCTGCTCAACCCGTCTATCCACATGGACAGAGAAAGTGTACAAAGCCCACTCTGTGTGTACTAGTGATGGGTAAAGTTGACAAAAATCCGAAGTCGGCTCCGGAAGGTAGATCAGCTCATAATTTTTCCGAGTTGTTCGCAGTCGTTCGGAATCGTCCGGAGTCGTCATGAATCGTCCGGAATCGTTCGGAGTCGGAGTCAGCTGAAGTCGTTGGTAGTCCTAATCATCCGGAGTCATCCGGAGTCGTTCAGAGTCAGTAAAAGTTGAAGTCGTACGGATTCGGCCTAGTGGTTCGGATTTGCCGGAGTCGGAATCGGACTAACAAAAGCCGGGATCGGATCGGAGTCATGGGTACGCTCCAAAGAGCACATCACTACCATGTACAACATAATGGTGAAGACCACAGCCCCCCCAGTGCACTAAACCGTCATCGGTTCTGGAAACTTCTGAAGTAATGTGATGTATCGTGTGATAAGTGAGTGGCTATTTAATTAATATAGTGCTACAGAAGCAAGAACTTACCTCAGATCTCTTACGTTAGCAACATTTACCACAGAATCTTGATGGCACTCGGATTGCATATATGGTATGCGTACAATCCATGACGCTATCTTTCACTACAATAAAGCACACACTACATGATGTCCACTAGCTCGTTTGAAGTCATTCGCACTGTATTTGTACAATAAAAGCATGTTTTTCACTACTTTATCGCAATTTTTAAGTAAGAACGCTCGGCAGTACCAATTGTGCTAGTAAACAAATGTCGGATGCAGCTGTCAAATTTGTCAATCGATGGTTACCCGATTATCCGGCTGTCACTATTCCATCGATTCATCGAGTTTGTAAACAAATAGCGATTATCGAAAAACGATAAGATTATCATTTTGTTTAATTCACAAGGAATGCGTAGTGTTTCTTGTTCCAAGTCAGTTAAAATTTGTGATTTTCTGAATCCGCAATCCTCGAACAGAAAAAATACATTTTTCTCATACGGATACACTTCACTCGCACTAATCGCATCAAAAAGGTTCTGAGAACTTGTTGAGAGCTTTTCAAGTACAGTTTGCGCAAACCAGAGTGATTATTTGCGGCTATGGTTGAGCTCATAAAACCCCGGCATGTTCGCTGGTACCGTCTGCATCTTCTGCACCTAAACACACGGCCAACCCAAGATGCACGCTTTCCGCACCATCTGCCACCGTGAGCGAAATGAGGCGTGGGGATTAAATTGCCAAAATACCACCTCGTGCACTCAGCCCGCTCATCGCCCAAAAAGGTAATTCAATTGCCTCGCCGTTCTCGTGCGCAAGAATTGATGTGGCCGGTCATGAAGCCATTACTTATCCCGGGAGTCCGAAAATACATTCCTGTCTTTCACAACCACCCACAGCTCTTCTCTCCCCGCAGGACAGGCGAAACACGCGAAACAACCGTCCACGATCCCGATCCACTCTGTGGTCTGCAGTACTTCAGTGCACAACCCAGTGCAGCCAGTCAGTCAGTCAATCGACCAGCGCACAGAATTAAGTCATTATTGGCGGCTCGCAACTTCCAACTCAAAACCCGGTGGCGGCTACAGGAGAGGGTGCCGCAACTTCCCAAACAACCACTGACACGGTAGGGAACACAGGGCGCTGCACCGTCAACCACACACTCAATCATCGGCTGCACGGGAATGTGGCCGGCGGCCAATTACAGATATTACGGACGATGATTACGAGATCGTTTGCGGAACCGAGACGAGCACGCTCGCCCGACCCCGGACCGTGATCTTTCCAGTTAGTCGCCTCGAGTCGAACATGCGCTGGTCCGCAATTTGGCGATCTGACTGCAATGGTGCAGACCTTCCGAGGAGGATAAAGGGACGCAAAGGAACCCGGGAAAACCCCGTTTGCAATTTGCTGCGGTTTGCTCGTTACGTCCGATCGCTCGATCGGATTCGATCGTGTTTCTGTTTGCGATCGATTGGCGGCCATATCTAATTTCTGCGGCCATCTTCGCCGGGCCACCTCTTACCATCCACGGCGGCGAAAGCTGAGCCCGTGGACAGCCGCCCGTCTCGAGGTTGCTTAATTTTAATAAATAATCAATAAATAATTTTCAGCATGCTTGGCGGTTCGGGGCGACCCGAGGCCCATCTGTCGTACACCCGCGCCGCCGTGATCGCAGCCCAGCGTTTGAAAGGCGGTGCATCCGTGCCGAATTCGCTTGGGCAAAAATGTTTTGCTTCGGGTGAGCGTTGCCCTTTTGCCTGGCGAATCGCATCAGTTCGCCATTGGTCGATCGCTGTCTGATCGAGGCTCCAACTGTTTGCTTCATTATTTTACTGCCGGAAGCCACGCGAAATGGCAGCAGGAGCCGCAGCAGCAGCAGGGCTTCTTCCGGGTAGGGGAAGAGCCACAGCCGTAAAATATGCATTTGAATTTCAATTTTGGGAAGGGCTTACTGGCAGACGAATAGGTTAAAGGTTTGTGCACCACTGTTGAGCCAATCGTTGAATTGCATTGCGGTGCAATTGCAAACGGAAGCAGGTGCGCCACAAATTCGTGCGAATGTTGCAAATGGTACCGAGCGAGAGAACCATTTTGTGCGCTGGTTGGAAGGTTTTTGGAAGGCAACGTAACGCGAATTGCGCAAAGGGTAGAAAATATTGGATAAAAGGTGCAGCTGTAATTGTCTTTGTTGAGCAAGTGCATGTTTTGTGCAAAAAAGGGGGGTGAAAATGGCAAGCTGCAATGAAATTATTCACAACCAAGTTTTGGGTTGGTTGAACTGGTTTCGAAGATCGTACTCATGTGTGACCCTGTTGAGCATTTAATTTCATTAATTAAACACATAATTAATTAACGTGTTAATCGTATTTTGTAGTACTCAAGTTGCTCTTGTCAGAGATTTTCTGAACGAATCATGATCTATGTTTTTATTCATCCTCAACTGACCGGTCGCCGCCACCGAAAGATCTTCTAAGCATCAGCGTGTTGAAGAAATCCGTCAGCACACCACCTCCACCGCCGGACTTCTTTTCCACAGCTTGCATATCTTCGTCGGCTGCCTCTGAAGTCCGTTGGGGAGTCCCTGTACCGATAGAAGTACGCGGCAGCGGTTCATCTGTTTCTGCATCCTCCTGAAGCTCTTGCTGCAGCCTAGCAAAGCACGCCTGCTCATCTACAGTTTGAATACTACGGTCCAGCATATACTTCTCGCGGGATGGTTGCCCAATGACACTGTTGTAGTCGTCGTCTGGTTTGCAAGAGTACAGGCTCTCATACAGTATGCTGATTTTCTGCACACTGTCCCAACCAGCCGGTATAAACACGGCATCCTTCTCCACTACCGAGGCGGACGTTCCGAATGGCAATCCGTAGATCCGATGCTTCAGATATTGGAGAAGCAGATCACAGTTGACGTTATTCTTCACGCTAGTGTAAACGAGCGATGCACCGTACTGTAGACAGGCTCGTCGAATCGCTTGCTGCATGAAATCGAAATGGTCTTCGCGGTAGTTTAGCTCTCTTCGTAGTGTAGCCATCTGGTCGCTTCGCGTCACCACCACGATCACTTCCATGCCAAGATTGGACGTAAGAACTGCGCCCTCCAAAGGCAACGGAACAGGCTCGTAGTTTCGCTTGCACGGTGAATTGCGAAGAGGATCACTGCCCAGATCAGAATAACTTTGCCATTTCGCCATCAACTGTGCCATACACTGATGGTTGAGTTCTGCATCAATCTCAAGCCCACCGATGTGATTGTCTAGCACTTTCATCCAGTATTGTAGCTGATCCATCCAGGTCCACGGAGCTGCCATGGAAAGGGTTAGCAGGATCAGTGTGTGTGGGAAGGTGCGCTCGTTTAGGGCGAACTTGAGCAATCCATTGAGCTCTGGATCTGCGGCCAGCGTCCAAATGCTTAGGAGAGCTGACTCTTCCCTGTACTCGTCCTGCACTTGCAGGTAATCGTATTGCAGCCCGGAACGCTGAGCCGTCGTAGCCTTGCATCCTTTTAGCTTGGCTATTAGCGTGGAGTGGTCACAGGAAGTGTCACATAACACGAGCACTGATTTGTTCGAAGGCATTTTCGTTGCGTTCCTGCTCTGGTACTCACCCAGAAGAGTCGTCCAGAAGTCGTTCTCCATTGTATTGGAAGGTAGATCACCAGACGTGATTTACCTAACTTTGGAAACTTTTTGTCGTGGGTCAGGATCACTTTGTAAAGATCCTTCTTCGCGCGTGGTTGTTCCTCTAATCTTTTGGAAAAGTTCTGAAAATATGAAATAGTGTTAGAAACGCAAGCGTTTTAGGATAAACTAATCATACTTACACAATACACAATCTTTGTTACTTAACGAGCGTGTTTTCAGCAGCTTTGCTGAAGGTGTTTGCACAACAAGCGGGTTTTTGGGAATGTCAATGCTAACTTTGATCGTTTACATATTATTGTATTGGTGTGGTGTTTTGCTGCGTTCTTTTTCACTCACACATTCACATCGGCATCCTTGCATTATTCAAACCTAACCTCACAAATCTCATTTTTTTTTTAAACCATTAAAATCTTCGTTTTAGAATCGTAAAAATAAATAAGTTTCTAAACGAAAAATCTCTAATTAGACAAGAAAGAGATTTCTAATGAACCAAAACCGGCTCCCCCATCCGAAGGAATGTCGATCGATCGCTACAGAAGTCATCGCTCGTACTGGGAAAACCATAATTGCGCATTACTCCTTCTGCTTGGACGAAACGGACGGACGCGCGCGTGCGAATAGAGTAACGTTCTGGGGAGGGTTGACCTCAACCGTTGAAATGCACGGTAATTAAAATAATTCATCCACCAGTCGGACAAAAAGCCGGTGCGATCCTGGTAATGAAAATTCTTACCATGTCGGTGGAATGTTGGCGGAATGCTCCAAACGGTTCCATGGCGTACGCTCCGTGAAAAGGTGTGTAAGTCTGGATGTAACTGATTCGTGTGCTGGTGGTAGCAAAGGAGTAATTTTAGCAAATGATAGTGGCAAATAATGGAAAGTCTCATAAAGAAAAAAAAAACTCATAAAGAATTTTGTGTTCCTGAGCGCGCAATCGATCGTGGAAATGGAATTTGGGTTTGGAAATTGAATGCCCCAATGCCACATCGCTTTGGCCTGGGTTGGCGGAGGATTGCAAAAGGTGCGTTGGCGAAAGCACAAAAGCTTCCCGCTGTTCTGATGTTTGGAGTATTCTTGCCAAATATTGCAATCACTCAAATGTTGCTGATTGTAGGCAAAGATAAGAAAAAATCTAATTTATATCATCACAATGAGTGTCATACAATTGAATGCTTTTTCAATCTGCTTGAGTACATTTTTGAGTGCATTTGAGTGCTATAACCAAACAATGCACACTGAAAACATATCGTAAAAAAGTGTCCCTACCTTCTCTCTGCCCTTACTCTTCATTAAACCCCCCCCCCCCCCCCCATTTAAGCATCATCCGTTAATACGGTTTCACCGTTTGAGCCAGCAGCCGTCGGCATTTTTTATTCCCTCTTACCGTATAACGAGATGCACCTACTTCTCCTCTCCATCCAGTGCCAGCTCCTAAAGTGATTACTTGATGTCACTGAAACAAAAGCCAGCGCTGCATTCTCCGGTGCTATTGCATGATGATGCGTGAAACCCGCGCAAAATGATGGTAGCGAAATGCGCCGGCAGTGCATCCCAAACCCCTTTCCTAGCGCACACAAGCTTTCCAATCAATTGCCACCCCATGGCAAACTGTAGCTTGCCGTCCCTTCTATTCCGAAAACGAGACACTTCCGCAACAAAGTGACGACAGTTCGTGGAGAACGAACACTCTTGGCGACCAACGCTCTGGCGGCTCTTGGCACAAATACCAAAGAATGGTGCAATTTTCCCGCCTCTCTGCCCAGTTATGAATGCAGGTTATTGTGAATGCAGGCTCGGGGCCGGAGCGCACACAGAGACGGGAACGCTTTTGCTGCAAGCCCTACTAACCTACCGAAAGCTACCACCGGCAGGCGAGTATCTAACCGAGCGCGTGCGACACAACAACACTGAGAGCTGAGGTGTGAAGGAGTAGACGAAAGAGTAGGATGAGGCCTGGAAATCTCATCACAAAATAGTGCCGTGCTCGTGTGTGTAACGGGTTTGGAATGTCATTGATTGGCGACAGCAGCTCGCGCTGTAACCCGGGTCCGGAGGGAAAATGGAAAACCTTGTTTGTACACGGTCGGTGGCAGTAGTAGTACCAGGACGATTTGCAAGAATGTGCCGATGCATTATCATAGATTTGCCAGCATCGTTACGCTCGACTCCGCACGAGTGCAGGCGTACAAACATTCCCGCGCCCGGGGATCTGGGGAAAATGCATTTCCATGCACCCACGGCCCTTGCGTTCTTCGGTAGTCGACTGAAAGGCAAAGCCTTCGGCAACAACCATCGGGATCTATAATTTATTATATTAGACAAATAATTCCATTCAATTCAATATCAATACCAAACGGGTAGATGCGAAGGTCCGGGCAACTCTGCTGACTTCTTCTGGTATGCATGGATTCCACGGCAACACAATCGGAACGGTGCCGAGCGCATCCTGCGGGTATGCATTCTGTCCACTAACGGGGATTTCTATCTTTTGGGCGAAGTGAAATAATGCACCGAATAAATGCACACCCTTTCTGAAGCCGTTCTGGAGCATCGAAAACGAGAACAATTAGGTAAAGTATGCGTGTGTGTGTGTGTCCCCTCAGGTCGATGTGTATGTCCGGCTTCCGCAAAGGGTTTTCCAAAGGGTCCATTCCAAAAGGATGCGCGTGGCGGCAATCATCTTTGTTGCATTTAATTGGAAAAATCACCTCCCCTCCTCACTTTCACCATCTGTGGTCGTCTGTTGTGGTGTGACCGGGCGGGGAGATCTTTATCCCGAACCGGCTCGGTGTAAACACTGCACAAGATATTCGTGTAATGATAGGTAGAGATCCCCATCGAGTGGAAGGCACGGGTGGCCAGGTTCGATGCAGCTCGGGTGGCCAATTGTGTTTTGTTTGCGGCTGAATCGTAGGTGCAGTGTGATTTATGCAATGTGCATAGAAAAATAGACATTCTGTCCTGCGCCGCAGTGGGCAGCGCGTGGGATGAAGGCATTGTTGTTTAATGTGGCTGTACCTGAGGTTGTGTATAGTAAAATAATTCCTTGCTGCCCTTTGCTCGAAAGGGCAAGATAAGGTGGCTCTATGTTGTCTCTATCTATGTTGAATTTCATACATTGCAGAAATGTAAGCGAAAGGTATGATGATGTTTAGCGTTTTTCTGTTTTGGATTTCTCTTTTATCTTATGGTGATGGTGTACGGTGATTTCACATCGATGAGTTGTATTCTTATTAAACCGGTATTATACTTTACCTGTTTATGTCTTCCAAGTATCAAGCGAGTATAATTCTGATATTTATTCAGAACTTTTACATGACATAAATATGTCAGACTTATTTTGTTCTTTTCCACTTTTAGTGGTAAACAAAAATACATAAATATTTGTGTTTATTTTTTATTCAGAAGCAGTGTTAAATAAATTACTCATAAACTTAATTCAAAAGATTACATAAAGAAAGGAATTTTAAAAGTACAAAAAAGGACAAAACAGGCGAAATACGTCTATACTCATCAGCTTTTCTAAACCAAATGCTCGAAAAATATGAAACTCCTGTTTCTAGTACTGTTTAAATTTGACATTTACAATGTCTTTTTATTGACTCAAACTGCATTCGCTCGAATACTCGAATAACACTGAAAACAAGTCAGAGTATATATTTTATCACAAATTATTAAGAATTTTTTGAAATTTATATTATGTTTTGATAAAACCTAGTCAGTTTTTTTATTATCTTCATGCTTTTTCAATGAGAATGTTGGAATTTTGCCATGCATTTTAACGATTTCTTTTTTTTTGTTATGACAATGTGCTCTGATATAGTTTTTTCAAATATCCTTCTCTGCTCGCAACATTATATTGAACTGTCATTTCTGAACAGCACGGATAAACGAACAGCCGGATAAAAGGTATCCAAACAAACGGCGTCCCACTGTATTAAATAGTCTACAACGTTTAGTTTGAAAACAGAACTTAAACACCTTTTCGGTTTCACCAAAACGGTAAAAGAAAACTGATAAATATTTTGAAAATGAAGAAGTCATCTAAATAAAGGCTGCTTCTTCTTCTTCTTTGGCTCAACAACCGATGTCGGTCAAGGCCTGCCTGTACCCACTAGTGGCCTTGGCTTTCAGTGACTAATTGATTCCCCCCCATAGCAGGATAGTCAGTCCTACGTATGGCGGCGCGGTCTATTTGGGGATTGAACCCATGACGGGCATGTTGTTAAGTCGTACGAGTTGACGACTGTACTACGAGACCGGCTCTAAATAAAAGGCAAATTATAATAAAAACAAACAAAATAAATAGTAAAAAAACTGAACAAATGAAACAATAAGTTGTATTCGTCACAAGAACAAACACAGCAAGCAAATTGCTTTCGTTTGTTGCTTCACCATTGCTGCAAGGAGTATCCCCACCCCGGCTGCGATCCCTATTTTAAGTATCTCCTTTCTAGACACAACTCCTAAGTGCTGTTGTTTGACGACAGTTCCTTTTCCGACACACACACGTATTCCAGCTGTTTCCTTGCTGCCTACCTTGTTACAGCCCAACCCCCATCCCCTGGCAGATTGCTGGACATGATTAAAAATAATCGCTTTCGCGGTACGCAATCCAAAAACCCACCGGCAGCCAGCCAGCCGTCCGCGTGTGCCCTGCCCATTCACGGGCACAACAAGAGTTGACAAGACAATAGGACATAGGCAAACTTACCGTTACACAACCCGATGCTCGCCGGAATAGGTTCGCGCGGGAATGCGAACGAGATGGGCCACAAATGGGCCGACCAAGCGGGAGCCCAATCGTCCGCATTAAACGCATAAATTATCGGCCGGGCCCTCTCGGTTCAGCCCGGCTCGGAAGGCTGCTGCTGCTGCTGCTGGTACAGCTAAAGGGAACCCGATTTTGATGGCCAAACGGTCAGAATTGAACGCTGAGTGGAGGAGATCTATTGAAATGGTGCTTGCTTTAAACGAACTTTGTTTTGTTTTGTTTCATCGCGCAGAGCAGGGAAGCCATCCCTGCGTTTGGCTTATGGGGGAAGCCGGGGTCCACGAGCAGGTTCAATAAAATATGTTACTGTGATAACAAAGTGTGTATTTGTCGCACGGAAACCAAACACGGAATGTAACACATTTCGTTTGCGATGGGAGATTGAAGGACGGTGAGGGAAGAGCAAGAGGCGACTCGTTTGTCTGGTGTAAAAGGATGCACTTTTCCACCGCTGGCACGTGAGCTACCAGCAGATACTGAGCGCTATACTGAGCCACACACATAGACATTGAAACGGTACCAGCGCTCGCTCTGGAGTGCACACAGAAATACAGAAATGGAAATGCTGCCGCTTTCTTTCACCCGATTACCCGAATGCTGCCATCTTGTGGCTTGCTTAAAAGCAATTTATGCAACCAGAGATATTCTGCGACAAGCCCTTTCGGACGTTCCGGCATTCCCCCCGGGAGGGAGTTTTGCGCAAAACCCTTGTGAATGTGTGTGTGTGTGTGTGTGTGTCTGCAAGTGTGCTTTAAAATTTATGTTTCTATTTTATTCATTTCGCCTGCCCATTTCCCATTTTGTGCCGCGTTTGCCGCGCGCACATGCCGGCTGCACTTGGTGTTGGTGCGTTTTCGTGCAAGCGAACCCGATTTTCCGAAATCGAGCTTCGAGAGCTTTTATTTTCATTCTTTTTTTTTTGGGGGAAGGGGGGGGATATCTTCCCCATATGCATCTGGGCCGGTAGTTTAGGGGCGAACATTTGGAAGGATTTTTGTAGGATGTTGCCATTCTTTATTGCGAGATTTGAAAGGGCAAACTAACCATTGCACCGCATAGCTTCCCTAAGCTGGTTGGTTGGTGTTGGGGTATGTGGCAAGGAAGGATGGGGTGTGAAACCCCAGTTCAACGATAACTGGGCTGTGGCTGTAGCATATTTTGTCACACAGCTGACGAAAGTTTGCGTCTCGGTCCGATGGTTCGAAGTGGGTTCGTCGCTTAGCCTACCATTATCAGTGGCAAAGTTAACCCCCGGGGTGGGGAAGGGTGCCGAGGGATTGAGTACAAATGTGTCAGAAATGTTTGCGATTAGCGACAGACCGGCACTGGGTTTGTGTTTTTGTGTTGGTGTATTTCTATCTTTTATGCGTATTGGGAATGCTTTGCTCGTAAGCAGTTCATGTTATGCTCATTTGCGATTTTGACTAGTGCTGGGAGCTCAGAATCGGACCGTATTCGGAATCACTACCAGAACCGCTTCCGGAGTCGATTTCGAAGCCGATTCTGGAGTAGACTCCAATTCTGAACTCGATTCTGGAATCGAAATCGACCGGGGAATCGCTATTTGACTCGGAAAGGGAATCAGAATTGACTCCAGAATTGGAATTTGCTCCGGAATGAGAATCAGTTCTTGAATCGGAATAAAAAGTTTTAGTAGCGAAATCAATCCGGAAATCTCCATTAGAAAGGATCGTTTTCAAGTAAATTTGGATTGTTTGTGGCTATCAATAAATAGCATAATTGAACCCAAACGCCTATTCTTATGGAGATTCCGTAACTGAAGCTGAATCTGATTTCGGAGCTGATTCCGATTCCAGAGCAGATTTCAATTCCGGGCCTGATTCCGTTTTCTAAATCGATTCTGATTCCGGAGCAGATTGCGGGGCCAATTCCGGATTGGATTCCGGAGTCGATTCCGAAAACTGATTCCAGACCTACTATCCAAAATTGATTGCAGAAAACTTCGGAGCTAGCCGAAGTCGATTCCGACGAAAACTTTATTTGCCCCATCACTAATTTTGACTTTTTAAAAGCACTCTGATCCTTGAAACAGACTAGTAAGAGCACTTCGTATCGTATTTGACTCATCCAGGCACACTTCTTGAGGAAAAAGCTTTACAGAACCTACTTGAATTTCCTTCTTTGAATTTGAATGTTTCTGCTCTCAAAAATTTGGGAAATTTTAAGGTTTTTGATAAGACGGAAACCTATTCTGTGTGTCGCAAAAATTATCAAAATTCATTAGACATCTCAAGCTTAAGAGCAGCACGTGTCAAACCTTAAATCTACTTCATTATACTATCGACCGTTTTAGGTATTATTCATACCAACTTTCTTCCTTACAGCTTCACAATTCCCTTCACAACTTCGCCGCCAAGCCTATTCGCCGCCGAGCAGCCGAAATGTGCCACAGTTTCACACCGCTATCAGGCCGAGGCTTTGCAATTAATGGCCGGACTAGCCGTTTAAACTGCTTTTTTCGTTAATCTGCGGCCGTAAACAAATTCCACCAATGCTGTCCGATAAGCTCAAGCTCAACCAAACAAATTGACCACCGTATAGGCGCTTCGCTCGATAAGAATGCTGTTGGTAGGTATGGCATGCTTCTTTACATGCACCCCCGGTTCCAAACTTTCCCCCTACCGTCCCTAGCATCACTGCGAAACAACACGAAAACGCACTTTCTGCTGCTTTGATAGTGCTTGATTTCCATTTTTACGCATTTTACACTCATCTACACAGAAACATGTCTGGTTGGAGTTGGGGAAGCCGCTGCTGCTCAACCTTGGTAGCCCATTTTTGCTGCTGCCACCTTTCAAGTGTTGCATCACGTGCACCAGTGTGGCAAATATTGAACGTTCCTGTTTAGCAGTTCGGTCCGCCAAGAAGTACGACGGCGAGCTGCGCCGATTGCAGTGAGAGAGAGTACCAAAGCGCTGCTGCACCAAAGCGTATCATCGGCGGGCGTATGGGATGGCAGCAAAAGCAGCATAGCCATAGAATGGATGCTTACCACACCGCGCTTTACACGCCCCACCCGATCGGGGTGTATCCACGGGCTGGCAAAAGTTGAATATTTGCACCGATTGCCGATTGGTCGTTCCCGGTCCCTTTTCCCGCCCTTGGGCGAAGATAGGTTTACCCCCGTGTGCCAGGCGCAATCCAAACATGCATGCAATTTGCAATTCAAAGTAAGCTTGGCAGCTGTTTACTGCTCGGTGATGCTGCGGACGAGGGGACGGGTCGATGGGGGAAGGGTTCCAGGACACGGTACAGGGATGGTACATTGCCGGGTGGAGTGCATTTCAAGATTGGACAACTTATTTAGCGATGGAAGATAACGAGGTAGAATTATGCTTTTTGCGAAAGGGATAACTCTGGAAACGGTGGAAAATGTCCATGAGTTACTTCAATGTTGTGCAAAAAGATGTAAAAATACAAAACAAATATTTAGGAAAAATAATTTAAATGCAAAGTTCGTATCGAAACACGTGCTCGGGAATGTGTTATAAAGCGACCAGGATCTTCACAGTCCACCCCTAAAACCCTGTTGATGAAACTGCCTACTCTGGAAACTCTTGATGCACTTATGGAGATTAAATTGTGTCTACGCCGGCACGCTGCTCCGTTCGATTTAGCTGATTGCGAGCTGAGCAGGCACCGGTTTCCGACCAGCAATAGCAAAAATCGAACGAAGCCTAAAATGCCCCGAACAGAAAACAAAACCATTCACACGTACGGAAACGGAATCGAAAGCACGCGAAGCCTTTCGGTGGGAACGAACGCTCGCCATGGGAAGGCGAAGCAACACCCGGCACCCGTATATGCGCACACCCAAAGCATGTGCATGTGTAATAAAAGATATTATGCATTTACACATTTCCAGATAGATTAATACGTTTCCCTGGTGCTTGCTGGTGCCTGCTGCACCGAGGTGTACGAGCATCACGTGCACACCATTGAAAGGTGTGCGGGGTGGGTGATGGGAAGATGCAGGGAAGGTAGGTCTATCTCCGTGCCTTTGGAGTGCTTCACGATGCGATTTTCCGATCAAAAGCAAGACCCCCGGCCCCGACCAATGGACCTCCGTCAAGCGCGTCGTGCACGCTTGATCATTGGACGATCGGTCGTTCGTGGAGGGCGTTCGTGATCGTAAACATGGGCAAAGGCATTTATAAATTGAGCAAAAACGAAAAGCTTGGGGAAAGAAAAGAAGGAGGAGGAGGAAAGGTACCGCAGTCTAGGTACCGGGGTGGTTGCGAGCAGTTCGGCCGGCTATTACCGACACCCGCCGGCATCGAGCACTCTATTAACCACTCACATATTAATGTCTCAATTGAGCTGATCGGTGGTTCGGAGCAGCAGCAGCAGCAAAGCAAAAAAAAGGAAGGGAAAAGTAATGCAAAAAAACTCGTGGCACTTCAAGTTGATCAGTATCGATCGTGTGGCTTGGGTGAGCGATTGCATTATGCACCGCGATGAAGGGAGGGCGAAACGCAATGACGGCAATATGCCACACGAACGAGCTGTGCATGCAGTTGCTCCCTTTTGGACTGCATTTCGGAGGCTCCGGCATGCCTGTGAAGTTAAAGTTGGGGCGAAGCGCTGGCTAAACATGAAGAAATAACGAGCTGCGCCACGATCACCGCGTGATCCTGTTCCTATCGAGGGTGCATTCGGCTGCTGCATAATTGAAATAATTCTGCACTGATCTAATTTGACACCTGAACCCCCATTTAATGGAGCTGTAACAGCGCTGTGATGCCGGTGTGCCGGGTGCCCGACCGCCCGGTGGTGTACGATCACGGCGGTTCGGCGCAGATCATTGCGCAAAGGACTGAAGGTGAGGCAGAGGTTGTAAACGTTTTGCCGGTGCATGGTGGCATGAAAAGAGAGCTGGTAGGTGGGTGGGACATTTATGTTTACATTGATACTGAAGGTACATTAATCATTTATCGATGCATTAGGGTAGAAGCTAATTTTTCTGCCCGTGTCTGACGCTGTCGTGGCTGACGAGTTACAAGGTTTGCTGTATGTTTATGTACCGATATGGGGTAATTATATTTTAAATTTCAAGGTAATAAAAGAATGAAATCAAGAGCTTTCACTTTTCTAAACATGATTAGTTTTTGACTTTTTTGGAATCTTCTGTTGCTCCGAGCCGACTGATCATCTCGATTGATTGATCTGAATCTAAAGTTGGCTAGAAAAGATCATTAATACTTTTTTGTAAAAGTATTAACAATTCAAAAATCTAACATTGATTATTCAAACTCTTACGTCGTGGTCAATCGTTTGAAAATAAGATACCTGGATATCCATTCAAAAGGATAGCGAAAAAGTCGTTACAATGGTGATCTCGTCGTATTGAAGATTGTGTTATTTACCAGAACATGTGGAATTTCCAATTTCATTCCCAAGAAATCGGATGACTTGCCTCGTACAATTATATCAGGCAGTGAAAAAGATTTCAGACTATCAAGTTTTAGTTGTTAGTTGAAATGAACTCATCTACTCCAAATGCAGCGATAATGGATTGGTGAAAGTCAACGCTAATTCGCGAAAAGTCTAAGATACACCTGAAGTGGATCGTTCTGCGAATCATTCGTAGTTCCTGATAAGTTAGTGAGTGTTTTGGAATATTTTTAATTGAATGGTAATATTTGCCTTTTTGATTCAAACGAAAGTCTCGAATCTGAAGAAGAATGTATAAATCGGGATTTTGGGATCTGTCTGTATTCTCCAGGAGTATCAAAAGGCAGAAATCCCAGATCTTCAAAATAAATGTCTTCACAGCTTTACTGACTCATAATAAGACTAAAAAATTTACATCATATAACAAGCTCAAAACTGAGTCTACCTTTCATCCTTGAGCTCAATTTGCAGAATGAAGCGTAATTTATTAACCATTACATCCTCTCTCTCTCTCGTCGAAACATCATTAACAAACTTCCCCAAGCCTTCGCGTAGGCATCGCAATGCATAAGCTTTCTGTTGGTCGATGAGTCAACACGTCGTTAAAATAAATCCTCAAAAAAATACACACACTAGACCTCGCCAACACACACACAAACACAAACTCTTTATGACACATTAATGTGTTAACGGTATAGGTATTGGAAAAATCAATTTCAACCCAACTCATCAATACACCTTTCGCCCATGTGCTCTATGGGTGAAAAGCTGCTATTCCCTCTTATCCCAGGCTCCTGCCGCCCTCGACCGAACTCATCAGCAAAGCGGGCGGTTTGAAGCTATTAAAATAAAGCGGTTTCAGCGTCATTATAATAAACTTGCCCAAATTTATATCCCTCCTTCGAAGGGGTTTGTCTGCGCGCCCCAAAATGCGGCACCCATGCGCCCCAGGCTGCGAGGACACTCTGCGAAGACAAAGTTTCATTTAATATGTCACGATAAACATGCAAATGGGTGGTTGGTCTGAAATACGAAGCCTGTGACAACTCCCCCTCCCCCAGCACCGTAAAGCAGAAACGCATCAAACCAGCGTAGTACTTGTGAGTGTGTGCCATTAATTAATGAATCCGCTAAAAAATTAGTTCCAATCGTTGTTTGTCGGATGACTCTGGTGAAACCATATAGCATGCCAGCGAGATAGGAAAAAAGGAAGAGCGTTTGGAAACAAATATTTTCCCTGCGACGTGCGACCGATGAATGAAGCACGCCCACCTCCACCACCTCTCATCCGGGCTTCAGGGTGCTTCACTTTATAGGCAGGAATTAACATTCACTAATCCGATATTTACGATGTTCGGAAATCATTTTAATAAGCGCAGCCGCGGCACCGATAGAGCAATGCCGCCAAACATGCCTGCCGGTACGGGATTTCTAAAATCTATCAAACATGCCAGCGATGTCGTTGTCAGTTTCCCCTTCTCGGGGGGGGAAAAAAGAGGCCGGTCGGCAACGTTTTTAGGCGGCCTTAAATCCCGGCCCGGTGTGCTGATGGCATCCATCAGCGTTTTAATCGTAGCTCGTCAACGCCAACCAACAACCACCGCAGGAGGTGGAGATAAAACAAACGGCGGTTGAATAACGCTTAAATAGCTTAATATCCAGCGCCTTTTTCGGCAGCCTGCCTCGCTTGCTGCCTTGCTGTCACGCACGCTAACTACGAGCTAGCGTGGCGCTACGGCAAGGAGGGGGGAAGGGAAAAATATTGTGTTTTTGATTGTTTTAAAATGCCTTGTCTCACATTTGTGCCGGGGTCATCTATTTTCCAAACGGCACTAGAGGAATGCAAACCCCTTTTGCTCGTTGTGCTGCGACGTGCCCGGAATGAGGATGCCTTGCGCCGTATGCCTTTTAGGTGCGTGTGATTGATCCGTTTTCTTGCTCAAGAGCGAAAGAAAGCTTTATATAGTGAGCGGGAAGCTCTAAACTACATTCCACCGCACATCAATTAGCAAAGCATAATTGATCAATAATTCATCATTCGTACGTTGGACGTTTTTTGGGCGTCAAGATCTCCTTTCTATTGTATGTGATAACAAACGATGAAGATTCTGTTGCGACCAAGGAATGTGTATAAAATGTTTCTCCAATTTCTTGGAACTTGTTGAAGATCTTTTAGATCAAACAATGAGAAGCATGTTTTGCCCGTCTCGAAAGAAAATCGTGCCGAATGATAGCAATCGATCGATCAAAAACAAGCATAGATTGTCCCAAAATAAACGATTGTAAAAAACGAAAGGCAGAATAATACAGGAGTGGAAATGTGGCAGTTGTAGCTGAGAAATAATTAGATTTTCAAGCAAAATCTCTTCAAAACATAAAAAAAAAATCGTTAATAAAAACAACGACGAGAATATGATCACCATCAACACAAAATCGGAACACTTTCGTCACTCCCTAACGATGGCATGCTGCAGCAGATCGATGCTTTCATTTCCGGCCTCAGAGCGCTCATTAAATTCATGCAATGCAATCAAACAATTTGTGTTTCATGATTTGCGTATGTGTCGCCAATTTCAATAGCATATCCGCGCTACCTGTCCCTTCATGCCACCTGAACCAGCGATATGTAATTTTGTTCAATTTCAACACTTCACACGCACACACACACTCCGTCCAAACCTTCTCCAGCAGCACTTGCACTTGTTGGAACGGGCGCAAGTGGAATGAATTTTTAACAGAAGCGCCCTAAAATATTTACCCCGGGGATCTTTCGTTTTTTCCCCCCCGAGGATCGAAAATGCAAATTTTATTCCAACCATTATAATGTTCAGCTTCCACGCGCACGGGCATACAAAACCAAGCGATTGGGCACGGGGAGAATTGTATTCAGCCACGTGCAATCGATGCAACTCGTCGTTATTGTGTGTGTTTTTATTTATCATCAAAATAGCGTAGAAAAAATAAAGCCTGGAAGCGTCCGCCGGAGAGGTTTATTCATTAGTGACTGTGAATCGTTTCAATACATTTATTGAGTTTAATTAAGTACCTGCGCAGCACGGGCCTCGGCTGGCTCGGCTATCGGCGCAACCAGCGACGGCTGGCGGAATCTGGCGATGTGTGATTTATTTAAAAGCTGTCCGCTCGTTATAAGATGATCCTTGATGGAAATTGTTTTTCGCATTCGGTCTCCTTAGCGACCTTTCACGGCTACCCAGTATTATGTCCTTCCGTTCACTCCGTTCGTGTGTGTGTGT
This sequence comes from Anopheles arabiensis, assembly GCF_016920715.1. Taxonomy (NCBI): domain Eukaryota; kingdom Metazoa; phylum Arthropoda; class Insecta; order Diptera; family Culicidae; genus Anopheles; species Anopheles arabiensis. The sequence goes on from NC_053517.1 coordinate 22,038,352, forward strand.
GTGTGTTTATTTTCAATGAAATCGAACTGTTTTTGCGCGCACACCAACCGAATTGATGAAATTGTGACAAACTCTACATGCGGTGCATGCCAGGCTGCAAGCGAAGGGAGGACGAAAAAAAATAATTCATTAAAACGAGAACAGCATATTATCTGCTGTGTGCGCTGCACAGCTCATTCGCTGCTGGCTCGTTTGAAAGTGAAGCATGCAGTGCATCAACACCGTTTCAAGGGGACGCGTAAAAAAATGGGAAAACAAGCTTCAAACGCTCGGCTATCGGCTTTATAAAAATGTATATATTATTTTAAAAATCGAACCCCAGACAAGACGAGACCGATACTCACACACACGCACACCGACACTGGAGGCTATCGGATGATTTACTGTGTTTAAAATATTTATGCCTATTAATAAATCAGCGATATGGGATGCAAAATCATACCGGCCGAGCGGGGCGAGCATGGTGTGTTTGTGTGTGCGTGTGTGTGTCTGACCACCCAATGCACCCTGTAGTACCCCAACCGAGCCTATCTCTGGGGTTGGAAAAAAGCGTGCAAGTAGGCAGACAGGCACGGGAAAGCGTACATTCGCCAAACACAACCATTTGCAGCTGCAGGTCAGATCATTAAATCACTGGATGGGCCATTATTGTAGGGATATTTTTTGTGTTTAATGGTTTCCCTTTCGGGTGCCGCTCACATGGACGGGAGGACGGGTGAGGTGTTTGGGTGATTCGGTTATGCTGCGCTATCGATAGATGATGATACTTTATGGTAAGTTTTTGAAACATGGCGCTGCTGTGCTATTCTTTTGAATTTGCTAGCGCTAGTGCTTGTTGTTGATTGAGCAGCTTCCCGATCGAGTCAATCCTTTCAATGCCCGTTTTGGATGGTTGTTTGAGAGATGCGATTTATCAACCAAGTTGTTTTGTTACGGAAAGTAGAGTAAAAAAGTGTATAAATCAGATTCGATACTGTACTTTTAGGACAAATTTGCTTGGAAATAAGCGTTGCAATAAGCGGTCTCAAATTACTGTACGAGTTTTGTTCAGTTTTTATCATGCATTCCTTCTAAGGTATCATGGTTTGATCGTGCGTATCAATTTTTGTCTCTAATATATCTATATTCTCGAATATATTTGGGTTCAAGCCCCAAACGGACCATGCCGTCATACATAGGACTGACTATTCTGCTATGAGGGGTAATCCATAAGCCACTGTAAAGCAACCCCAGAAGTGGTACAGGCAGGCCTTGACCTACAACGGTTGTTGAGCCAAAAGAAGAAGAAGAATGTACGTGAAAATGCATTTCAACTTAGAAAACTCTGTTCAATGCTCTGTTCAATGAAATAATTACCATGAACCTAATTACTATACAATACAACTTTAATAAGCAAAGTGTGGGACTCACAGCTCCAGAATTTTAGAAAAATCTTCTGAATAATAATATTGTCTTACTAAACTGGCAGTAAAATCAATGACAAGGAGGCAAAAATGTGTTCACTAGCCTGACAGTAAAGTGGGTTTGACATCTTGACTGTATACTCAACAATAATGTAATAAGCTATAATAGCTATTCTAAATGATCATTTTTAAAGCAAACTTATCTTTTTACCTCATAATCTATTATATCTATTATTCTATATCTGGAATCCAACAACCCCATTTCCAAAACAGTTCAATCAGCATCCCTGAAATCAACAGCTTCATCTTTTATTTTATCACACAACCGCTCTGACACACAATCATTTCATCTCCATTGCCATTGATTGGACAGCGTGTGCCTCATCACATTCAGTCGACATTTATGTGTGTTTCTGCTTCTCATTACAGCTAGAATCGATGCCCGCGCGATGACTTTGCGAATGAACCAGCGAAGGCAGGCTCAAGTTTCTAGCGTTTTTGGGGGGACCCGGTCCCGGCATGAGCAGCGGGTGTCCTACAGGGCCCCGTTGTGTGATAGAGCTCTCCCACATAGTCAAATTACCAGCATTTTTCTGGACATCGAAATTTAACTCCTTCGACCCCTTCCCTGAAGCTAGCAAATGTTGGCTGGCCCCAAAACGTACGCTTGTCCAACCGTCTCGACGCGCAACTCGTGCGTATGCTAGCTGGGCGACATGTGAGTGGAATGTGCAGCAACTCCCTGAGCACTCGCGGCGACCGCGAAGGTGGAATTCGTCTCGTGGTTCTCGGTCCTGTGCATCATAAATCAAATGTTTTGTACCGCGATGGTGGACATGGTGGACAACAAAATATGTTAATATGATTTGCACTTTATTGTCCACAGCTGGCTCGGCTAAAAGCCATGGCGGAGCAGGGGAAGAAACTTGAGTTTTATTGCACAAGAGGAAAGGCGAGAGCGAGATAGAGACTGACATAAAGGCTAGGTTTTGGGTGCAATAAATTGACTAATCAACTGTGTAGCTAGGGTGTAGTTTCCGATGGATGGAATCTTGGGGCGGCCGCAGTTTGTTGGCGATCATTCATCGCTTCGGTGTTGTGCTGTTCGTGCTTAAATTTGACTGGGATAGAAATTTGCATAGCAGAACAACAATTATAGAGGATGCAGGAAGGAAAAAACCAAACCACACACAGAAGAAACGCGTTCTAATCACCTATTCACCTTCAGTTTTCTTTCCCATTCTTTTTCTCTCCCTCTTTGAAGGTTCGCGAAATACAATCCAAACGAACCGTATGCAAACCCTCTCGAACGAGCATCGTAAGACATTCACCCTTAATCGGGGACTTCATCGGCATATTCTTCTCCAGCTAACATCATAATCACAATCTTATTGCGCCGTTGTTGCGCTTGGGGGCCCCATTCATCCGTAGCTCAACTTCCTCCCCACTTCTCGTTGAAATGGTGTGACTTTTTCAATGGCCGATAATCGTTTCTCATCACAACAGACGATTATTAAGCTTTTGACGGCATCAACTCGAGTCGAGGGTCGAGCCGAAGGCTCTCCAACGGGGAAGCCTTTGCGATGCCGATCAAGCGTGGCGTGGATCTGCATGCACTCTCGGCCAAGCGCACGAGCAGCTGAAGTTCAAGAAGATCGTATCGGATCGGAGCGAACGGGTGGAAAGAGGGTACAGTGTTGAGAGAACTGGCCGGCTTGTCAAACGGCGGCGTGCCACGGCGCTGAACCGAACGCGGCGCAAAATGGGCAAGCGAATTATGAAGTCTCACCAACGAGGACGCTTCTTGCACGGTACGGGCAACGTTCGTGGGGTGTACTACCCACGCAGATCCCGTTGGCGAGGATCACTAAGAGTGTTCACTACTTCATCCCCTCGATGCACTGCATGCACGGCTTCAAGTGTCGACATGGGGACGTGTGTCGTGTTCCAGCAGCATGTGGGCCGTTACTGTCATCTCAATCGATCGAAAACTTTTGTGTCAACTAGCGTACAAGTACCCCACCGATGGATTGCTAGCATCACGTTCAAGGGCGCGTGATGCCCGGAATCGGAATCGATCAAACTCTCATAATGTCACGTCCCCGCCATCCGTTGCACCGTGCAACCCCCGTCCGGCGGGCTGCAAACCATCTACCAAACCACTGTGGGTGGCTCTGCTGGCAGAAGGCACGGACGGATCTATTTTTGTAATCGCTTCTATCAACACCATCAGCACGAAGCACGATGCGAACAACATGCCGTCTTGCAGCGAGCGTTCTGGCTCACCTTTCCCTACAGTTCGGGAAGTTTTGTTCCTTCGAAATGAAAATCAGATCAACGCTCCACGGAACAAGCGCTTCAGATCGCGATACGGAAAAGAGGGACACCACGGCACCCTGTCCTAGAAGATTGAGCTGGCTTTTTCGGACACCCTGATGGGAGGACACAGTGCATTAGTTAAACTAACCAACACTAACCCTTTTTACTGTGCCGAAAGCCAAGAGCAAAAGAGAGACATAGAAGGGAAGGAAGGTTACAATGTTGCAATCTCACGGTTAAGATTGAGGGGTCTGGAAACAACAGGGAAACCTAAATTGAGCCTCCACACGTAAGGTATCGTTTAGAGTCGATTGGGATGAATTTTCCCATTTTCCCCGCAAACCCATCCCGACCGATGATCCCCGGTGAGATATCGGGCTCGGGTGGTGATTGACTTTGTCCAGCTGGCTAGCGTTCCCGTTCGGTAAGGCAGCTGGCCCTTATCAACATATGCTAGGGGGCTGGCCATCCGGGGCCCCGAATGTTAGACATTGTAATTAGATTGTTGATTGATGATAGCACGCGGCAGGAAGCCAATGTTTATGGAGGATAACGTTACGTAGCTCTTTTTTTCTTTGGGGGGATGCTCGGAACATGGGTGTAAAAGATGAGAGATGAGAGAGAGAGAGACGGAGAGAAACAACTGTAAGAAACATCAGTGGATGACTTTAATTTGAGCTCGCTGTTTGGGCTCTGCTGTGGTAATAATCGGCAAACAATGCAACAATCGAATCGTTCTTGAATTGATGTTGTCGGTGATCATAATCCCAGTCCAATAACATTGGCTATCATAGCAGCGAACCAATTGGAAGAGCTGACATTGGAAGATGATGGTGAGAATGAATAGTTGAATGTTTGTGAGGCAAGATTAAGATCGACATTTACTTGGCGTTCGATTTGTTGGTGCTGTGGATGTGTGTTTCTATGATGTTCATTAAGAGTTGTGGTTTAACAATTGCTAATTCCGATTCTTTTTTATTTGCTCTTCTTCAGAACAAGTTTGAAAGCAAGCCAAGGCCTATATTATTTGAATATCCATAGTTATTATCTAAAATTGCCTATTTAAAATGACATTTAATATACTCAAACCAAGGAAATGATTGCTGCAATTGGACTCAGCCTTTCCAAGGTGTCTATTTTATTGCCCTATTCGTTTTGTTTCAAACTATTTACTTTTATCTTAATCCACGCTATGAATACAAACTAAACGTTTATTCAGCTGAATGACTGAAAAAACAATACCAGACTAGACCAAGTCAGCAGACATCGGTGGACCTGTTGGCCGAGCAAACACATGTGATTGCGCACGCTGTTGGTATATATTAGCATTCGAGATCTATTAAACTTAATGACATCGTCAGCATGCAGGCTGCAGCAGTGCCTGCGTACTTGCGGTCTCCGGTCTGATCGACCGCTCTGCGAGTCGCACACAACTGTGCAAGACCCGTTTTTCATGGATTTATTGAACCGGACTCCGGCGAAGGTGTTTCGCTGGACATTACCCGTCTAGGCCGTCGGACTCCCCCACCTCGGTGTGTAACGGGTAACGCAAATTTTATGACTCGTTTCACCATCCAACCCCCAAACCAACCAACCAACCCGCCACCAGTTTAGCAGTTGTCTAATATCATAACCTTCTCGAGCGCACCCAGCCCAACGCCGCCGCTCAACTCCAAGAAACTCCGGGTCTACTACTTCGAAAACAACTCGACAGATAATCCATCAACCTCGGTAGAGCGCTCGGTGCTGTGTGCCAGCTCTCCGTACTGGCGCGTACGTGATTGGCGTGAACGTGGTGCTGTCGTTTGCGTGACGTCGGTTGAGTCATTTCTCCGCGATGGCCGCGCTGCATTCGCTGCTGCTGATGCTGCTGCTGTTGCTGCGGCAGCATTTCGAATGGTTGCGGTTCGATGAAAATGGGCGATAAAATTTAATCGATGAGATAAGATAGGGTTGTAAACTTTAATTTATCTCCCGACCTCGCGTGGGTTTTCATGCCTTCTTGGCGAAATTTATCTAAGACGCCGGAAAGCCGGACCGAGGTAGGGATGTGTTCGGACAGGGTTCTGGCTAATGGACGGTGGGTGTGGTGGGATTTATGGGATTTGTAGAGCTTGGTGGTACAACGTCCCAGCAGGGTGATGGACTACAACCCCATCTGGTAACACATTTTTCGGTAAAGAATTGATCTACGCAAAAAGCAATTTCTAGCAACTCCAACACTGAAAGCTTTGCTCATTAACTTCTTCCCAAGAATCCGAACAGCACAGTAAAGCAACTGAACCAAAGAAGACACCTTCGCAGGTACTTTGGGCGTCCCCAGGTGTGCGCTAGGGTGTATCTGCCGACAAAACTCCCTAATTCGTAGCTTGTATTTCAGCTGCGCCACTCGCGTCTTTCCATATACGAGAGAATTGATCAATATTTTCCCGTCCCGATGATTCCAATTCCCTATTGTGCACTCAATCCTAACACACATTGGGACGCGTGGAGGCACCACACCAGCGGCACACCGTTCGATCGCTTAATAAAGACATTTTTCACTCCATTATTACAGTTCGAATGAGAATAAGATTAATGACGCCGGGAAGGCAATCATTACCATTTTTCACCATCCATCCACACGCGCGCGCGCTCACACATTGTGTAGTGATAGAAACGAATCACCTACAAAAGGGTGAGGGGGTTTGCGGAAACAAAGAATGGAAAAAACACTGCCTAGACAACCACGGTCCCGGGTACAATTGGTACCTCCGGTGATCAAATGGACCCATTCTTTGGGTTCAAGCGCGTCCGTTTTCCGCGCGTTCGGACGCGTCCTAGACATTATCCGATCCGTGCACACGGCACCTTTCCAACCTTCGCTCGGCACCTTTGGGGTTGTGGCTCGTTTGATTGGTTGGTACTTTTTTGGCGGTTTCAGTTTACCTCGTCTCCAGCCCGCGGAGTCCCGAAACCCGGTGGTTCGCCGTTGGTGCGAAGCGGCGCACGTCAGGCGCATTCCGTGGCCTCGAAGACGAATGATGATCACATGGCTAGTTATTTTCGGCAAAAGATCAACTGTCAAAATTCTGAACGTGAACAATGATACAAGGCACACGGGCAAGGGTGGTGGTGAAAATTGATCTCTATTCAAACCGCACGCCCGGACAAGAATTGGGGTGTTTCGCCCATGCTGCTTACAGGGCTGATTTTTGGGATCTGAATCCAGGTTAACGCCAAATGAACCGGGACTTCCAGACACCGTTTAATGATGGTTCGAAGGTGTGCAAGTGTGGTGTTAAGGTTGAAGCAAGCTCTACATCTATCATTTTGACAATCTTTAAGGTTTCTGGTGTAAGATGGCTTGAAATGTAAGCGCAAATACGATTTCTGGACTGCAGACATTCAATATTAGAGAAATTTAATTTGGGAGTCTTAAATATTAGTCTTGTATCTGAAAACTTTACCTAACATTTCAGCAACCGTTTTACCATATAAAAACTGAATCCTAATGTAAGATTAATTCAATTTTAATCTGTATAGTTTGCTAACCATCTCCGACTCCGATCGTAAGCAACACAACATAATATCCTTAAACTAGATTACAAATCCAACCGGACGAGTTGAGTGGCAATGAACTCCGCATTACATCATGCTCAGGGCTCTCCAAGTGAATAAGATAAGCATTACGCACTAAAGCTATGGAGGGTTGCAAGTCTCCTATCACAGAAAATCGAGGGCAGAAAACATCTTCTCCCGTACAGTGCCAGGTCAAAGCATCTCGTTCAACAACGTCGTGCCACTCGACTGTATCACCGTCCGCGCCAGAGGAAGTTCAGAGTTAATAGAAAGGAAACGAAGCGTGCGTTTGGGCGGCAAGGAATGAGTGCGTTTCACCCCACCCCGCACCAAATCTCGGAAGGTTTGAAGTTAATCAAATGGAAAACAAGTGTCCTAAAACTCACACTTTCTCCCCCACACGAAGCGTCCTGTCCGGGCACGCGTAGGAAACGGGAGCACTTTCCTTATTTTCCCCCGGGGTTCGAAGGGGCCGATCTCCTCGGACGTGGCTGGGAATTGTGCCATCTGAGTGTCCTGTCCGTTAGCTAAAAATGGGAGGAAGTGGAAAGCGTCCCTCTAAGTGCAGATCACATAAAAATTAGAGCGAAGGCAAAAACATAGATAATGCATTTCGTAGCGTTCGCGGTGAAAATGCGGCTACGCGAAGTACAGCGCGACCCGTAGCCCTAGATGGTCCATCGATTAGGAGGGTGAATTAAGATTGATGAGCAAATAAAAAGCTTGATGGAGCAGCATTAAAAAATCGAACATTGCACGGTTGTTTTTTTTATTCTTTGTTTTTGGTTGTTTTTATCCCTTCCCATTTTGTTCGTCTGGTCGCGACGAGTCTTGGCTGGAGCGAACGAACGATCCTCCCCCACTCGTTTAAAGTGTGGCAGATACCACACTGGGTACTTACACTTTCGAGACGAGCCATCTTCCTGTCTTCATGGTGCCGATGACGCTTTGGTGCAAATAAAATCATTCAATCTTCCTCCGTTAAAATCGATCTCGTTTTATACGCCGAGGTTCCTAAACGGTCCCGCCTGGCTATTGGTAGTGTAAGTGTATCAACAGCTGGAAATCGATTACGACCGGATCGATAAGGGTGGAGGACAGCGGACGGCACGAAAGCGAAGCCAGTTTAAGTAATATTTGATTGTTATGATCCAGTGCAGTTTCAGCTCATTAGAGGCTAAAAAAGACGATAAAATTGTAATTGATCTGGTGGATGGTGGAGAGCAAAACCTTTTGCAAGCGAAGTGGCAAAGCAGCTTCATTAGCTTTGGCGGATAGAGTTTATTGCTTAACTTGTGGCGCATTGCATTAGGGAGGCACGGGCAACGCTTTTGCTGTGGCCAGTGCTAATAAAACATTCATTTTAGTGCGTAGAGGTTTTTATAAGAAAACGCATATTTCACAGCTGTTGGAAACTTATTTATACAATATTTTAATATGCCTTACATTTGATGATCGAAATCCGGCTCGAAGGACCAAAACTGGTTACACGTGGAGGATGATTAGGAAACAAAGCACATTGTAAGTATAACGGAGAAATGCGACGTATGCAGGTATAACAAACTCTGTTCCTTTTGTCTATATTTCCATGAGAGAATTATTATTATTATTATTATTATTTATTATTTATTTTTAAATAAAAACTTACTCCCAAATTCTGGTATGAAGCACCAAATCAGAGACAGTTTATAAGACAATTTTTGGTATTTGGAGGCAATTATTCATTATTGTTAGACGTCTTCACGTCAATACCCATTTTGAAAGATAAAAATCAAGATAAATAGTATGTCTGAAGATAACTAAAGACTAAATGTATAATATTACCAACAGGGTGTTCCGCAGTTTTACTATATTGTTTAAATAATTTTTTCAACAAGATTTTGAAATAATCAATCAATTGTAGTTGGACTCAAGAGCAGGACTATTCTTTGGGATTATTTTAATTTAAGAATTGTTCTAGGAATATTCAACTCAACTATAGGAAATGCTATAAAATGCAACAATCGAACTCAAATTCAAATTGCTTAAATCTAACCACCGCAATTTAATGCCTAATAAAACGATACCATTTTTGGCATCGACACTCTGAACCGTTACAGCAAGCTTACATTAAATGCAATCACTAAAAAGTGCGAAAACTTTCTACCCGTCTACCCTCGCCGCAAACAACCACCAACCATGTTCTGCCAGCTCTGCTAATCCGGAACATTGGCACAACATTGCCTCATACATACGAGACGCGGGCTTCAGTTTAGCTTATCCTTCAGAACGGAAGGACACAAGCAACATCGTCTCGCTTTGGAGGTTCTGTCCTCCATCCTGCGCGTGACTATTTCCATACATTCTCCGCACAAAAACCAACTTCCGCGCCCAGCAAATGATGTTACAAACCTAGGCGATGGGAATCCCATTGTCAGCAAAATCCTATCAACATTAATCGGATCATTTCGAAAGTGTACACATTTTGGGGGCTGTTTCGGCAACATAAATACTGTCTATTCATACCGCGGTCCCCGTATGTCTGGCTGGGTCCTGCCGGCCTGCTGGCAGCTTACCCCGCTCATAATTTGCCGTCGCTGTAGCGGCGGCAGCAACCATCGCACCGTGCTGATCCGTGGTGGCCGCTAAAGCCCCGGCTAAGCCTCTGAAACTACCCGCGGCTATTTGGAGGCTTGAGATTTTTGGAAAGAGGTGGTGTCGTTTTTTTTGCGCTTCCTCCCCTGTCCCTGGCAAAAACGTCGCTGGGATTTGGGTGGACCACGCATCACCCCCGGTGGTCCCCGGGCGGCCATTCAAATATCCGCGCCCGGATGGTGCGGCCGAAAATTGTACTGGGGCTCGCTCGTTTTAATCACTTTTACAAGTACCCTTCTTCCAGTGGTCCCCTCTGTGCCAGACAGTGCCGCTGATGGACGCAGAAATCGTGCGCGTGGACGGCGCATAATTTCGTATGCGAGTGCGATCCACTAATCGCCGATGATTATCTTTTATTATTCAAATACCGACACCCACTCGACGCGAATGCCGTCGACCGGCGTCCGGGGTTTCGCTGTCGTCGTCGTCGTGTGGCCCTGGTCGGCAGGACATCCGGACCGCTACTCGTGTTCGTACCACTTGTCGGCACGTTGCGGGTTGTAAATGAGAGCGCGAAAGTGTGGTGTGTGTTGCATTCATACACAAATCACGCACGTGTGCTCGCCGATCCGTTTGTTCCGCGAGTGGTTCCACGTTGGTTATACACATCTCGTTTGGGCCTTGGCGGAACAGGGCAAAGGGTGGCAGTGATTTTTTTTTTGTCATACACCATTATTATTATGTCGAAGCAGGCCGAAAGCATGCAGAGTGGTTCCGTGAGCGTTTATGCATGTAAAAGCCTCGGCTGATGGTGTGTAGTAATGGGCCGATGAATCAGAAGATTCACACGAGACGACAGCTTTTGCACGTACGAGACGTTCCTTCCTACAGCATCAGTTTCGACATGTATTTATGAAGCACATTTTTGATGGATTGGCATTTCTAGCAAAAAATGTTACAATCACGCAAACGGCGACACTCTGAACCGATCGCACCTTGCAATTGGGCGAACGGTGAACGGTTCATCTTGGCGCGAACGTCATCCATACCGCCATTACATACGCACGATGGTACACGCGCGCCGTTCGATTGAGACGTCAAGGGTCGGGCAATCGGGCCCGTTTGTCTCGCACCCAAGTGTTTCTGACAAGAAAATTACTCCCCTAACCTCCCATGAAGCATGAGAGAGGGGTCGTTTCTCACACCGAGAGCACGGCTGTGCTGTCATTACGCCGCGACTGTCATTTTGGGCCAAGGGATACCGGTGCCGTTGCCCGACAGCGGAAGACAGAAAGAGACCCAGCCAGACAGAAAGAGAAAGAGCGTGAGGGCACCGTCGGATCGGTTGCCCGGGATCGTAGCACAGAGCATTTTGGAGTTAAATGTGAATAATCACACTTAATTGTTGTGTGGTGCAAAAATTTGCATTTTAAATTGCTTCCCATCGTGGCCAACTTCCGTTGGTTGAGGTCTGGCCCTGGGCCGTGGCATCCATGGCCGCCGAAATGGGTGTGTGTGTGTCTTTTTTTAGGGAGAGTGTGAGACATATTTCGACCACTTGATGATGCCCCAAAACGTTGTCAACCGCTGGCCGACAACACCGTTTCGGGGTATGATATTACACCTTGCCGGCGATACGGGGTGTATGAAGGTGTAGTTGCCCGTTTGCCCTGTCGCTCGCGTCCTTACTCGCTCTTGCGCGATGATTGGAAAGGATCAACTTTTGGCATAATCTCCCCGACGGGGGTAACGTTGGCAAATGTGTGTGTGTGTGAGTATTTCTGCCCTTAACACATTGGCGGGTTTCTTTCCGAGGGCGAAAATCTCATCTTATGAATATTTACGACCATTTTGGTTGATTACATGTTTGCGGAACGGAGTCGGAAGGATTAATGCACATGAACAGTGCTGTGCACCAACAAAACCCTCCGACAATGACTCAACTTTGCCAGGAAAAAAAGGTGCGTCGCTTCAGCCGTGCACTGGGAGAGTGTATAGGCGCGAGGTGAAAACAGTGTTTATCGCCAATTTTTTCAATCGTTCGCTCTTTTTTCCATATCTCTTGATAATCTGTTCTTGTTGTTTATTTTGGTGGTTTTTATTTACATTTTGTTCTCGTGATATAGATTTAATGCATCCTGAATGCATCGGTGTGATTTGAATTGATCTGTCAATCAAAATTTTCAAAATATTTTCATAATACATCAATCAAAGATCAGAACATCGACAAATAAGATAGAAACAAGGGATAATGGTTGATCGGCGTGTCGCAAAGAATTAAGGGAGCTTACTATTTCTCTCAAAATAAACGTAAATCTTGAATTTATTCAAAATGACAAGGAAGGCGACTAAGCTAGATTTAAAAAAATACAAACATAACGAAATTAAAAACAATAGTACGATAAGAACGGTAAAATCAAAAACAAATAAAACTTATTGGTTAAGAAACTAAAGCATTCATGCTTAGAATATTAAGAAAATTTGATGTAATGTAAGAAAGTGTAATACAATACTGTATCAAAACATTACACCTAATAAATGAACAAAAACAGTAGAATAACAATTAAATATTAAATAACAATAATTTAAAATGAAGCTTTACATAAACATAAACAATAATGAAATTGAAAACAAAAAACAAACACATTAAATTACAAATACTCTTAATTTAAATACCGTTTGTTAAGTTGATTGAACATTTGACTATAGCACTGGCAGACACTGTGGCATGGAAACATTAATATGACTTTAAACCCATTTCGTTCATTCATCGACCAAACCACGCCGCTGTAACATTATTAGCAACGCTCAAGTGCCACCCTTTACCGATACCAAATTAAACTGCAATCAGTTGCAGCAAAACGTGAAAAGCACCACTTCTTGCCCTAAGCACCATCTTTCCCGAAAAGTAAGAAAACAAGCAATACCAACAAAAAAAATACCATCAACTTCTTCACGATTCCAGATTCTATAATGTTGCCGGCAGCTAGGGATGCGGTGTAAAATCCATCTCCTCCACCCTCCTGGAGTCCACGAACTGGCACGACTCGGCACAACTCGGTGCGCGGGGTGCGCTAGTTAAATGATGCGAAATCACTCGAAATGAAAACTGTAAAACAATTGTCCGAATCGTTAAGATCTCGGATTCGCTAACAACCGCTTCGTAGCGGCGTTGCGGATCATCATCATGGGCGACGACAGTGTGTGTGCGCGGTACGGTGCTGTCGTTCGCGTCGTCGGCGTTGTTTTCGTCGTTGCCGCGCGGTGCCGAAAAGTTGTGAATCCGTAAACCGTCATTTCACGAATCGTAACGATTCATCAACTCGATTTTCCAGCTCGATGTGGCGTGGGGATAGCGGGTGAGGGAGTGAGCTGTGCACGACTCATTGCACTTCCGCCGCATCACGTTTGCAGCATCATTAGGCCGGGCAGCTGGCAGGGTAGAAGAGCGCGGTAGAAATATGCACACACACACACTAGCTCACAAAATAAGGTACAAAGTAAACGAACTGCATCCACGGCGAGGGAATGAGAGTTTTTCCTTCAGACCGAAATCCTCTTCGCTCAGTTTGGTGGATGGATGGATGGATGCAATGGGGGGAAAGTGAAGGGGGATACATCGCGGTTTTGAGTGTTGCAGCCCTGCAGCACTTTTGTCGCAGTACACTCGAGTGCATCCATCTCCAGACAGCCCCGTACAACGATGTACAACTTTTGTAATCTTTTACGAGGAACTCAGTAACAGAAAATGTAATTAACATTGCATTAAAATCCAAAAAAAAGTTCATTTTGTACGTGAGTTTTTACATGGCAAATTGTTAAAGATCATTGCAACTCAGCAAAAAATGGGTGCTGTACTTTCTTTTGTTTTTGTTTCATCACAATCAATTATAGTGTGCAAAAAGCGGGCTGGCTACAACAACAAAGGGAGAACTTCCTAACAAATAACTATTTTCTTTTTATTTTTATTTTTTTTTAAAACATGTAACAACCTCCTTGGGGCAGTAAATGGTGGTGAGAAGATGAGCAACAACAACAAACCGTCCCATCGCCTAAACTGGTACGTGCAGGATCTCACCCGTTGTCAGTTCACCAGTTCCAAGCCAAGTCCGTCAGACTTAACCCCTCGCAGCCGAAGTCAGTCACTTAAACTTCATAATTAAGACATCAAAAACGAACATTAATTTGTATCTGCTTTGTGTTCCGTCTTTCCGTTTTTTGTGCCGACGTTTCGGGTCACCCTATCCCCTACCCCCAGTGATTTTCCTTGCACCCTTCTACCTGAGATATTGCAAAACCCCTTCATTTGCTATTTTTACCCGCAGTCCGAAAAGAGCGAAACGACGAACGGCGGAATGGATTTTCCCGCATTTATGCGCTCCATTCCTTTCCGACTTGGCAGAGGGCACAAATCGGGCGCGCGCTCGGTTTCCGTGAATCGTGTCGCGCCAGAAGCGACGGTTTGAGGTTTTGTAATATACTGCAATACTTTACCTTTTGCTTCGCGATGCCCGTCCGTCTCCAAACGCTGGCGAGAGGGCTCTTCGTATGGGCTTTGTCGTGAGAGAACATAGCAACCAAATTGGGGGAAACAAAAGCAAATTTTAGTGGAGCGTAGAACGGGAGGCGTTTTTATTCGGGCGGCCGTCGGTGCTGTTGCCGCCGTGCCGCGCCTTTGCTCATTATGCTGCATTAGTGTGTTCTTTGTACGAACTGCATTGGGGCATTGTACGTCTTTTCTGTTGCACTTGTTAGAGATTGTGTGTTACGGTGCTACGTGTTGGGAACCGTTTGCCGTACCCGCTCAGATTGCAGCTGTGGAGCTGTGTGTTGAACAATTGGAATAAAGCTGTGCGGTTTTAGGAAAGAATCATTGTAAAATATTTTAGGCATGAATCAAACATTGTGCAATCATAAAAAAATATAGAAAAGAGAAGACAAAAAAACAGAATAAGGAACAACATTGATGAACAATAAAGAATAATTAACAACGACAAAACATGGAAATGTAATAATCTTTTCAATATTTGCCACAGCAGAAAAAAAATCAAAACAAAAAACATTAATCTTAAATTTCCAAAAAAAAAACCACTGACAATAAATGACATGACTAGCAAAAAAAAAAAAAACATTAAAGCAGATAAAATATTATTACAGAAACTACATGAGACATGAAACATGAAAAAATTGTGCAAAAATAGTGTTATAATTACAGGTATTCCCCGATATGCGCTATACTCAATATACGCGATTACTCTACTTTCCAAATTTGACAGTTCTTCGAGCAAATTGTACTGATTTGACAAATCAAATATCAAATGTAAAATTAATTCCCTTTTTGTCGAATTTTAAAAACCATTTTCAAAGATACAAAATTGTAATCTTCAGTTGAAATCAGATTGA
Source organism: Anopheles arabiensis (assembly GCF_016920715.1). Taxonomy (NCBI): domain Eukaryota; kingdom Metazoa; phylum Arthropoda; class Insecta; order Diptera; family Culicidae; genus Anopheles; species Anopheles arabiensis. The sequence goes on from NC_053517.1 coordinate 22,053,612, forward strand.
ATAACTAAATTAGTGAATAAAAGCCAAAATCATACGAAAATTAGCTATATTTTAACTGAAAACATCTAAATTCGACTTATGCTAATATTCGAAATAGGATATTGCTGCTCCGCATTAATAGCGAAGGTCGGGGAATTCCTGTAGTCCAAATGTTATGTAGTAAATAAAAAGATAAATTTTGTTTAGTCGCCCATAAGCATAGACGTTTTTATTGAAGTATAATTCTTTGTCAGCTTGTATAACAGTATAACGTCAATTATCCGGGGATGGATGAACCGGCGATCGGCTAAACCGTAGTGAACATTTGCTGTGATGGTTAAATAGATAACAATTTTTTGTGCAGCTTCCTAGTGTCTAGTGATACTTTTCAAAGATTTTTATTCCAGAATTAATAATTGTTAAACCTATAATTATTGAATGCAACAATTTTGTACTATTGATTAATTGATTAGTTGAAAGTGAAATTTTAGTATGACCAGTGTATTTCATAATTTTTCTATGAATTTAACGTTTCTTGGACCATCCGTCCGAAAAGCGACGTTCTACCGTATTTGTTCTTCCTAATATGTGAATGTTTGAACAATTATTAATGCAATTCTCAAACATTGTTTCACATGTTTATCATTTTAACACTAACTTACAGCGTTTTAAAGCATTTCACAAAACAGTACTGCATTCAGTTCTCCTGCACTTGGAAAACTTCCCCGATATTATCGTATTATGGCCCTTATTATCTGGAATTGTTTTGACCAATTTAACCAACACCGCCACCAAAACAACGTCAACCAGGTTGCTGTTTATCAGCGAGAAACCCACCATCGCACCAAACAAGCCCTATCATTCCAATCCGCGCACGCCAACCACACCCGGGGAAAGTAAAAGTGGAAACATAATTTCCACCCGAATGACTCCATCAGCGAGCCAAGGAGTGCGAGCGAGCCAAAATGGCCGAATGTTTGTCACGGTTCTTGGGGGAAATAAACTCACCACACTCGGCAGCTCGGCAGTATTTACTGGCGGTACATTTGAGCAATGGTTTCTTACCTTCCCTTGCACGCAACTGTTCGCGAATTTTGCAGACGAGGTATAGGGGGAGCGAGGTAGAGACATTCTTCAGACGGTTTTGGAAAACTTTGCTACCAAATTTCCCTTCGACTGCACCGAAGTGTACGTCGGGGTGACTGAGGGTTTTTTTTGTATCCTTGTTGCGCCCAGCTCAAACCCCCCCCCCCCCCCCTTCTGACCATTTCGTCGCACGGAAAATGCGCAACAACCAACTTTATTACAATCCTAGCGAAAAACTTAATAAGATTTTCCCCCTCGCAAACAAAAACTCCGACCAGCCCGACGGTGGGAGTTTGGCCGCGCTTCCACCCCATGGAACGGGGCTTAGCGAGCTCTCTTTCGTACGCAGTTGCGTTTTCTATTTTTGAACTCAACATTTCGCTACCTGGGGTGTTCCGGTGCTTGGCCCTGCTTTTTGCCCCATCAATGGTTGCGAACAGTTTAAATCTTCTTTTGTAGCACTCAGGGCGACTTGTTGTTGTTGTTGTTGCTGCTCCGGCAGTGGTTGTACGGCGAGCCGCCGAATGTCGCATCCGCCCGAGACGCCATCTGGCCGAAATGGGTCTCCGAAGGACGTGATGTCTAATGTCTGCCGAGCGGCCCGGGAAAAGGGAACCAAATCCATGGCAACCTTTGGCCCGGGTATTACAGGTTATTATTCCGTCCGGGGACGTTTTCAAGAGCGTCACTACTGCCGGGGTCGGGCAGTACGCTCGAAGAAATGGACGTTGCGCTGGGAGAAATAAAAACTGAGCCGAGGGCTGGGCTGAGGTTGGCGTGCTGTGCGTTCTGCAAGAAGGTGTCTCGCGGGACACTGCTGAAGGTACTGGGCTGGGATGCGTTTGGTACTCCGATCTTGCGCCTGGTACGCTACCGTTACGACACTCGAGGGAATTTGCGAGTTCTCAGTTTAAGGAGTTTTCGGGGAAGATGGCTGGGGCTTTTTTTTTTGCTTCCCTGGCCAGACTAAAGCAAGAATTTTGATGAATCACCTTCACATCCTGAACGTTCACCGGGGGCACACCGTTGGATGCCTTTTTCGCCAAAGTTGAATAATGAAGTCGGTCGTAAATTAAACGCTTCCCTGCGTGACGTACCTTGGGCTGTGCCGGAATTGGAATTCTTCAATTACAACAATAGTCACCTGTTGTGGTAAAGGATATTAAATTCATGCTTTGACCTCGCTTTGGCTTTCGGAAGCAGTGTCACTCTCGCAGGGGGGGGCGGAGCAGGAATGTTTTAAGTGGCATTTTCTCATTTTTTCAAACAATTTTCTCCATCACTAGCGCGTGCAGATTGTGTGACATGGGATGAGCGTTGTACGAAAAAAAGTGTCATGATGTCATAGTTACGAGGGAAGCACTGGTTGTAGCTGGAGCCGGGGAAAAAAACTGTGGCATTTAAATGGAATAACTCGTTCGGGAAGCGCTTGTAACACCGCGGCCCAGTAAATCGAATATTTAAAACATAAATTTAATTATCTCACATACCTTACCCTTTGGTGGGCTCATGCCAACCGTGCCTCGCACGCTTTACATATCTTAATAAACAAACAGCTCGCACATGAATATACGAGTATGCGAGAGTATGAAAAATGTATAAACACATCCGATTAGTTGGGCCATTTTTCTCGAGCCGAGCTCACTTTCGGGGCGTTCTGGATGTCGTTGGCACTTTGTGCATTCATTAGTCATGCCGGCAGGAATCTTGGCAGGGTCGTGAAAATGCTACAAAAGAACACCCCCAGGTCGAGGGGGAGTTTCTCTCCACTCTTCTCCGACCGATTATTCATAACACCGTGCTAGACGAGCGAAGCTTTCGGACGTTGGTCTCAGCGTCTTCTTCAGCGGTCACACTTGGCATGAAATTTAATGCCCTTTTGTTGTTGGTTGTTAGCGGCGAGGTGATAAATTCAGTGCATAACTTGACCGGTTCCCCCCCAAACACACAAACGCTGAAACATCCCGTCCGTGGATCCGTGTATTTAGCAAGCAGCATTTTCCAGTCACTCAGTCAAGCACAAACACCCAACGTACAGAGTGGCATTTTTGTTCCCTTCCTATGGTCTTGAAAGGGAGAAAAAAACTGACTACATTCTAACAGCGAGTTGGGGTAGTTGGGGAAGGGCTTGTTTTGGAGTGGTGGTCGTTTATAACATGTAAATATATTTAAAAAGCAAAACAAGACCACAACCAGCCAGTGGAATGCATTTTCCCATCGTTTTCTCTCTCTCTCTCTTCTTTTGTTGAACTGAAGCACCGCACTGGTGTCTTGGAACTACTGGACAAGGTCACGAGACCCACCATGAAACCCACCGAAAGAAAGAACAAAAAAAGAAGGCTATCATCAAAACGCGCGTTCTTAAGTGGGAATTTTCAAATTAGACAGAGGCAACGAGGTTCGTCGCCTGCAAACATGCGAAGAGAAACTACTGGACAGACACCACCACAACAACAGTACACACAATAGGGTACTGAGCTGGAGGCCGAGAACCGCTTCGGATACATTGTCTCCGGCAGGACCAAACAAACCGTTCTCCGTTCCTTGATGGCGTCAAAGAATGCATACACACCGAACCCCGCCCTTCGGTCCTTTCGGGTTCGAACCGATGCCTTATGTTTAGTCTGCTGAATTTTTTGCTTGTCTTCCTTCTCTCAGTGTGTGTGTGTGTGTTTGTGTGTGTCGGAAACACATCCTCGACGCATGACAAGGGCCCTCGTTCCGATTGTTTCGGTCACTCGAGCGCGCGGGCGCGCGTATTCACGAAAAGCATAAGAATACACACATCAAATCAGCATAAACAACACTCGACAAAAGCATAAGTAGACAACAACACACTCGATCAAAGTCGAGGTCCGTCCGGGCTGTTGCTTCGTTTGCGGGCCGCTCCGTGGAAGGTTATGTTTGGTGTTCCTGCTGCCCTGCCCGTCTTCACCTACATCATACCGTGCCATAGGGGTCCTTGGGTCTGTTGTCTGAGTTGGGCAGTGCTTTTTTTATGAAGACTCAAACGACGCATGGTTACGGGATGAGGTTAAGTTTTGCCTTTGCTTTATCGCTGCTCTTACTTTTATTACTGTCATCGTTTTTTTTCTTTTTTTCGGTGCCCCTGTCCTGTCTCCGCAAAAGGAATTGGTCGTCCCTCGAGGGGGCGCTTGAGAGTCTTGAAATATTTTCTATCGAAAAACAGCATTGCCATTGAATGGGCGTGTGTGTGTGTGTGTGTGTTTGGGTATGCGTTTGGCATTTTGATGCTGTTCTTCGGAAGCGGGCTTATTATTGTTCTAAGAATTTGAATCTAATCGAAACAAGGGCTTGGAAATGGTTCTTTCAACGTGATGATTAGTCATGCTGGTTTGGAGGGAACAATCGGAAGAATGTTTCATTATTTTAGTGTAAAATGGCACTTATATGATTTCTACCTAAAATGTATCTTAAATAACGGGGTAAGGATGCTACAGAACTTTAAAACTATCTTCAGAAAATGGAGTACTTCGCTATGCCACAAGAACAACAGCTACATGCCGTTTGAGAAAAATGTTTACACGAGCCGGATCAGCAATGTACCATGAAATCGCAACGATGTAGCAGCACTTGCTGACTTGCTAACGAAGAACCAAACATCGCATCGACCAAGACGACGACGAATTCTGAAGGAATCTGGCTTTGATACGAGTCAGTGAGTTTTCAGTAAACATGACTCTACGCGGCAAGCGAGTGGCAAACGAGAACGTGTGGCCAGCATTCGGGAAGCTGAGTATTTGCGTGATGTGCACACGGGTTCTTGAAGAAACAGCATAACAGCAACAACAAAAAAAGGCCGAAAACAAACTGCATTGCTGTACGCGAGTGCATTTCCACCCGGGCGTAATGCAACATCGAGTAGCGTGTTTATTGTGAGTTTTGTCAGGCATAAAATGCAAAAAAAAAGAAGGAACGCTTCCCTGCACAGACGAAAGAAGCTTAGCTCGCATGCTGCAACTGTTAATGCTAGGAAGAGTCTCGCTTTTGAATGTGTGTACTTCTTGTGAATGGAAGGGCTTTCCTTTTGGGGTTGAAAATTCTATGCAAAATTCTGTTCCAAAGAACTAGCTCTGTTCGTATAACATTTACTCAGTGGAAAGAAGGAATTTTGTTTCAGTTGATGATACATTGTTCGCTTTTGTGCGTTAAACACACACACACGCACACCAATGCAAACAGCACTCACCTGGAACCTTTCCTCCTGTGTGGAAAGCGAACCTTTTTCTAGAAGCTTTCAGCCGAACCATCCAATCGATTTCGCAAGCCTCTCCACCGCTCTCTCTTTCTCACTCCGGAAAATTGGGGTTTGCAACTGTTCCGTCCCCACCCCAACGCCGAAGCGTATGATTTATCTTTCGATTTTCACCTGAACGAGCATTTCGGGTTCGGCGCGTTGAACGTACTGAACGCCCAGCCCTAGTGGACCCTTTTTACCGCTCGGTTGCCCGGATTTTCACCGGCTGTCGATTATTTTCCGATTTTTGGCAGACCCGCATCCTTCCGGCGGAGCTTTGTAAGCTTCGCACACAGAAACGCACTGTAGTGTCTAGCTTTCCCTGGGGTGGCCCACCCATTTCGGAGCGTAATGCTATGATTTCGAAAGGGGCAACATTTAACGATCCATGCTTCGATTTTGTTTACGGTTGTTACTGTTTACAGGTTCATGGGGAATAGGGTGAGAAAAACTAGAAGACGGACAAACCTTTGCGGGAGATATTTAAATGAGATGAAAGTTGCCCGCTTAACAATATTGCGGGTTGCTTCATCGTTCGCGATGAAATGTAGGGGCTTGTTTTCCATGCCTTCGGACAACCGTTGTTAAGTTGTCGATAATGATGTTAATTTGAAGAAGCTGCAGGTTCAAAGCTGTCGATAATGAGCGTTGCTGGAATTGATTCGCAGCAATAGGAATTGATCATCATGATTTCTTGAGAAGGATTGTTTTCTAATGAATTGTATCCTTTGGTTTGTATTCTGCTGTTGTTTTAATTCTTTTAACACTCCTTTGAATGGCATTTGCTATTTTCACAACACACACACAGACACACGCACTTCCTGAAGGAAATGTCAAGCACTACGCTTGTGGTTTGCCAAATGAACGATCTCAAAAACCGAAGACAAATTGCTTCAAATGCAAGTTTGTTGTGCCAAGCAGCATTCCCGTGCAATTTCGCTGCCGTCGAGTGAGCCAGCCAGCAAAACGCACCGTAACAATAAGCAGCAGGAAAGTAGCTCGTGGCAGTTGCGAGCCGGAAAGTTTCCCGGGTGTGCAACGAGATGCGCAACGTGTGTGGCTTCGTTTTTCGGAGTGCAAGTAATGTCGTTCATTTTCCACGGCTTTGCTGAGCTTGTGTGCATGTGCGCACTGCATCAGCAATGTACACCCAAGAAACATTTCCCATACCTTTTACACTTAAACATGTCTTAAAGCATTCTTTACTATGAGTATACTGAGCCACATAGTTTTAACATGTGTTTTGAAGATGCTTAACCGTATTTAAAGTTGTTAAACCTTTAAAACGTTCTGAAGTCGCTTATAAGACTGTCTGTTAAAACTAAAATTGGAGTTTTGATGGCTGGCTTTAATCAACCTGTAAACGCATTCTTAAGCACGTTTAAAGACTTGTTACTTGAGACTATGACGCTTATAAGACTGTCTGTTCAAACTAAAATTGGAGTTTTGATGGCAGGCTTTAATCAACCTGTAAATGTATTCTTAAGCACGTTTAAAGACTTGTTACTTGAGACTATGACGCTTATAAGACTGTCTGTTCAAACTAAAATTGGAGTTTTGATGGCAGGCTTTAATCAACCTGTAAATGTATTCTTAAGCACGTTTCAAAACTTGTTATTTAAGACTAAGGTATCAATATCAATTGATCTTATTAAATGCCTATTAAGTCTTGGACAAAGGGAACTTGAAACAGGCTATACAGGTTGTACTTGAAATACGCTATTAACGAAAAATGTTGATAAGCCGAGTATTTCTAACTTCTTCGTAAATTGTATTCTGGGATTTTCAGCTAAACAATATTTAATTTTATTTTCGTTTTGCTTGTAGTGGGTGGTTTTATCCCCTGCAAAGACAATTCGATGTATTTCTAATTTTATTAATAAAAAAATGGATAAAACTGGGAAAATCACGATTATGTAAATATGCGTATACCAGATTCCGCGTATCTCTGACACTGCCTGTACGAGGAGATTCTCAAAACTTATTAGTCTGCACAAGCGGTTCCTATAGCTATGTGCTGTTTAAAAAGATCTTAGCCACACATATTGCACTACAAATCAACTGAACTTGTGATCAGGAAAGACCTTCTGATCTTAAGCCAATGGAATCCATGTTTATTAATATGATTGTTCATTTGTGTGTGCAATATGTGTCAGCCATGTTAATATTTTGATAAACAAATTCATAGTTTACATGACAAATAGAAAAATGGCAATTTTTGAAACGCTTTTCACGTCATGTTTATTTTGACAAAGCTTTTGGTGTAAATTGTGGGTGTTATAAACAAATTTTTATTTTTTAATTAATTTTTTTGAACTAAAAATACATTCATATTATTAAAGCGCTTTCATATTTTTCAAATTATTATAATGTATTTCAACAGTGAAATTTTCTTGGCATGGATTTCTGCACATACGCGAGCGAATTCATCAGAAAAAATATCAAGACAACATAATAATGCTGAAATATCTCTCAACCATTATTATGACTTCATATTCAGTGCTTCATTTCCATCTCAAGAACATATCCATAGCAATATGTTGTTATTTTGATAGTTTATTTGCGCCTCACGTTTTAAAGGTCTAGAAATGGTTTTAACTATTAGTCTTAACAGAGTTCTGTAGATGGGCCCTTTCAGTCTTAAGTTAGTTTTATTTTAGTCGTATAAGGTCATACACGATTTTCAAATGAAAAAAGAAGGCTTAATGAATTTCCGTAGCAACATCGTTAAAACTATGATAAGATTTAAAATGTTCCTTGGGCAGTTTGCTTCACTAAATTAATTACAACTTTAAGAGTATTGTTTTTAGTATTTTATTGCCCTTGTTTCATTGCAAAGTTTAATCATGGCTTTCGATTGAAATGAAATGAAACGGCGTGATGTTCTGCTCGACCACCAGCAAATGGATGTAAAATATCGTCCAGCAGTGTAATTGCCAGCCACCGGCTCCGGCATCGAGTGTCGAGTTGCGGGAAAAGGAAACAACCACAACACCCGCAACCACTTCCTACCACCACGGAGGCACCTCCTGCTCCTGCCGGTGTAAAACATCTTTTTTGAATTATTATTCAGCAATTTGTTGGGAATTATTTACAAAACTTTCCGCACACAGTATCTTTTCCGAGCCATCTCGTTCTTCATTTCTTTTACAACTTCGAAATAGAAACTTCAACCCGTTCTTCAACCCGCGTGCCCGTTTCTTTCGTGTGCCCACGTGCCCGACATTTCCCGCTGACAGCTTCTCCAGAGCGGAGCAGAGCGTGGTGAAAAGTTTTGCAAACTGCCCTCGCACCCCCCGTATCTCCGGCAGTGCGCGGCGTGGCACGGAACATTGGGCCAATTGAAAGCACAAACCCGGGGGACTTTTGATTGTTGACTAGCCGGGGCGCTAGCCGGGGCCGAGGAATGCTTTTGACGCTTTTCTTGACGCTTTTCTTGGCAGCGAATTCTCATCTCGGCTCATCAGCGGTGGGAACGCGGTGGTTCGTGTACGAGCGGGGCGGGTATCATCAGGGCAGATTGCTTTGTTTGCACACTGGAGTGCGAAAGGCGTGGGCCCTGGGTAAGGCGAGGTCGGGACGATTTGAAGCATGATTTTCAAGTGCAAACTATAGTGCACCACAGCGTTCCTGCTGCCTGCAAAAACGGGATAACTTTCCATCGCTGTCGGATCGCGAGGGGGTTTTGTTGTGCTACTGCATTAGGTCAGGGCATTAGTAACCGCGGGATGATTACAAACACAATCCAGACCGCTTCCATTCGTGCCTCCATTCCTGCCAGGATTTTGCTGTGGCTACATTAATATCTGTGCAGCGAGAGTCATTTTGTGAGCGTGTACGGCGTGATGGAAAATATGGCTTCCGATGAACTTTATTTTTTTGTATTTGTTTGGTGGAGTGTTGTTGCTTTGGCTCGTGTAGCTTGCAGCCATTGCTCATAATCAAGAGGATGGAGTAGTTTGCTTAATGTTTAAAATACATTATTCTGCTGGATGGTAATAATACGTTTTAATTGCTTATTAAATTGTTAAAACTGAAATAAGAGCTTGAAATCAATGCTACGTTACGTTAACAGAATAATCCCGGTGTAAATTTAAGAGCTTAGTAGGCAAACTCCAAAGTAGCTGAGTTGGTATTTTTCATGAAAATGCTATTAACGAATATTTCGTGTGGCGATAAATGAGTACAAATCGGCAGGGATTTGTTTCAACACATCCATTTTACTAATTTACAAATTTTCATTAATGATTGCTATTTACTTGAGGTAGATTCGTTATGTTGTTTCCCAACAGAGGGCGTAGGAAACTATCAAATAATCACCGGAAGGTTAACAAACCTCTGATAGTGTTTAATGAATGCGAGACTACTTCGTATCTTTCTTCTTCTTATTTTCATCTTCTTCTTAATAGTTTTTAAGTGCGCTTGTGTCCGATTTAATACAATAATTAGGAATAATTTGACTTATGTTCATTGATAAGTGGAAAAGTGTATAAAAAATTACTAAGATACTAGGCAGTGTTGATGTTTGTTGACGAATGCAGTGTTAAATATCAAGTTCAAGACATGGGCAGTAAGAGTTAGTCAAATGAGGGAACGAACAACAACCAGAAATATGGTAGCACTTGTTTCAACCTTGCCTTGCTTGATTGTTAACTAGAAATATTGTACAAAAAGAGAGAAAAACAGCCAACTGCCAATAAACCCGACCAAGAGTTTAGAAAACAACCCAAAACATAAACAATAGAAGCTAGATAACAATGCTCTCAAGCGATTGTCCTTACATTCCGCGCATAGCCGACTCTTGTTTTGCACTGCAGAAATCAAATTACCTTCGTTAGTGAGGGACAATTCACCGTGTGTTGTGCACCGTGCTTTCGTGTTTTGTACCTCTTCCGCCACCCCCCTCCCCCAATCTCACAGCAAACAGACGCGTTTGTAGCGAACGGACCTCGTACCAGCCGTAGCCTGAAGTTTATTATTTATGGACAAATAAATTGTACTCTAATCAAATATTTGCTTACAATCCGCGAACCTCTGGTCAGTTGGCCATATTTGCCGGGCTGAGGCGACCTACTTCGTCGCACAGACCTCGTCGTCCTGTGCGCACCTGTGCCCAGTGCGCTATTGGGGGTAGTTTAGAGGCGCTGCGGCTCAAACAAAGCTCGGACCGGGGCATCGCCGACAACAACTCACATGCACTCGCGCACCCACGCGCGCGGCAATTGTTTGGCGGGCGGGAATAGAAAATTAGATTTGCCCAAATTCAGCTTTAAACTTTTGTCGGCCGGATTGCGACCGGACCGGTGCTACGACCGAGACGCGTGGTGACGCGTGGAAAATGGAAAGTTCTGTGGACATGCTTGTTGGTAAAGTTGGTACGTGGTGCGGGCAAAAAGGCGACCCGTGGCAAATAAAGGACCCTCGGAATGGGTTCCGATGGCGCGATGGTTTAGCTTGGCCCAACCCGAAAAGGGTTTGTTTGGTTCGGTGCGGTTGGGTTGGCACTACGCGAACGCGCCTGTTTTTATTTTCCGTGCCGTCACATTCCGCAAATTTGTTCTCGCTGGTCGTGGCAGAATGCTAATGAAATTTGAATATTTGTGCATCGTGCAGGGAAGTGGACACATGTCCGAGCGTGGTTTTTTTAGGAAATAGAAAGGTGAACCAGTATTTCGAAATTGTTCGGTCGCTTGCGGTTGTACCTCGGTTGTATATTGCACCAAAAACCGAACGGCTGGTTCGGACATACCGAACCCTGATCGGATGGAAAAGCTACTCCCCGCGGGGTCAGTCTGCAGAACGGGAGGAGTGTATTTTCGCGCGAACTGATGGTGATTTGAATCAACATGTGCGTTTTGATAGGAAAATGTCGACAGTAAACAACTCGGCCTCGGTGGTGCAGATAAGCCACAACACTCATGAATAACCAATCAATTTGTTAGAACGAATCCCATCCCGCACAAAAGCTACAAAATGCACGGCGAAATAACATTGTCGTACAAGCAGCTTTGTTGCTAAACAAATTACCCATTTAGTAGCTCCGCATCGGTGGTTCGGTTCGGCAGCGCTTGGAACGGTTCAACTCCCGCACTAATAAGGCAGCGGCAAGATAAATGAACCCGACGATCTTTCTGTACGCTACTACACAATAGGGACAAAACAGCTTGAAACTTCACTTGACAGACGCGCGCACCGTTCAATCGGTTAGCTTGTGACGGAACGCGTCGGTGGCTTTTGCTTTCACACACACACACACACACACAATATCGGGCTGTATCCTGCCGTGGGTGACAATTGGCATTACCTTGTGACGGGCTGCCACACCCGAGGGGAAGACACTCCACCAGCAGGGTAGGGTGGCAGCCGGGTGAAGTGGTTTCGCGAAAAAGTAATAACTCACACGTGTGGCGGGCATACGCCACGCCACCACATTCCGAGGCAACATGGCGGTGGGAATTGTTATGTTCGCTTTGTCGCACTTACATTGTACCGCGAACAACCGTAATGCGCACGGTTTCTTTTCACCTCCCAAAAGACGGAGGAAAACTGTGCTGCCAAAGCTATTGTGGAACTAAATTGCCCGCACAACAGAAGTGTCAAACGGCGACGGTGCGTGCGAGAAACATTTGTCAAGGTGGAGAAGAATTACCATTTCACCATTAGATTCGTTTGTTGTGTCAAATAACTTTATTACTGCATTTTGTGTAGTTGTTTTTCCTTTGAACAGTCAAGTATTTGTGAGTTTTCCAGCAGATGGCGCTGAAGAACTTTAGATAACACTTACACTTAGTACACTTAGACCGTTTACAATATGGTGCTGAGTACTCTTCGAACGTTTTAAACCAATTTTTAAAGCTTTTAATAGAAATTATTTAAATTTTTTATTTATTCAATCAACCAACCCTCGCCAAATGATCCCAAATGACAAAAGCATATTGTCCGACAGCCCAAGCTACCTCACCCATGAAAAAGGACCCCACCCAAAATGAAGTGTCAGTTGGGCTAGCTAATTATATCCTTTCCTAAACGCAGCCAATCTAATTCAACCAACCTCGCGCACGTGTTCAACGTGTCCGGCCTTCGATTGCAACGCTTCACTGCTTCCTACTCTGCCCACGCTTGGGGTGGGCGGAAGGATGCAACAACCATGTGCCATCCCTTTGCCACTCCCAATTCCTAGTATGCCGATAAGGATCCGGATGACCGGTGCCAAAATTTATTGCGCCGAACAACCCTGCCACCTACGGATCACGAGGATAGGCGAAATATCTCCACACATACGCATGCATACACCCGTACCAACAAAAAAAAAAAACGTCATAAGCATAAATGGAACGGAACAGCATTTTTTCACCCTCGCCACGGTTGCTCGGTCGTCTGTTTATTTAATTGAGTTTTTAATAAAGCACATTCAACCTGCCCCTCCGCGCGTCCTATTTGCTATACTTTGCCCATCACACGGTCCCTGACGCGAGGACAAACTCCCGGGACGCCCAGTTCAGTTCGGGAGGAAGCGGCCCTCGCGTAATTTATGGCTTTGATTAAATGACCGTAAGGATGCGAACCGATAAGCGAGCGTTCGCGCTCTCGCATCCTGTCACTCTCGTTTGCCTGATTGTGAACCACCCAGAACGATGTATGATGTGAGGGTCCAAGGGTACCTTTTTTTTTGTATTCCACGAATTCCAGCTGTACGCGAAGGTGTAGCCGGCAGTCCCCTACGACGTTGCGCGAAACATGTTGAAAATAAAAAAAACGGGAACACACCGAACACTGTTTCCAAATAAGTAAGTGAAATATTTAACCTTGCCTTCCCGACCCTCTACTACACCCCTTGCGAAACCCCTAAGATGGCGGCAAAAATGTCAAATATTTCCAGCATAATAAATTCTTCATTTGTCTCGCCCGAGACGATGCGAACAAATGGCAACAAATATGTGTAGATTCGGGGTGCCCGTTTTCGCGTTGTGGGAGAGAAAGCGAGAAAGCTGGATGGTACATTGCGCAACCGTGCGCGCCCGATTTGCAATGCAAGATTTCATTACCGGACGCGGTACGAGAACGGTTTGGCCGCACAACACCCTCGACCTCCACCGGCGACATTTGCACATTTGCTGCGGTTGTGCGAATGTGTGTGCCGTACTTCGCTGTTGAATTTCCGAAATTCCAAACCCCGGTGTGACACTATGACAAATGTGCGGATCTCGTCATCTTGCTTCGCGTGGTTGCGGAAGAAGACTTGACTCGGGAAGATCCGTCACCCGTGCGTGCGTGCGTGCGTGCGCCCGTGTTCATTAGACGACTCCACCGCTCCATCCAGAAGTTCCTGAAACAATACGTTACGTAAATGAAATATGACACATGTCACTCTTTTGGGCCGTGGGTTTATCAACGAAGCACGAAGCAGCAGCAGCAGCAACGCGACGTCGTGAGGTCGAAAATATTCCCGGGTTTCCCGCTTGTCTCCGGTTGTCTGCGCGCGGGTTGATTTACACACACACACACATACACATACATGCTGCCCCGTTCCAATGCTTCCAGGAGGGTCTGCGCTTCCCTAGGTGTAGCGACTGCTCTCGATCGGTGTGGTCCGTCCGTGCCCGATCCATCATAAATGGCGCGACAGTTGTTCAGTCCCGCGTGCGCGCGAGAGCTAGCTTCGTCATTAATGCGCTGGTCCCCCGTTTCCGGTCCCGCGCACTTTCCAAACGGACATGGAAAATAGATAAAACTAAATTATTAAAAACAATGTTTTCATTCTCATTTGGGGAGGGTGTTGTTGTTGTCGTTGTTGTTTGTTCTGTGTTTGTCTTCATTTAGGAGATCGTACGATGGCCAAGGGAATGAGGTTGTGCTTAACAGCTGGCGTTCGGATTGTGACGTGCCGCCGACTGCTGTTCGTTTTCGATCAATCTCACAAAGTTTTGATGTCTTGATGACGAATGAAATTGGAAGGGACAGCGTTTTTTTTTTTAAATGGTAAAGTATGAAACTGGAAGAATTATCCGGTAGAGTGAACACAGCCGGGATACTTGACGAAGGAAGAGAGTTATTAGAATAGTAAATAGTAATTTGGTTGATGTGGAGGTTGTTAGATTTTCCTACTGAACGTTACACACGAGGCATACAATTCACAAATGTGAAAAAAAATATTTTTACAAATTCTGATGTTAACTTGCAAATCTTTGAATTAATGGCCACACGTTTGTGCCTTGAAGGTTCATAACTACAGTTCTAGCAACAAACATTTTTGCTAGAAATTAAATTTAATTCATCGGGAAATGAAAATTAAGCGCTATAAAAAAAACTTCAACAATATTTGCCTGGCAGTTCCCCCAAATTCTTGAACATGGTGAAATTCTTGCCTCTAGCGACTGAAATACTATAGAAGTTTCTTGTGTTCTTGCTCATTTCCTTCCAAACCTTTGCTTCAGAATTCTTGCGCCCTAAAAAGAAATTAAACTTAACAAGCTGTTGCAGCTGAAAATAAGGATTTTTTAATGAATTTCTACTCTCTCCAAATTATATGCACACACTGAACCGATTCCACACACTGTCTTTGCTACAGACAAACGGAGACGGACATTAAACACAGAGTTTCAGTACCGTTGTCTTCAGTGACGTTTCATATCGCAACACAAAACTGTTCACTTGCCGAAAACCATACTTGCAGTAAGCATACCAGCTGCGAACAAATTTCTCCCAGCAGCAAGCGGGAAACGTACCGACAAGACACAGTGTGCACACACCAAACCGGATGCACTTTTCTCGTACTCGCTTTGTGTGTGTGTGTGTTGGTGCTCAAAAATCCACCATTAAAAAGGCGTTATGTACGTTCTTAATTATCAGAGAAATTAAACACACCTGCCGTAAGGGACCCTAGCCCGAAAGGATTGTGTGTGTGTGTGCTCACACGTGCTTCAGGGCGTGTGTCTCCAGTGTCTTGTGACGTTATGATGCTCCCTTTTTTAAATAATAAAAATATCGCTTCTCCAAAGAGCAGCTCTCCGCAAACGATTCTCAAGATAGTTTTTCCTTCTCCGTATAAAACCGTAGGAAGGGGACCCGCTGTGGGGAAATGTGATACACCACTGCAATATCACATTTCAATGGCGTTTCTGCTGCCAGCCCTAGCCCTGGCAATGAGCGCCGGGTATTTAATTTCACACACACACACACACCTACGGCGTGCTACGGCGAGGGAGTGTACCTCCCTGCCCTGACAGGTTGGTCTGGGTGGTAGTGGTTTTGGCAGGGCACTGAAACGTATTGTTCGCCCCGCCAAGTGCATCCACGTCGGGTTTCTCGTTCGCTTACAGCGTCAGCTTGTGGAACGAATTTTCCGTTGCGCCGTTCCGAGTTGATGCGTTCCGGGGGTACGTTTCTCAGATAGAATGCGCTGTGGGTTGATGGCAAGGCGCTGATGGGTTAGTGGGAGTAGTAATAAACGATTTGAAAGAAAGAAAGCGGCGAACGGCAGCAGCAGTGGAAAACCTTAGCGGCGTGTTTAACATTTTTAATGTACTGCCTACCGCAGGTTTTGCTCACCGCCACAGCGTCGAAGAACCACTGACGTGGTGCGCTCCAGCGCCGGGTTGATGACAGGTATTAAAAGGTAATCCGATTACAAGCGGAAGGTTCAAGCTTGAGTGGGGAGCTGTTGCAAGTGAAGGCTTGAAAGGATTTCACTCTTGGAAACGCCCTCAAGGGTAATTAGCATCGCGAAGTAACATGTGGCGCGTTGGAGGTCGCTGGAGCTGGGCAGTGGAGGGTGTAACTATCGCCTTGCGAACATCTTAAGCACATTTGCATGCACAAGAAACGATAAAGCATGAAAGCTGCACTCAACCTAATGCCCGTTTGAAAACGTTTTGGCTAATATCTAATAAAGTTAAATCTGACAGCCGGACGCTTGTTTCCTTTGTGAGAAAATGAGTTAGAACTTTGCTGGATGAGGCAAGCTTGTTTTAAAATCTGTCGTACATCCGAACACATCGTGCTGCTGCTGGTGTGCGCAATCGCCAATTGAAGAAGCAAAAAGAGCAATAAAACAAAACCGAACGAAACCGGGCCGTTTTACTAACGCATCAACAAAACGAGCTGCCAAACGGCTGCCTAATGAGCCTCATTTCCATCCTTTTCCCCATTCTGGGGGGGGAAGTTCTGATGGAAGCTGAACCTCATCAAATTCCATCCTGCCGAACCCATTAGCGGAGTGGTGCAAGTCAGAACGAGGTGCTCAAATTTATTTTAATTTTATTTCTTAATTTTCTCGCTCGCTTGCCAGTTTTGGATGCCATCAGCCATCAGCAACGTTTTGAACAGGTTCCGATCGTGCCGCTTTTTTTTTTTTTGTTGTTTTTGGGAAAGAGGGTACAATTTTATGAGCTCACGATACACCGCGCGCACCAGCCCGAGTTTGACTAATTAACTTGTTAAGTACTCGGTCGAACGATTCCCCGTATTGGCCCCTACTACACACTCCCATCGGATGGTTGCGATCGTTGCGAATCTTGAATAGTGTGTGAAAGAAGATGTTAGGACGTGATCGGGATCGGCGATAGCTGCGTAGTAGCGTTCGGGCCATTCCCGCGCAGCAAAAACAAGGCCTTGGTGCCTTTGGTGATCGGTTTGATTATCGGACGACTGGATCTGGATGTGGCGAGATGGCGAAGCAGGCCTGGGCACCGAAACCGATCGTATCGATCGGTCTCGATCGAATCGGGTGTAATTTATTCTCCCGCGCTTCTCCTCCGCCAAGAGCATTTGTGTGTGTGTGTGTGGCTGGTGTAATGAGGCTATTTGTATTCGCTTTCCGAAGCCATTTCTTTGGATGGTGATCGTTAGTTGAACAGGTTCCAAGCCCAACGCCTCGTTTGAGCGTGGGGAGACTCACCAGCACAAAATCGGAAGCAACAGAGCTGGCAAGGATCACAGGGATGACAGTTGGATGATCTCACGTCGCTCGGGAGCATTTGTTCGGTGTGTAGTTGTTGCTACTCGCTTGCGATCAGCTAGCAGTAAGAGGCTAATTTAGTTTGACTGGTCTGAAAAAGAGCTCCCGAACGATCAGCGATAACGAACGGAACCGGCATTGAACCGGCAAGATTGTAGCTGGATTTTTCTGTCCCCAAAAACTGTCCAGAAGTTGGTGACGTGATTATTCTGCCAATCTGGTTCGCGGCTCACTGGGTTCCGCGTTTTTGGTTCCGCGGGTCCCGACGCGCGACCGGGCTCTATCCCTCCGTTCGGCGACAAGATTAAGCGATACGACCGAAGACAGACAGAGAGTCAACGGCGCGCACCTGGACCCAGCGATCTCCCAGCGATGGACGGTAATGATGGAGCTATCAGGCCCGAAAGGTGACCGAAAAGGTAAGAAAAGATCATTATCGTGTTTCCTTTCGCAGTGGCCCGCAGTGGCATTTAAAGGTAGCGAGAGCTTTGGCCGCGAGGACACTGGAGGTGATTCTGTAAATCGACGTGATGCGTCTTAACTGCACAATCAGCGGAGCTATGAAATTAATCTAAACCAGCATCGGTTCCGTTGGTGTGTTGAAATGAGTGTTTAAATTGTGCTTTAACTAACGATGCTGGTTGCCGTTTAAAATATCCTCGCAAATGCGATTCTCTTCTATTGCGACTTGGGGGAATGGGGACGTCATAAATGCGCATCACCGCACAAAAGTGCACAATCGTCTGCGCAATCACCCGGCATACAATGGGATGTGAGAAAACATAAATTGTCGACCCCAATTTTTACCAACTCCCTGGTGGAAATGGCATCGTACAGAGGCTTGCGTCCTAACTTACCGTCAAAGTCACAAACTCGCTTTCAAAGCCGGCAAAATTTCCCCATTTTCCTTCCGATCCCTTGGGGAATAGGTTAGTGTTTTGTGTACAAACAAAACCCGGCCTGTAAAGCCCCACACACACACACACCGCCACGGCACGGCAAGATAACACAAAGACGTCCTGCCGCGCTGCATAACGATTGCGAATTGTTATGCAAATGCCCCCGACCAGGCAGGGACTGCAGCGGGACAAAAGGGCCACTGACTACGTGAGACATCCAGGGGGACTACCGGTCTGCAAAGTGGTAGTCTACAAAACTAGGAAGGAACTAAGTAGAAACAACGGGACTGACGAAAGGAGCTCACACAGTTTACCTAGTTTGACCCGGCTGGAAAGGACAATCGGGCTGGGTGGCTGGAAAGGTTAGCGCAAGCGAAACATGAATCAACTTTCCCTTTTTCACCGTGAACCCATGGCACGGTCGGTACACGGTGAACTTATTAGTCCTGTTTTTATGGTGTGCATTTGGGTGTGGGAAATGTCTAGCGTACAGTTTCACTTTTCCTTCCGTACGGTCGGCTTTGCTTTGGATCAGGTAAACGGAGATAGCACGTCGGCTGCTGGACTGTTGGTGTGGGTGTGTGTGTGTGCGCGCAGAAAACTGCAAAATGAATCCAAGTGTTGGTGTGAAGGGATGTGTTTTTGTTTTATTTCCCACTTTTCCGCGCGTAAGGATAAGCAAACGGCGGCCCATCTCGAGGCGGCCATTGCAAACTGGATTATGATGTTTGAAGAAGTGTAATCATGGATGGTACACGATTTGCATAACAATAAACATGTTTGAAGGAAAACGATAGTTCGTTGAGCTGGGGTTAAGGATGCATACAGGGAGGAGGAGCGGGTTGAAAAACAATACAATCTTATTATTTTGTTTTTTGTTTGTTATCTTAGCAACTCATAATTTCAACATTTGCTATTTCTTCTCAACGTTTGTTTTAAATTAAAAGAAATTATTAATGTTACAATTTGTCAAATTAGATTCTAATTAGTCTCTAGCGAGCATCTGATTCAGTTTAAATATGAAATTTAATACAAATGCAACAATTGAAACAGAAAAATGGGAGAGATTTTTTTAATAAAAACATTTATATGTTAATACTTGATTGATCTACCGTGACGGTTCATCATCCAATAATTTGAGTAACAATACGGAATCATATATGAACGTAACAAAACATGCAACTGACGCAAAAATGCTAAAAATACACCGCACAAAAAGCATCCCACACTTGCTCTCCACGTTGCTTGCCATTATTATACAGCAACAATTCGAACACATTCCATCGCTTCAACCGCGGAAAGACGAAATTTTAGTCCATTTTCTTACATCCCGCAGACGTCACGTCACCCGACCACCATTAAAACTCTCCCGGCGTGCTTGTGGCGATTGTTATTTTCCATTTCACCACCGAAAACATGCGGCTCTGGCTCCGGTTACAGTGAAAACACCTTCGCACAGACACACAAACACACACACACTCCAAGTCGCGCTTACACTCTCTTTTAAAAGCATGACGGTCAAAAACAAACAAATTTGTTTTCCATCAACTCACCGACGAGCGTCATCGTTGGCGTTACGCGACGACAGCCCACGGTAAGCATAATTGTTGCTTCTGTGGGACGTTGTGGGCGGTTGTGCTTGGCCAGAGATTTGGCGCGGATACACCCGACGGAGGCGCAAAGGCAGCCATGTTCGTCCTAACCGCTCCTTCCGACGATCCGCTTATTTCCCACATTAAACTGTCGCTCTATATGTTGCTTACTCATCTGCTGGGCGCGCCGGGTGCGGCGAGTGTGTGTGTGTCGCTGGGAGAAGGTGTCCAATACGCCAGCGTCTGCTTAATGCTCATCATGTTATTGCTTTCCCGCAACAAGGTTCCCACTACCGGATAATTTATGTGCTCGGTTGCACAACCGAAGTGGTCGAAAAACGGCTCGAGACATCACCCAAAAGATGGTGCAGCGACGAACCCGAACGCGAATGAAATTGAGGTTGATTCTTTTGTTTTTTTTTCGGGCACAGGTTGAGACACACTCACTCTCACGCGCACCCGAATTGAGCCATTTCGTCCGGTGGCGTCTGGGCCGTGCAAGAACGGAATATAATCGCCGTGAATGGGTCGCGATGAGTTTGCCCTTTTGCGGTGCCGCAACCTCCTTTTACCCATGGAGTTTGTTTGCGGTTCCCCGGCCTGAACCTTTCGGAGCGGGACTTTTTTGAATTCAACGATTTCCGAGGCATCGCGTTGATCTTGCGATATGATCACTTCCGGTTGTAATTACTACAAGCGATCTTGTTTGTCGGAAGGCGATGGGATCGCTGTTCGTGAGCTTGTAGCACGGCCGCGAGTGGGTGGGGCACGCGAACGCCACAATAGTTCCAGCGGCCCAGGGTCCGGAAAACCATTTGCTATGATGAATGGTTTCTGGTTGGATGGTTATTCGGGGGGATGGTTTTAATGATAGGGTTTTTGGCGAGTGTCGGTGTGCTAGATGCGGACAGATCTCGGGGAGTGGAAATTACACGGGCGAAGGGGGGAGGATTATTAGAGCAGAAGTCAATTCACTCTCCCGTAATGGTGGTGTGGTTTAGGCGAATAGAATGGAATCGCAGAATGGCGCCTCCCAGATCAACTTTATTTCTGAACTTATCGCATCGCCTAGAGGTGTGTCCAGTAAAAGCAACGTGTAAACATGTATTTGAACTAAAAAACCTCAAGACATGGGTCGATAACTCCATTTACAATGATAGTTACCAATTTGCTTTTCCTAGAATAAAGAGTAACTCAAGCCTACAACTGAATGTCGCTAGCATTAAACCCAATTGTGACAATTTTGTCATGCTGGTTGCATACTTTGAGGCAAATTTAATCCTTGCTCTCAATTTTATCTTTTTTTTCGTTTTTTTTGCAGTGCTGATCCTCTCTACTATTGTTTTTCGTCGAGATGAAAGTCGCAGGCCGCACACTCCCAAGGCAGAGCTAAATATTATTATTTAATTTGAAACTATCAGGAGCAACCAGCAACGCAATAAAACGTCGCCACGCAGCAACCGGAACCAGGGCTGGCAACCGCGGGAAGCAGCGGTACAGCGGTGCAGGAAAAGCATCTTTCTCATCTCATCTCTTTCTCGGCTATTGTTTTCATAAATTATTCAAATTCCTCAAGAGGATTGCATAAACATAATATTAACAGACCTCGATTCCTTACGGACTAGTCAGGTTTGCTCTGCTGCGCGATGTGCAGTGCGCCGCAGTTGGGCGCACGGCGAAGGACGAGGGCGGTGGTGAGTGAGGGTGATAAAAATGCGCCGAACCTTAAATTCAATTAGATTCAACCCCAAGAGGTTCATTCCTTATGGCAGCAGGCTATAGAGTGATTTGCGTAGCTTGGTGGAATGTGGCAAGCAAACGAGGGAATCTTTCTAGGCTCTGTTCTGGCACACTGGCAAAAAATAAGGACTGCAAGGAAGCATGTTTTGTGTGTGTTTCCCACTTTTTCACAAACAAAAGCAACCAACGGTGTTGTACCTTTGGGAGCAAGGGAAGGAATTTTCGTTCTCCCTGTTTATTAACTTGTTTGCCTAGCATCGCCGTGCAATCGCAAACATCCTTGGAAGGAATGCACACGGCTTGGCGGGCTTGGAAAGAGTGTGGCAGCAACACGAAAGCAGAGAAATGTATATTCTGCGAGGCAAAACTCCACAACCCTCATATTGCATACAATGCCTTCTGCTGCGATGATGATGACGATGATGAAAAGTCGAGAGCTCATGAATTCGAGCGGGTTTGCTGGGAAAATGCAAAATCGATCGGCCGCTCAAGATGTCAGCGGTCCATCCATCCCAAGTCCCGAAGTCCGCTTTTTCCCAGGTTCAGTGACCACCGTTGCCTAGGTTGCTTCTTCTCAGGGGAGTTTCGCTTCAATCCCACACACACACACACACACACACACACACAATATTGCCGCGGTTAAGATGGCATAAACGAGCGAAAGACAAGCAATGCTCCCGCGTGGCAGAAGTTCGTTTTCAAAGTTCCTTTGAAGAATGCTGGATGCAGGCGGACGAAATTTGCATTTATCAGTGCTTTCATCATAAATACATCTTTTTCTTGTAGTTGCATAGCCTGCACTTCTTCTTTTTTTGTTTTGTGTGTGCCACGAACGGCTCTACCCGGAGAGTTTTGCGGAACGGATTATAAACTATGGCAGCTTGTTCGTTGAGCGGCCGATCCTCGCGGGAGTTTGGGAAGCAAGTTTTGAAGGCTGTGGCTCGAGGAATGATTTTCCGTTTCATAGCTGACTTTAGCTGGAGCCGGAGACCGGATTGTGAGCCCGTGGAAGTCTTATGAATAATGTGTTCGATTCGTTTTGAATCGAATGGATGAATATTAAAACAGTGCCTGTCGTCGTCGTCGTCGTCGTCTTTGGAACGGTCTGTCTTGTGACCGTTGGGGTTTGCGCTAGCCGACGCGCGCGTATATGGTCAAAGAAATCAATCTTGCCCGATGCATCCCCATCAAAGTCGCCGTCCGGTTCGTCAGCACAGCAAAACAATGGGCAATACTAGCTTCCCCACGCCAGACTCCCGCAGACAGTGCCGTTGTGGTGAATGGTAATTTCTCGCAAGATCCTCTGCCCGCACCGAGGCGCACCAGAAATAGAGTGCTTCGGGGCTAATGGTGCATGGTGCTTGGTGTGTACCGTGATCCATGATTTGGCAAGCGGTTTGCTACTCTCTAAAAGAAGCCCTTCAGCCTCTATGCCCTGTGGTTCTATTTTTCGCATACTGATAAACTCTCCAAGCAACTCAACGGTAAGGATTGGCCTTCGGGCAGGAATCAATACGCAAGGAAGTAATCAGTTGTTTGCCGGATGAGAAACTGACGACTTGTGTCAGCTTCTTTTTTTCTTCCCTCTCCCCCTTCCTCTTGTGTATGTAGTTAAAAAAAGAACCGAATCAAAGAGAGGAACTGTTTCACTCCTCTGCTGCATCCTGCTCAACGAACAGCACACAAATAAAAAGCCCGCTGGCAAGAGATTTGCACTTCAATCGGTAGAAACGGTTGCGAACTGATGCAGCCCCGAGGGAAGAGACACACAATTGCACGGCTTTGAAATTGGCTTTGGTCACATGTAGCCGAATTATTATGCATTACGCCCCGAAGGTGACACACTTCCACTGGAGAAGGCACAAGTATCGGGGTGGAATGTAAAGCCTGCGGGGTTTGCGGTTCTTCTGGATGAACGCATCATTTACACAATTGTTTGGGCAAAAGGTACAAATTGACTGGTGGCTGGCTCCGTGTATTTTAGTGTGGTTGATTTTTTCTCCTTTTTTACCGCTCTGTTTTAAGATACGGTCCAATTTCGTCCGCAACCGATGCGTCGTTATCGTTTTATTTTTTGGGCAGAATCTTATTGAGAAGTGCCGGTGCCTTGGTGCGTTTTGAGCTTATTGGTAAGCAGTAAAAGGTAATGATGTTTGCAAAGAAGTTGCTTTGAAGTGCCGTTGTTGGAAAATTGTGCGAAAGGGAACTGTAGGGATCTATACAGTTACAGCATAGAGTTTAACTGTAGTTATTTAGTCAGTCAATTAATTTTAGTATATTTTTTTGGTTATCCATCAATAAAACCACGACTATGGGCGATTGAGGCATCAGTTAACAAAGACTTTAATATGAAGTTATTTGTAGCAAATCATCTTTATGGTACACAAGAGCAGAACTAGTTGAGTGAAAATATGTGTAATATAGATAATATCAAATGTCAAAAATTATTTTGTCAATATACAGTCACAATACGGTAGAATATATCAATTTCTTCATACCAAACACATTTTCAGGTTCATTAATTTCTTTTAGCCAATCTTATATCCATTAACCTTTATACGAAACAATAAATTAAAAAATTTAATAAAAAAGTAAATTAAATGAGCTCATAATACGATAATTACAAATCTACAAAATGATAATAAAATCTATATCTACTATCTATAATACGAAGAATCTACTAATGATAATACAATATGATGGTTGAAGTTTAACTTGCTCCGCTATAATTGAGTTTGAATAAACATTGAGATATTCAAGTAATATTTTTTATTAAAAACATTTTTTTGAAATAATTCTTTAAAAAAAATAAAATGAGCTTCTCTATTTATGTGCAATTACACTGTAAACAATGATCATAAAACTTTTCCTTGCACTTACTGGGCAATATCGAGGATGTTCAACCGAATACATTCACAGATTAATAAAATTCAATTCGATCCAACCCCTTTGGCTAACCTGTTTCCGATTGCTTCTGCTAGTGAAAACGAGCTCCGAGCTTCTTTTCGAGCACCACAAGTAAAATAAAACGTAAATTGATCTGCACCCAAAACACTACACCTGCAAGCCCATTGGAAAAAGGCACGGCAGAAAATCGCATTACAACATTTTCTTCTGCTGCCCTAAAATGCTCCCCCGCCTTTGTTGTTCAGTTCCCGTGCGTCAAGGTGCAAGAGATAAAACAACGAAACAGGGAATGTTCGCCGAAACCAAGTAGTACGGGGGTACAGCTAATGCTACATTTCCACTATGGCACAATATTAACGACTACGGTAGAAACAAAACCCAAAAAAAACGAACACCCGAAAAAACACAAAGGGTCGGACGCAAAAAAACAACTACAACCTCATAAACCGACTAAGGAAGATTGAAAAACCAAACCATCACATCAACAGCAACGTGCAGGGAGAAAGGGCCAGCTTAAAAAAGAGTGTAAGAAAAAAAAAACAGACGAGCAAAAAATTGCTCACCCCTGCCACAATCAATGCTCCGGCCTGGCTCGACGATACGAAGAGCTCTCTTCTTCAGTAAGTGAGTGTGTGTATGTCGTGTGTTTGTCAAAAACTAGATGGAAAAATAGCGCAGCAGAAAGAGAGATAGAGCGAGCAAGGGAGACAAAGTGTACATAAAAAAAAAAAAAAACACAAACCCTCACCCATTATTGCCCGTGCCCAACAAAGGTTCAAAATTACACTCGCCGCTCACCCTCAGGAGGCTCATTCAACAAATGTCCTTGCCGGGGCGGAATTGACTAGGTGTCGAACCGGATGTGCTTGAGTGTAGCAAGGCCCGAGGTGGCGTTAGCAGGTCGAGTGTTGCACGATAGATGAGGCGGGGCGCCTAAAACCTAACACCCTAAACATTACGGCATCCCTCCAGCAATTGCTTTCCGCGCGACTCGCTAGACCGGGTACGGAGGCTGCAACGGTGCCGGCGGAAGGGCATATCTCACTGATACTAGTAATAATGTTATTGTTTCATTCGCCCGAGCTAGATTTGAATTTTGAAACGATTTCGCTGCTCTCTGCTCCCTTCTTTGCGCCCCTTCAAAAGCGGAGGATTCTTTCGCGCGCGGTTGTAGACATACTTTCACGCAGCAAATGGAGTGAAAGAATAATTTCATTTCACTGGCGTTGTATCCGGTATGCCAGCGATACAAACTAAGGAACTCTCGTGCGTTGGGTTCGTTTTGGACGAAGGGACCAAATGCGCACCAAAAAAAGGAAGCTAAGCCAAAGGATGATGGTACAAGTTAACGAAATGGTAGCACGCACAGGGAAACAAACAGACCATTCTGCGCGGTGAGTGCGGAAAAGGGGAAACGAACTCTCGCAAACGAAGGGTGAAAATAGTAATTTATTATTTCTTGATTTTTTGATTAGCTCACACACTGGCATGTGCGCGCTCGGTCGGGTTGCGTTAACCGAAGCTTCATGATCAACACCAATCCCTCTACCGTCAATCCTTATGATGATGATGATGATGATTGGGAAAGTGAGCACGATACAGAAAGGGAAATGAATTTTTCCAACTCCAAAACAACACGCACACACACACACAGACACTCACCGACTGGGCCACATTGACTTCCGATCGGGAAACCACTGCGCTGTTTATCTTCTACCCGAAAACGCACGCACACACACGGCAAATCCTGTGCTCACCCCAACCAAAACGGAGAGGGTTCAGCATCACGCGGGGATGACGGTGAAATGAAATGATGCAATGATTGAGAATTATGTTTGACACTTTAATTTTAGTTTTGTTCGCAGCCCCGTTCGGTTACCCCTTTTTGCTGTAGGGAAAATCCCTCGGCAGAAAGGATTTCAGGGGACGGTTGGTGTGTCTTTGTGCCTGTGTTGATAGAGGACGGCAGCACCCCCGAAAACCGAGCATGATGGATTTTGGCTAAGGACATTCGAACCGGTTTGCCGCCACCGCCCGGTAAACCCTATGCGCGCTGGAAAATCGATGGTGAAAAATGAAAGTCCATTACGAATGCCAATTTCCACCATTGTGTGCCAGTCACCGCAGCGAAAACCGTTTAGTATCCATTTTGTATCCCAAGCGAACGAGGCGCCCTCGTCCCGGTCGTTCCCTCTTTCCCACTTCGTGACATTTGGCACTTGGCAAAAGAAGTTACGATAACAAAAAACGCACGACCGTCGCACGAAACACAAAAAAAAAGAAGATCGTAACAAACCTGCCAACAATATGCCTCGTTTGCCAGCCCTTGCGTGCGTGCGGTGGCCTGCCTTGTTCCTTTCCCATATGGTGCGGAGTGAAATCTGTCACATTTCCGATAGCGATTTATTCCTTCGTCCTTTTTTTTTTGTTCGGCTTTACACTTGCCGGCGTCGGTGGCGTGTTTCCAGACCAGCTGCACCGTGCTCCGTACGCACCGAGGCGTATGATAAACGTTATTAATTATGTTGCGTTATCAGCGGACTTCGGCGAGGACGACGTTGGAGTTGCTTTTGCTTGAGAGGCTTGTGTGTGCGTGTGCGAGGAGGTGGTGAAGATCGACCCAACCCGAAGACAGCTGGTTTGGTATCGATAAGAAGGTCCATAAATAAAATTGGCTGCTTGCAGAAGCGTGGGATGGATCTATTTTTGTGTAGCAAATAGTAATAAATTACTCACCCGCAAAAGCGAACGTTCGTGCAGTGCTGCTGGTTTGGGCTTTAAAAATGGAACGAATGTTTTCCACAGAAGCGGTAATGCTGAAGGTTTTAAATTGGATAAATAAAAACTGTATTTCAATCAGTGTGCAGCGGTGTAAGTTTCGAGAAATGTATACCAACGGCATCAATAATTGCGTCAAAACTATTGCTGAAAAAACAATTGGCAAGCAAACACTATTTGCTAGCATGGTTTGTTTGATACACTAGTTCAGTTTGTACATTTTTTAAATATAGAGAAATGGATACATATAGCATTTTTTGTTTGGAATTCAATATTCTTCAAATAATAATAATCGTGTTTGCCAGACCCACTGAGCCGTAACAAAGCATGATGTTTGAACGAATTCAATATTACTCTGCCGCAATACTTGGTATGATAACAAATACCTTTATTTGACTATATAGTTTAATTAGCATCAGCAAGTCACAAAAGGGTAAAGGGTATTCTGTGAATACATTTGAAAATAACGATTAATAGCAATCAATTGCAGGTTGGGTTGATTCAATGGATCATGTTTAATGCTTCCGTGTAACGTTTTATTTGCATTCGAAAGCACTATCAAGGTGTGCTCGTAAATATTTTTTATTGATATGTTTTATTCCTGTTACATTTAATATTACAGTTTATTAATTTCCTTGAAACTTGCGAAACATTCCTTGAAATTCGATTCTGTAACACATTTTAAATATAGTATTCTTCGAAAATTGGGCTGTTGTATTTCCGACTATTTTTAATGTTGAATATTCATGAAATGTGCGATACAGTTAAATTACAATTTGTTGAAATAAAATGCTTTATTCCAATGCGTTATCCAAAAACTTGAACCTCAAATGTCATTGGGACATTTTGAAAAGTGTATCCGCTGCAAAACAAACCACATTGACATTATCGTAAAAATTAAACGCATTCTGCAGCATCAACCATTGGAGCCGATACTCCCAACCCCTGACCGAGCTGGGGCAGGATTTGGTCGTTCCACTGGCAAACGCCAAAACCGCACCGCAACCCAACCTAACCGCCTCCTGTCTCGCTGTCCGAGAAACCGTCAGCGAATCTGAATCCGATTCTGACACATCCGTCGACACGGTGCGCCCTCGGCTCGGCCGGCGGACGGCGGGCCTGCAGCGTGAGTGCAGCGCCGATCGTCACACATTCGGGCCGCCAGAATATTTATGTCGTTATGTTAAATCACTCTCATTCTTGTGCTCGCTAAATTGAGTTGCTGACTTGCTGAAAACGTTCGTATTTTTATTTATGTTTACGAGCGGTTGTTCCCTGTCGGTGCCAGCCTGTGCTATCGTCTGCCCTGCCTGGGTTTGGGGTTTTGCCGCCGCCAAACTGCGGTGGTGCATGTAAAACTGTTGCACACACACACACACACATCAAGGGTTCGCGAAACGCGCGAACTGACAGAGCAAAGACGCGAGCATGAGAATGTTTTGCATGAGAATCTGTGTCTGGTTGG
Organism: Anopheles arabiensis; assembly: GCF_016920715.1. Taxonomy (NCBI): domain Eukaryota; kingdom Metazoa; phylum Arthropoda; class Insecta; order Diptera; family Culicidae; genus Anopheles; species Anopheles arabiensis. The sequence continues at coordinate 22,082,272 of NC_053517.1, forward strand.
ATCGTGGCATCCGAGAGACCGGAACGCGCGGAAACAAAGCTGAGGGGGAAGGTGGTGATGGTGGTGGTGATGGTACACTTCCTGTCACTCTGGACTCGTCGGTGCTCGAACACGTTGGGCGCACACACCGTCGACCAGAGTCGAGGCACCGACAAGGCTGCAAAAGCGCTGCCAAACACCAAAAACTCAAACGCCAGCGCGGGCTGGCCGTTTCCGAGCCGAAGCCACAGTCAAATGATATGTATATTGCGCTATTTAAGCGGAATTAATGTAATTTATTTGTATTTATTGTTCTGTCGATTCTGTGTGTGTGTGTTTTGTGTGGTGCAGGTAGAGGGCGCCCATCTAATCGAAGACGGGCGTTTGGTTGCGCTGGGTGCGCTGAAATGTAAACGACGAAACGCGAATGGATCGTTAACGATGTAGGACACGGACGCGGACTAGTGTTGCAGAACCGAATCTTCTTGCGCTTGTTTAGCGCGTTCGCTTTTCCTGGCAGGAAAGGTGAGTTTGGTAGGTAATATCAGAGAGGTTGATCCGAAGGAGAGCTACGAGGCATAATAAAGTGCCGGTTTGTCAAGCTCTGTCGATGAAACATTCGAAAAATGCATCCATTCAATCGAGTTCGCCAGCAGGACGGTGGATTGTTGGCTTCGATTTGAACGCTGATTCAACTTAGTGTTTCGTTAATAAAATTGATGGCAATAGTTTGTTTTATTTCTTATGGCGTAGAATCGTGTCTGACGTTATTAAAAAAATTAAAATATACAGTTTTGTGATAAGTTTAGTTCTGCATTTTTAACATAACATTAATTTTGTAGCTCTGTAATGCGTACATGCATCTAGAATTATTGGTGATTAGAGCTTTTTTATATATTATACGTTAGACGCAGCTCCTTGCCTTTTCACAATCAAAACATTTGAATCTCTTCCTGATGTTTTCATCACAGAATACAATTTCTAGATAATTGGAACTAGAATTTAAAGTAGAGTTGATAATTGGAAAGTTGAGGTCAGACATAGGCCGTGACTCAAAGATGACACTAACACTAGTTGACACTAAATCGTAGTTCTGAAAAGAGATGCGATCGAAGAAGAATAGAACTTAAAATCAGCAGGACTAATCAGAGTAGTAACTGTGACTGCGACAGGAACAAGTAAGGATTTGAATATAATAGGAACAGGGATATTTATCATTGTCTAAATCTTGTGTGGGATTATTTATATCAACCCTTATCAAAATCCCACACGAAGATAAATACTCGGGAAACTGATGCCTTCGCCAGGTCCGGATCTCAAACAAGCAGAAAGCACAGGAATTCAGCTGTGTAAAGCGATCCTTTTCGATCGACTTGTACTAAAATAACATTGAATACTCAAATCGAATACATTGATTAAGCAAATTGAACCATGCTTAGGAAAGGTTAGGTATTATCGACAGTCCACAACCGTAGTCTTATATAAAATTATAGTTAACACGGAAAACAGCACTGCTACCAAGACCAGATCTTTGAAATTCTAAGCTTGAAATCACACGGAAAAAAGAGAAACAAAGTCACTAATCGTTTCTGAGTCCAGCTTCAGAATCGGTATGCTCTTGTGCGCCTCAAAAGAGAATTAAATCCATTTTCTCCTGTAACTTAAAGTCATAAATCCTCGTTAAAGATCATTACAATCAAGGGGATGTCACGATTCGAAAGGACTGCCTTAGAATCCCTCTACAATCACGCTACTGTCAGCGAAACGATAATCGTTTGATCCGGCATTAAAAAGTTGGATTTAGCTACTGTACAGCCGCCGGTTAGTCGGTTTGCTTACATTACGCTGTCTGTTCTGTTGTTTGCGCTGTGCTCGAAGTTGTAAACTGTTTCCCAGTGTCCCTCATTGGACAAGGGTGTGTCTTTGCGAAGAGTTGTTTAAAATGCAAATACCTTTCTGGACTGGGCGAATCAAACTCAGGGGAAGACACGTTCGGTGCACGTTCACTAAACGAACTCTCAAGCTTCATGTGCAATATCCTCGTTTTTTTTCTGGGACAAAAATGACAAACACTTTTCAACCGTTTGATTGTTCCTCGGTTTTGATTGTGAAGGGAGCAAAAACGCGTGTACGGCCCCTCGGATGGGATTATTTTCCACTTGAGCAAACATGCAGCCTTACCAGTGAGGCCAAAAACTCGGAAGCGGAAACAAGGAAACCCACCTTCCGAAGGACGTTAACGATCCTCACAACCGGGGTGGATGCGGAGGATGCTTCTGCTGATGACGATGAGTGACTCGTCAGCTTTTCACCGGCGCTGCGCTGCACCGGTGCTGATGCGAAAACCGAACGGCCAAACCATCGTCGCTTGGCCCTTTCGCACCTTTTGGGAAAGAAAAACAAACGAAAGGTTAATGGTGTTCTTGGGGCGTTTTGAACAAAAGGAAGGAAATGGTGCTACAGTTCGAAAACAAAACAAAAAAATCCCGAGACAGGCCGAAAAATGGCTCAAAGCCGGGAACGGCCATCCTGCTGGAGAGATAATTATACACCACCACCAGTGGCACACGGCGGCGAAACAAATCATGCTGGCACGGCTGGCTCGGTGCAGTTGCAACCTCAAGCTCAAACAACATCAGCCAAGGGAGCTGCATTGAAATTGAGTCATTTTCTTCTGCCTTCTGCCGGTTGGTTCGGGTTTCCCCCGCGGGTTCTCCGGCTTCGTCCGGAGCAGGTGTTGACCATTAACTGTCCGTTGTCTTTTTTCACGTTCTGGGATGATGTGGGACGGGTAGTGGTTTCGGAACGGGTCCGTAAGGTTCGTCTTATCTTCGTGTTAGAGGGGAGGGTAGTTGTCCTATTATAATGATTATAATCATCAGTCAAAACGGGGTGAGCGTTTGAACGTTCTTAGCTGTACGGGCAGCACCTCATTCGCGGTTTAGCGAAGGGAACAGGGATCTGTTGTTTTATTATTTTATCGCAACCATCATCCTCGTCGGACGTTGTTTAACTTCTAATAAACATTTTTTGTTGTTTAACTACAGAACGGACATAACAACCCCAGCGCGTCGAGTATGGCAGGGCATTTGATTATGGGTTCGACCCGCATTCCGTCAGCCACTAGACAGGAAGGAAATTTGACATAAATTTTGGCGTCAAACAGGCAAGTGATAGCAATGAAGATGATGGTGGTTGGCCCGCAAAAGGTGCTACTTTACATCTTCTAGTTGCGTTAAAATGATCGTGTACGATCGGTGGTCTGATGTTGGTAACTGATAAGGCGATCGGAATGTTTGTACCAGCTGTACCAAACTAGCTGTAGGCTACGGAGACGGCTTGCCTAAAGTACCTTACGCAGTGAACCGTTCGTCAACTGTTCGGGTCTCTGGCAAGGAAAGGTAAACATTTATTGTTGTTTTATGATGTGAAAATAGCCGCTTATGATGGACGGATCTACTTAATGTGGCTAGTAGCAATAGCAATAAAACTATCATGTGACAGTTTTTGGGCTTGTTCAATTTCAGCTCAAAAATTCCAAAGATGATAACGCATCAATAACGCATATTTCATCGTTGAAACATTATCAACGTTTATTAATTCCATTTTGTGATGTTACTACAAGCAACAAACTTGCATACATACTTACAGATACATCAAAAGAGGCGCTGCACTAAATGTGTCCTTCAATACACCCATTACAACAGATTGACGGATAATGTGAGCTCATTATTATTCGACGTTCGACCCTGCAGCTTACATGCTGATAAATGTTTCACCGTTTACTAAACGGTCTTTGCAGCAGTTGAAATTGGATTTTCCACGGTTCATATTACACGGGGTTTTTCCCGTTGTGGTCAATACATGGGCGTTTGCTGCAAAATGCTGGTCCTGTGCTATAATCGAACATTAGGGGGAACCTTCCAAACGAACGATGGAACGAATCATTCTATCCAGCAACGCTCTATCCCTGAAGTGTCCAATGACAGTGTGCGGGAAAGGCCTAATGGACCGATGGACGATACTGTATCAATAATCTAATCATTTCATCGTGAATCAAATGGCAAAGTAAATAGGTTTCAAATTCTATTGGTAGCCAAAACTCTACCACACAAATTGGAGTAGAAAGTGAATTAGAAGTGAAAATAGAGTGGAAAAAAACTTGTGATACAATACAAATCATACACAAAAACGTTACGGAAAGCACTTTCGATGGAGACCTAAAGTCAAACGTTATTTTATAAATATTGTGTTTCTATCGACCCACGTACAGTGTTTTCTCCCTGTGGCAAAGGTGTTTGTTTATCGATGTAGCAAGAATGTTTTGGAAATTTATTGCTCCACCCGTACCTCCCTATCCACGTTGACACATGTTCTACTTTTATAAGGGTTTTTTGTGTGTGTCAAAACATCCAACATGTAGATAAAAAATCTCTTCATTTTTATCTTCCGATTGACCCATTAAAGCGCTGACCGTGTGCAGGCCGACGGAGTCCCTTTCTTCGTAGGAAAAATTTTATTTATTGAATCAGTCAATCAAACCATTAATACACCCCCTAGCAAGTGGCATTTCGTTTCGATCGCTTGTTAAATCACAGCTTCAAAAGCTTGCCTGCCGGGATGAAAATTTATGATTTTTACTTCTCCTGCAAACAATGAAATAAAGCTAGCGCGCGAGCAAACGCGTTGAAATGCTCTCCCACCACCACCGCCGCGATGGGGCATCGGTCAACGGCATTGAAAGCGTTTTATTGTTTTATTGATCTTGATCTAAATTTATGATTATCGATAACAGCATCACCTGTCCGGCAGTTTGTTCGCCCCGCCGCACGCGGTACACGATAATCAATCTTTATATTTCAACCGTTTTGGCTGCAGCTCCCCTACCCTGTAGGAACGATGGTCGGGGGCTCCCGGCTGCTTCCTAAAATGGCGCCGCAAACAACCGCACCAAAGCTAGTTTTTGGCGTGAGGCTTCGTCTGTCGTTGGGGGTTGGATTTCTTAAGAGTCAAATGCCCGAAAAAAATACTAAATTCAACGCAGTAGAAAGAGTCATTCGATATTGGAGCAGGCCCATTTAAAGAGCTCCAGTGCCACCGAAACTTAATGTGAAAAAAGATCACCAAATCCTGATCCCTCCAAAAAAAAGACTGCACCACACTAAAGAAATAAGATGAAAAAAGAAGCAATAGAAAAACAGCCAAAACGCGGAAACATCCAAAAACTTTTCTGATATCCGAAACCCCTTTTTTTCGCTGGCTCGAATGACACGCAGAGAAGTCTCGTCCAAAATGTCGCCAGAGTGGGAGGCAGCCGGGGCAAAGGGAGACCGACTCCTAGGTAATCTATCACCGTGATAAAAATCTTTCAATCATAATTTATTCAATTACTCCTGTCAAACGAAGTCATTACTCTTTCCAAAACCTTCGGGGAGGCCGGCGTTTGGCGTTTTCGCTTTCGTTTGCTGTGTTTATACTGAGATTGGGAAAATGGCAAACTCAGGGACAGCAACGAGGAACGAGCAAAAAAGGTACAAACAGAGATTGGAATGATCCATTTCGTCGCAGTTACAGAGCAGTCAAGTGCTTTATGTGTCCATGCAGGGCAAGACGACGCACTGCACGACGGTGCACGATCAGAAACGGTAGCAAAAGTGGAGTGGTGGCAACAAAAAAAAACAACAACAAAACCGAGAGCAACACAATATTTAACGAAATGATTTATTTGTCTCGCGACCGAAAAATCTCATCCACGGCGGTACACTACAAAGTGTCCAGATTTTGCCCAGCCACTCGGCCAGCTCCACTAGCGGCTATGACAAATCGTACAGCTACAGCTCTAATGTGTGCATGTGTTTGTGCGCGTGGAGATCCGTTTGCGGACGGTTGTGAGTTCATCTCAGTACCATTAGTGCAGTGTAGTGCAGCGTTGTCCATCACGAGCCGCGCTGTTCGGTCTGGTCACTCTCGTGCGCGCACTGGATTTACGGTGCGAGGAAGAAAACGCATTATGGGACCGATTTGTCTTGCTCTGATGACTTTGATGGTGGCTTTGCTCCGAGAGAGAATTATTGGACCTCTTCAAGCTTCATTAATAAATCAGAAGTGTAGCCACTTCCTAAATGAGCACTAGCAAGTGACAGCTCAATTTAAGGGAACGACATAAACGTCCCAAAGATAAAAACAATCAAGTTTATGTTTTAGTAATAATGTGTATGTTATTATTCAATCTAAAATTTAGTGAAAAGATGAAATGTTTACACCCTTTCTTTAATTATCTTGTGCTTTTGATCAGTACTGCTTGCTAAATCATAAGCTGTACCTCCAAAAATGTATCAATTGTCTAATGCGTCAAACAGTGTCATGAGTAAGTGTATAGATTTCTACTATGCGGGTTGAGTACAATGTTCTCAACTCGACCGTGAAATTGAGAAACACTTAAGCAGTATGTAATTATAATTCTTAGTAAGTATATAAGCATTATTATGCACATTCAATAAAAGCTACTGCTCCTCATCATCAATTCCCCACAGATCTATATGAAAAATGGATGAGAACACAACATCAGCTTTTTGCATGTTGTCTCAACGTTGTACATGATTAATATAACTTTTCTTGAAAAAATAGTCCACCGAAACTGCATTATTAAGCTTCATGCTCTTTCTCACTCTCTTGCCCATAAATAAATGCCACCGTTACGCGTGAAAAAAATTGACCCCAGCATCCATTGCCCCCAATTCTCCCGAATTCAGTCAGTTCTCATCGCCTGCATCGATGAATGATGGTCCGGGGACTTTGCCCACACCAGCCCCGAATGACCGGAAGTCCGTGATCCTGGGTCACGTTTACTGAATTTTTAAATTAAGCCTACACCGTGCAACCGCGCCAATTTCCTGCCCCATTCCGCCGCGTGATGTTGGGCCACTGTTCTGGATTTGGATGCGTTTTTCCGGGGCCAACGGGAGGATGGAGTCACATTATGGCTGCGCTGTGCTGGGAAGCGAACCACCTGCACCTGCAGAACTAATGAAGGAGATACACACACACGCACTCATACCACTGGAAAATGGTGCAATGGTGGTGGGTGGAAACGGCTACACGGTTCCACTGCAACACAGCGGTGAATAATAAACGAGGACTAATGCTATTTTTTGGTTTACCATTGCGTCCGGGTTTTGTTGCTCGTGTCGTACCGGGCACGCCGTAACTGAGACGTTTTGTAGTAGCGTTTGGAGCGGCCTTATCGTTTACTGGCGTTGTTTTTTTCCTTCTGTTTTTTTTTTTTGCATTGTTGCTGCAGTACTAGTTTTTTTTGCTACTGTTTGCTGCCCATTGTACTTGCAGCGCTTCGAAAATTTCATATCCTTTTTCCATTAATGTTCCGCAGCACATTGGGAGCCATTTGTCTGTGCGTGCGGATGTGCATGGGCGTTTTTTGCAACTCCATTGGAAGCCTGCAAAACAATGTCCCCGGCACACAGGAACCAATATCGGTTCGGCCAGGTTCCGCATGTTGGAGTGGTTGTTTTTACTTTCCCTTCCTTCCTGAACGCAGCGTACCCGTCCTTGTGTGGAAATTCGCATGTTGCAGTGCTGGTGGAGTGCAACGATTGGACCAGTGCGGAACATTCCACCCACATTCCGCAACACACGCATCGGCCCGGGCACGGAGATTGATGGTCGTTGTATCGTGGAATGATTATTTCGCACATTAATTTTCCCATCCACGCTGTGCGCCTGGTTTCTGCGCTGGTCAATGGTCGTTTTGGGGATTTTTCCCTGAAATTGTGGCGTTCGATTAAGGTTTTTATTTGCTTTCCGGGCGAAAGATTTTTATATCGAAACTTTGTAGCTGACACATATAAAATGTGCATACAATGTATTGTATGTTTGTAGAGAATCCGTTGGTTCGAAGAATCATATCATTAACTGCAATAAAGAAATACTGTTGAAAAGAGGGTTAATGGTTTTAACCTTCCAAAAATATAAATTGTCTACCAACAACGGAAAATATCGAGTCGTGAAACTCTATCCCACTACCACACATACTTCCCGCAAGCTTAAACCCCGATTGGAGGTATTCTGATTCTTTACCGCCCAGTCCTAATCATTATTTATTTGGTTAACGGAAGGCGTAAATGTGGGTCAACTCCTTCAAACCGTCCACCAGCCAGTAACCATGCCACCGTTTTTTTTTTCCTCCACTGCCAACGCACCCGGGCGGTGATTTGCTTCGTTAAATTGAAACAACCTTCTCGAATAATCGGGCCTTGCCTTTGCTTCAACTACAGCTACACCCACCCTTTGCGGCCCTTTGGCGAACGGCTTTGCGATCGGTTCAAACGCCCACGTGTCCGGGACCGGCGCTTCCGGGGGCCTCGGATAGAATTCTGGTCCGATTAGAGCGACACCCGGGGGCATTGGATGGCACGATGGCTAACGAGATCACGCCAAAAGGCTGCCGTCGCCGTCGTCGCTTTGTGGAATGTGATACTACTTACCTTTAACTAGCCGGCATTTGCGTACTGTGTGCCTGCGTGTGTGTGTGTGCGTCCGAAGACGGTCGCGTGGAACGTTGGAAACTGGAAACGACATCAGAACGTTGGCATCGTTCCAGCGCGGTCGTCGTCTTCACCGTTCGCCGCAGGAGCGCGGCACGCGGTGCTGAAGCATCAAAATTTATGTACCGTGATGATTGCCGTACAATGAGTGCAACAATTGCAACGGTGCGATGTTGATTAGTGTACCGGGCTCTCACCGCCACTTATGTGGTTATGAGCCCCTTCCCTTTCTTTCTGTAGAGAGCTTGTATTTTTTGTATTTTTTTTAAAGGACAGCAATTTAACATCCACCACAAATGATATGCTGAAAAGTGTTTGATTAGTTTGTTCCAACCAATGGCAATCAAACCTCAGCTAAATTCTTATGTCCATAAAATAAATAATCCAACGATTATCAAGCGTGTGCACAAATTGCCCGCAAGTGCACCAATCATCTTCCAGAGGAGCAAGAGGAATCTTCACTCGAAACAGGCCTGCAGTTGCTGCAGCGTTTGTGCTTGGCGGCCGTTTTCGTTGATTGCAAAGTTACGATTACCTCGTGGGCCGTTTATCATGTTTGCATGCGGTGGGTTCGCATTCCTTCGCCTTGTCCGCGTGCTCCGTACACATGTTCATTAGCACCACGGCATAGGGCGGGCGCATCCCGCACGAAGATGAGCTGCATTTTAAGGCCTACCGATTGGCCGGCGGCGGCTTAATGAAGATTTTTACCAGGTTGAATACGGTAACCGTACCGTATCGATCGCGATGGAAGTGCGTTGGCTGGAGTGGGAGAAGTGTTCGGTTAATCAATGCACATTAATACGGCACATCGAGTGTTTGTAAGGATTTTATGATGAGTGAAGCATTTTATGGTTGATGATCTTGAAGAGGAATTTTAAAATCGCAGTGGCAAAGAATTTTATGTAATAAAGTGTATTTCAAAACCTGTCAATTGTTTCATTATCGAAAGTAATGGGTTTTATCTGAAGCATCTAAGCTCATTATTTCCACCACGGCTATTTATTTGAACAGTTCGAACCTCGCACTAATTACGCAGAGTGATGCAGCACAAAACCAGCTCTCAGTGCTGCGTTAAAGCGCTCAAATCGCGCTGTGCTTCATAAGCACATTATGTTGTTTATGCGAGAGTGGTTGGGTGAAGAATCTATTCATATGCAAATAAGCTGTAAAAACAGCACTCAAGCGCAAAATGGATCTCCACACACAGACACACACACACGCCATTATAGTAATGCGACGATCTGTTTATCCCAGCCCGATTGATGAACACCACCGTACCGGGAATTCAATTATTTGCCCATTTACTGCAGCCCTCAGCCCCGGGGACGCGCGGGTCCCGAACGATCCGTATTCAAATAACAATTCTAAACGCTTCAGTTTTTAGCCCACCACCCCTCCCCCCCTCCCCATACCGCCTTCTCTATGCTGCCGCGATACTGCTCCAACAGCATCCATGCGGACAAATGCCATTTTTGTGTTGATTTGATTGCACCGTACCCGCCGCGCCCGTTTTTGCCACCCGCTAAAAACTGCAGTTGTAAGCAAACTGCGCGGAAATTGATCGTATTTGTGGGGTGGCGGTGTGGCTGTGGGACAGAAAACGGAGGAAACGGGGTGAAAAATAACTACAAAAATAAAATGCTCTCCCATCTCAGCAAAACAATGAGCGGACAAAATTGAATAACCGTTTTCGAGCGACCGACTGCACACCATTTTGTTATGCTTTAGTTCTGACTGAACTAGCAAAAAACAAAAAGTGCCATAGCGTGTAAATGGTGTATAAAAATAATAAATTCCATCACCCACGCAAACATCGTTAGCTATTGCATGACCGGGCCTGGCAACTGGTGCAATTGTCGCTAATCCGATCCGGTCGGCTCGATCACGGGTGGGGGGGCACGCGTCCAATTTACACGTACTGGGACGGGCGGAATTTTCTCCCGCTGACCAAATTACCGGAAAATTCATTTTGTCACGCAAAATATCGACACATAATGAGTGTTCGGGTTTGGGAAGGAATGGATGCTCGATGCTTTCACCCGCCGGGGCTCGTTCCGTCGGTGTCAACTGTCGACACCCGTGTTGGTTGCATATTTCTCTCTGTGTGTGTGTGTTTGGTTCTGTACATTGCACACACCGGGGCTTGGGCACCATACACCAGCCCTAAACCAAAACCCCAAAACCGAGCTGGTACAGTCGTTATTGAAATCCATTCCCTGTCCCCCTGCCTGCTGGAGGGCGGATGGCGCAAATCCAATCGGTATGCAAATGTTGCACCGAGAGCGACCAACCTTTCTGCCCGTTGCCACACAAACACACATACATACACAGAGGGAGTGAAATCGGTGATCGTTCATAATAAATAATAATGACTTTATTAGAATGTTTATGCACCGTTTCATTTCTGGCACGGTCAGTATTGCACCCTCGGCCCGCAGCACGGCCAAACTAACGGATGCATGGTGTGCAACCGACGAGCCTATAACGAGCCCAGCGAGCAACCAGCGCTTTTCTCCCCCTTTCGGGGCGGCCACGCTATGCAGAGAAACAGCCAGGGTTGCGTTGCTGGTTGTGAGTTATATTATTATCATTATTACTACCATTATTAGAGCGCCGGACAAGCGATATCGTGTCCCGGGTGGTGAGGGCAAACAAGGGAGTTGCTTACTGCACATGCACACACACAATGCATGCGTGATCTCCTCTGGATTTTGTCCCTCCAGGTGCGTTTATGCGTTGTGAACGGGATGTATCACGCTGGGATTGGTGTATCACGAGAACGATGTATTTATGGCTGCCCAGCTGCGATAATGTGCGTTTGTCCGGACGTCCCCCGGAGGAAGATGTAAATAAGCTGGAGAAAGCTACCTCTCTAGGAGATGATTCGGAGTGAGAGTTTGCCCGGTATTTACATTTCCCAAGAAGGTGGCACACTTTTACAAAGAATGCAATAAAATCTCTCTTAATTACACTTACACCAGTAATACCCATTCAATCGTCTCGAAGCGAACCCACCAGACGCCTTTTTCCATTCGTATCCCTTAATGCAATTATTAATAAAGGAGCCACTTCTTCTACCCTGGTGAAAGAGCTGAAACATAATTAAATCTCGAGCGATAAAGCATACATCAAAAAGCCAGACATGCACAAAAGATCAAAGCAAAATTTGGATCAAACTAACTCAAAAGATGCTGGACGTACTCTTGGACCGAAACCATAACGGACCATCTTGTAAGACACGCACCGGCACGTGTGCTCGCCGGTGGTGCTGATGCGCTTCCTGAGCTCTTATTATTCAATTAACCCTTCCAGTAATGAAGTGCGTTGATTGCATCGTGCAGCATCCAGCGGCTGAGATTGCATCTTCGTCCCACCAACCGGTGCCACACAGGCACAAATGAAGTGTATGTAACGAATGTTACACAACGAATCTTGGAATAGAATAGCGGAGAAGCGATAGAGAGCGATGAACGAGTGGAATGTAAATTAGTTTGCAAGATGGCTGACCAGGCCAAAGTCTTAAGTAGCCCCTTCAGAGTGCGTATCCCGACGAGCTGCCGGACGACGAGATGGTCAAGATGACATTTCCTGTCCAAGGCATCCCCCATCACCGGCAGGGGACAGGGAGAGGGCTACGATAGCTATCGATGCTTCAAAGTGTTCCGGTTCCGGTTCAATAAGTATCGTACCTTCGTTTTGTCCTCGGTGGACGAGTGCGGGGTGGAGGAAACAAACATTCGACAATACTATCATATCCCCCCCGTTGCAGGATCTGTCCAGTTGGCGAACACGAGGGGAGTTGAAGATTAAAATTAATGACCTGAAGCAATTTAAGGTGCCATTCCTAGTGACTTAGAGAGCGGCAGGACTTTACCTTGGCCTCTTCTTCTCGCCCTGTCGGTAAGGAAAACTCGAATGCCCTCAGCCATCGGGAGCCGAGCACGTCAACCGCAAAGTAATTAAATAATCTGTCAAAATGAAATTGAACTATCATCTGGCAGTTTGTGCATGGGGAGACGATTCCTTGGGACGACCTTTTCCGGCATAAGTTTTGTGGGCTGCCCGCAACTGCACATCTTAATTACACGCTCCCGTTCACATCCGAAGAGTTGAAACACCGGAACGCACCGGAGACAGTAGCGTTCACTGCCAGAAGGTGCCCATCATCATCATCACTATCATCGTCAAGATCATCGTCAGTGTCGTCCTTTTGTGGGTTGGTTTTGAGTTTCTCTCAAAGGGAGAAGGTTTTGTTTCTTTTTCGTTGCAGAAAAGTTAAGAATAAAGTTAAGATTTGCTGGAAGTTTACTTTGCTGAAAGTTCTATTTCAAGGTTTTAGTGTGAAGAATCCATTTAAACGTCAAATCTCTACAATGCCAATCCCATACATTTCTCAAATATGGCTTCAAAAAGACCATTTCAGTGTAGGATCAATTTCCAACAAAGCAAAGGCATCATCGAACGGAAAAGTATTCGAAATAAAACTCCCGAGAAACCGTCCCGTTTATAAATATTTATCAAACTTTTCGACACGTCCGGAGGAGGGAGCAAGCAAAAACGTTTCCCGAGACAGAGAAAAGGCAAAGGTTAGGCATAGCGTACCAGCCCTCCCCCCCTGAAATGGGCTAACTAAATCAACCTGTCAATCATAAAATTTATGTCCCAGAACCCGTGTCAACCAGGCCGACGGCGCTACCGGGAACCGTTCTGGTTTTTTATATGCATTCATCCAGGAACTGCCATAGTATACGGTGGCGTTCTCGCGAGATTTTCTCGATGGGCGTTGGCCTCCCACTCGGTCAACCGTTGCGTCGTCCGACCCGACAGGACAAAGATGCTTTCGCTCTCTACCGATCCCGATCCTGATCCATTCGCGGGAACCATCTGCGTCTGTGCGTTGCGTTGGAGTGTCATCAGTTTAAATTATTCATACGGTTGCCTTCATAGCTGGGAAACGATAGCGTGGGCAAGTGGAAGAGATGGATGATACACTTTTTCTGGGTTTAGTTGTATGCATTTTTGTGTAAGGAACACATTCCGACAAACACCGATTTTGGCACCGACAATTCGAAAGATAGAGTGAGAGAGATAGCAAGCACGTTACTGAATACACACATACACATAGATCGTTTGCATAATAGATGCGTCTAGTTGAGTGACATTGACACAGATCATCCCTTGGAGTTGATACATTTTTCATGACCTTCTGTGACGCAGACGACGTTATGGAGGAGCTGGACAGTTGGGCCAAAATAAAGACACATTAGATTTGATCCCGTCGCAAACAAGATATCCATCATCGTTGGCGCTCACAAACTCTCAGACGCAAACAAGACAAAAAAAACACACACAGCAAAAGGGGTCTGAAGCTAACGACTCCACGCGCAAACTAATGTCTTCATTTCGCTTCCGTGACTGCATGCATTTAACGCATTATGGGCACATACACACACGCGCGTTTTGTAGAAGTCACTCCCCACTAGGAGTCATTGTTTTATGAGCTAATCCACTGACAGCACGCATCGCCAGTGCCCACTGCGGAATTGTCTGCTGACCCGTTTCCCTAATTAAGACATCATTCGCCAAAAGGCTATTGCGTTAAATTGAATAATTACCTCTCGGGCCGAACCATTAAGTCCACTGCCTGCTCTGGCCTGTTGCTTCCCGTGACTTGTGTGTGCTTTGTGGAAAGGATACCAGCCCGCTACCATGTGATTCGAATTCCAGCAACATATAATTAGACTGCTGTTTTAATGTCTCTCTGGAAAACGAAAACCCGGGTCCGGGCCAAGACTGCAGCCAAGACTGGGCCGGGAAGCGGAACACAACGGGGCAGAAAATTATATTTCTCCCCACCCTTTTGCTTTTGTTTGTGCCAGTGCGAGTACAATTGAGTTAAAGCTGTGGCGTTTCGGTATTTTTTGGGGAATCAAGTAAACGCCCTTTTTCTCAGAACAGCCCCTCAGTTCAACAAGAGGCAATTCTAAGGTTTTAGTGTTTTAGCCGGATAAGGAGGAGCAAAATGCTATTGTATAAGCCTTTTCTGGAGGAGTTCACTCGAGGTGAAATAGGCAATTGAGATGGCTCTGTAATGATACCGGGTGTACCCTGTTGTTCACAAAACTCCAAGTGTCAATTAGTGTTTGATATTAATCGCTAAGATATGCTAATGTCTTCCGGCTCTCACGCGTTGCTATCTATTCTTAGGCACATTAAAGCAAATTTAACCTGTTGATAGCTTCAGTTTATTTATTTCTATCCCTACCTTCCCGCTGTATACAAGAGAAACTTCTTGGTAGCTCCCGAATCTCTTCTTGGACCGAAAAAGGATCCTGCGTTGCACCAACACCTCGATCTATTTCCACTAATTAACGATTGAAGGATCTAACACGCCCCAGCTCAATCCAACGTCCCTGTCAATGGTGTTACAAGAGCAGTGTTGCCCGTCGACCGGTGTCAGAGATAACGCAAAAGCCGACATTTTTCACACCCACCATCCCACTGTGCCACGGGATCAGACTACTTGGTACATCAAACGCCCAGCATACAGGTAACACACCATCGGGCCCAACACGGACATACGCAATGTGTGGAAGTGCTGTGCTTCAAAAGATATCCCGCGAGACGTCGCCGCTCCCACTCGGCTGAATTCTTCCGAAACTCTGGCCCCGTTTTGCGTTTAGATAATGGTGGCAGCTAGAATTAATGGGGAACGGCAACCGAAGGATGTAGTAGCGCAGGCAGGTAGCAGGGTTCCAAGCGACAGGGATCGTTGGTGCGTTTCCTGAACCGGGGCAATAAAATAATGCCATACATCTTGCCATTGATGTGAGCCCATATTTTAGCTCGGGCCTTTACGAGTGGTGCCGTCAAAGGTGCCAAACACCTAGCAAACATGCAAACCTAACCCCCAGCAAAAGGTACTTTCGGCCCATCGGTGAACCTCTTTGGCAGGAGCGAGAGAACGAGTGTTGATCGAAGTTTGGTATAATCCCTGGCCAAAAATACGCACCAACCAACGACGAGCGCTGGCCGGTTCGCTTTAATGTCTGCACCGTGGACTGTCATGCTGGTGTGAGAAGGTTCTATTAAGTTGTAAGGTTGTTAACATAACGAGCCCCTAAGTGACATTGGTACAGGGGGTTACAAACCGTTTGTGATCCTTCAACTCCTGGCCCAGGCACTACTGACTCGGAAGATACTGACCAGTGTATATGTGTGTGTGTCTGTCTCTTACCTGTTTGGTGCACGCCATTTGTGCAGTGGGCGCTTTGCTCGCGCACCAGGTCCAGGACCCGGGCGATTGAGTTAATTTATTTTTCCGTTCTTTGACCACCGTTCCCCTTCCTTGCTGCCTTCGTGGAAAACGGCACAATTTATGGGAAAGGTGCCGAAAAGGTGCCAAGTCACCCGGATTACAACGCTAAGATATCCCTTCCTGTGACCTGTTTGTATTGTCGGCAACGCCGCTCTTTTTTGTTGTTTTTTGCTACAGAGTGAAATCCCAGAGAAAAGTTCACCAGTGAAACACCGGAATCGGGTTGATGTCTTCATTTTCGTTTCGTTTGCCGTCGTTTTGGGCTTGGCCACTAATAGTTGCACCGTTTCTTGTGGCAAGCGGGAAATGATACGCACCGTTCCACGCAACGCGTTCGCATGAACTCATTCATCAGTAGAACCAGAGAAAGTCTTAAAGGCGTGGAAAGCAACGGTGGTCAATAGAGCTGTTAAGAGTTTTGTTTTTTCGCTTCGCTCGGATATGGTTTACCGTCCAAGGTGTGCTGCGGAAAAAGGACGATTTATTGCGTCGATAATATTGGTCTTCCGGTGGTTTGATTGTGTGATTTGTTGTGTGTCGTTTTAGGATGGCGTGTTATTTAAGATATGATATTTAATATTTCCTATTGTAAGGCATTTTCTGTTATGGGTTCTTAGCAAACTTATATTTATCTTCAAATATAATGAGTTAAATCATAGTAGTTATTCTTTCGCATATCTTAAGTAATAATTCCCTTGATATGTGTCCATCGATTCTCCTATTATTATCTACTAAGGATTCATCCAAGAATTGCGTCACGCTCTAAATGGGAATGAATATCTTGATGACTATTGATGAAAGATTTGAAATACATCGTTGCAGTAATCCTTTACACCAGTTATTCCTTTTCCTTTCAAATTTGGTCTGTTTAAATCGAATTGAGGATATTGGTAGTAAAGTAGTTAGTCTTTTGTCCACTACATTCTGTAACAATAGGAGGGAGCGATATCATAAATTTAATTTTTAGTTAAAAATACGTTAGTAAGCTGGTATGTAAACAGACTCAAGCAAATTTAAGACGAAAACTTGCTTATAGACTTAATTATATTTAAATTTTAGAGAAACTAATCAATAACCTGCACACAAATCGCTTTCTTATTACAATTTTACTATGCATCCTTGTAACTGTATACACCATTGCACAAACCCCGATAAGAGACAAGCTTCCAAGCCTTTTGTGATGTACCAAACACACATCCAATCGGGAGCTCATTTCGCTAATCAAACAGCAAACGGTGCCCCGTACCCCCGCGCAAACGTGCTGCAACACCGCTTAAGCTATTTCCTATTTCGAATGTCATTTCACGCTGCTCAAGCTACACCGCTCGCCGGGATGGCTGGCAATCTGCCACACGCTGGCACGGAACGACTCAAATGAGTATCGCACGGGGTGTCACGTAACGAATCGCTGTCGTCGTGTGGCTCAGCCCAAATCACGCCACCCTCGATCGATCTGTGCCATCGACGTTTTCGCAACGATCATCATCAACACAATACACATTTAACCCCATCGTGAACGCGAAACCAATTTCGAACATCCGATTTTTCTCCAACCCCGAAAAGAAAACACCCGACTGCTGCTGCTGCTCGTCTCTGTTTGAGTTTTCGGAAAACGGCGCTCACGATGAAAAATCAGCAAGACACCCAAAGGACATCCCGGTGTCAACAAACCGGCGGCAAACACGCATCGCTACATCGACTCACTCGTAAGCAAATCGTTGAGCCAGCAAGCAAGCTGCTCGCAAGTGGCCCCGGTTCCCGCATCGATTTCCGGTACGGGAGAGGCGAGATATTTTCAGCATCTGTTCAAATATTTGCACTCCACTAAATAGCAAACAGGCAAAACAACGAGACACGGTCGTGCCATCCCCTTCGTACGCGGTGGTACGCTTTTAATGAGCTTCCGAATCTCTTCGCCGTGATCCTTGTAAGCGAAGGCTCGAAGGTCCCGGGAAGCGGGAACCCTAACCAAGTGCAGCGATTGCAGCGGTTGCAGCGGTTGCAACAGAAATCGGAATCCTACTGCAAATAATTGAGCACACATTTGTGTCAATCAAGGGAGCACGACAGTACGACGACGACGCCGCCACCGGCATCTGATAGTTGGTTGAGTTCCCATCATCGGATTTACAGCTCGATTTGTTTGCTTTTGCCGAGCGTTCGGTGTGAGGCTGCCGTGCGCCTGGTCCCCATGGGACGGTAGGGCGGTGCGATTTTGATTAAAAACTTTGCCCTGCCGAGTGTTTTTTAGGGCAACACGCGTGTAGCAGTTAAATTATACAATTTCTCCAGAGACTCTCAACTCAAACAGCTAGCAGCAGCGTGTACCGGTGATGGAAAGCGATTGTTCTCGTTGGTAAATATTGTGCTTAAATTGTTCGCATTTAATGCAAAGCCAACAGTCACAGGCGGACACGCTTTTGTTCGTGGAAAAAGCAGCAGCAGACCTTAAATCACGCAACTGTGTTGAAAAGATGAATCTGTATTCACAGTGAGAATCAAAATTTACCTTCTTATCAATAAACGTACTTCAAATCAGAACCATTTCTTCCCTTCCTGCACACCGCACAATCAACAAGCTTGCCATACTCGGAGGAAATATACCGTGCCAATACATTATCCCAATATTGATTGTATACCTTTTGCAGAGGGTCAAGGAGGGGAAGGACGCAAAAACCACACACACGCAGCCCAAAGAGCGGTCGTGATTTTCTTACGGTTGAATTTGAAAGACGTATCAAGTGTAAAAAAATATGGCATAAAAACCACCGGGGAAAAAAGGTTCAATTTTCCTGTGTACGCAATTTACGAAATTTACACTCCACTAGACACGTGCCACCGTAGAGAGTGGGGGAAAACTGGGCAAATGGGAAGCCGGCCAGATAGTACGACAAATAAAGCAGCATACACCGACTCACACACGGCAAATGCTATGAAAATTGAACCTCTCCTGGCGTACTGTGCGGTATGCATGAGTGATGTTTTTGTGTGTCCCCGTTTGGCGTACACAATATTATAATGCCAATCTTGCCTAGTGTGTGTGTTCGTGCGGCATTTCTCCTGGTTTGAGCCTTTCATACTTCAAGGATGCTCGCTCCCTCTTTCTCTCTGTCTCGTCATTGGGGACACTTGACAAAGGCCCGGGTGCCTACGCATCAAGCGAATGTGTCTAGGCTTTGCTCGAATGAGTTTGATCGAATAGTGCTTTTCCGTACAGGGCTTGGGGAGACACAGGAAGAGAAAGGACGGGCCTTTCTTCATCTATTTGAAGCAAAGCTTTTTCGCGATGAATTCGGTTCACTTTTTTCAATTTACCGTCAAAACGGTTAAGTACTCTGCATGAGGCAATAATTTGCTTGCGCGCGGGCTCTCTTCATAAATTTGGCGAGGTCTTCATACATTCAAAAGCGCCGTTGCTTGGCAGCCTGGTTATAGAGCCCTGTTGCGACGCTCTGTATAGAACTTCTCTGTGTACGCCAAATTGGATGTGAGCTAAGTGAATTTTGGGGAGTGACGTGAGGTCGAGCGGGGGAAAAATGAAAATCACTTCCAGTCGCTACCTTATTGCCATTTATTGGCAAACCTACTTTCCCGGCAAGCCTCCCGACAAGCCGTACGTCGCGTTTTGAATCGCGGTGATGAATAGGGAGCCTTTCTTGGGGAGTTCATAATTTGCTACAAATTTAAAAATTGCTTTCACAACGGAGTTCATCGCGTGAGGATCTAACGCTGTATGAAGTAGCAAATAGAAATATTATAACATTCCTAGAGCCTTGCATGTCTGCAATTTTTAGAAGCGTCTTAAAATCTCCTCATTGCACACAACTCTAGCACAGCTATTTAGCACGCAATTTGCAATAAGCTGTAACTGCCAAAAAAAAAATCACCCCTTAAAATAAAACTCTCTCTGTCAAAAAAAAAGAACCTCCACTAAGCCGCCCGGGCTCAGTTTCATTTCCGTCCACAGTGTTATTTGTTTTGCATTCCGATTCCTGACTTCCGGTTAGGCTTAGACAGGCTTGGCGAAGCGTAAAAATTACGAATTCTGCCTCTCGAAAACCAAACCAACCGTCTACGCACATGACCGAACGTGCCCGTTTTTGCTGGAGCCGTCATTTACGCATTATCCTTGTTTTTTCGTGCTTTCTTCTCTCTGCTTACGTGTTGTGACCAAAGGCTTCACATGCTGACTGCACGTCGCACAACGTCGTCGTGTTTAAGAGGATTTAAAGGGACCCTTGCCTGCCCCGTCCCGTCTGCTGCGTGGTTTAAGAACATTCGACAGGCCGTGAAGGGATGGATGATCGATTAAATGCGAGTGACGGCGCGCGAGCGGTTTGTGTTTGAGAAATTCCGTTTTGGGTATTCTTAGCCTTCGGGTTAAGGGACGGGGAGTTTGTTTGTAAAATGTTGGAAAAAAGAAGGTCCACTCGGTTTAGGAAGCAAAAAGAAGAAACAACACTAAGGTATGATGACAATGTTCTAGTATGGCGCCGGACAGTTTTTTTTAACTGCTTCATCTTAATACCTTATTCCCCAGATCAATCATCCAGCGGGACAGTGAGAATGGACTGGCTAGAAAGGGTCGCATTTGGTTTTCTTTTATTTTTGGATTTATACCGGTGTACTCGAAAACATGTCAAAAACATTGATGATTTCTGATACGGATTACACGGATTCGGTTGTCATGAAAATCCCCAGGTTTGTAAAGTATAGGTGAAATGTGTCTTGCCCAAGAAGACATAGACGAAACGGATGATTAGAGCAGTGGAAAGCCAGCGAGATAACATTGTTGCTCAAGAGCTGTCGAATACATTGATCAAACACGTGTTTTTGCTGCATCTTGTCTGTGGTAGGTCTGTTATCCCTTTTTTAAATTATTTTTATCCCGGGTTTGTTTAGACGATTGCATACATTTAGGCGCTTGCATAGTTTTTGCGCAGTTGCTAAGAAATGCGCACTAAATTGAAATAATTGTTCATTAGCGCTCAAGCAAAACATATTAATCCCATTCACGCAAACATCCCTAAACGGATAGCTTACTGCTACTGCTTTGCATATCTAATCTATCGCTGATGCAACTCCCCGTCCGTCTCATCCTGCCGTTCAGCGCCCCCGTCCCCTCAACTTGCAATTAGGATCAATTAGGTGCAAAAATATTATTATTAGCACCCGGCCCCGAGTGTCATCCTGCCGGCGACCTTCCAGCGTGCCGGGTGTTAATAAATCGAACGCCACAAACGTTCCTTCCGTGCCGATTCCTGCCGCGGCGAGCATTAATGATGGCTAATAGATTCTGCTGCCGCGGCACACTAACGTCGCCGTTGTCGCAGTCGTCCCTCTCCAACGCCCAATCGCTCGTGTCGATCGGTGTTAATCTCTTCGATTATGCGCTGCCATATGGTAGGAATTATGCTGCCGGCACCGTATGCCGTGCTAGTATACTGCTGCAGTCCGCTTATTTATTGACCAGCATCCGTCACCACCGAAGGCACCAGAAGCTGTTGTGGCCCGGCGGGAAGAGTTTGTGCGTCCGTGTGTGTGTGTGTGTTTGTTGTCCTTCGTCAAACCGATGTCAAGCGATGCGCTCGTTGTGTGTTGTTGCAACCATTAATGCCATATCCAGCGGTGACACACACAAGTGGCACAAGCTGGAGGGTCTATTGTCCACTTGCGAAGGGGTCACTGTGCGGGACACAAACCTGGAAAATCGATAAATATTTCCCAAAACAGGATTAAAATTGACCCGGTAGGACCTTTTTCTACTTGGATTCGCTCTGTCCCTGTCCTGTCTCTTTTTTATGTCTCTCTGTCATCTATTCCTGTAAGACCCCACTCACACTAAGGTAGGGACAAATCACATTGGTCACCAGCGCTCACTCTTTCTCCTTCTCTCTCTCACACACTGTATAGGACACTCAAACGTCCCGAAACGTCCTTATTTTCTTACATTTCCATCGTGTCTTTATCTTTTCATGTGCATCATTAGTTTATTTTTATGTTGTTGTAGGATTTCCCTTTTTCCATGGGGAAACGGTTGCAGTCCCCGTCCCAACGAGCGACCATTGCCAGCGCTTGAGCTTGAGAGCCGGGGCACATATTGTTTGGACTAATAATGCAAAAATATCTGGTAATTTATTGTGTCCCGCACATGCACGGGACCATGTTTACGCCCGGCAGTCTGTTTGTGTGCTACCACAAGGGCCGTCCGGAGGTCACCATCGTCATCATCAACATCATCTGCGTCCGTCACTTTTAAATGATACGCAGCTAAACACACACACACACAACACAGCGACAGTACATGGGACGGATGCAGAGTGGTCGACGCTCAACCTCGGACGGACAACTCGAAGAAGGTTGATTTATTGTACGAGAGCGCTCGTACCAAAACTCGGAAGACCAAAACATCATTTAGCATGCACTGCGTCTAGACGGGACGAGTGTGTGTTGTGGGACTTTTTTTATGTTCAGTTTTCTCCTTCACTTATCTCTGGTCGTTGGTTGTGTTTGTAGCTCATTCTTTCTATTCTTTTTTATTAACTTTTCATTTCATTCGCTCGCCTTCTGTCTCTCTGTCTCCGCGCATTAGACTACATTATCGTTACAGTAACGGGTTTGATCCTGTTTCATTTGATTTGCATATTGTAGCACTTTGTCATAGCTACCTCCGCCAGGTTGTTTGAACAACCAGCAACCCTATGCAGCTCCTCCAAAAATGAAACAAAAACGTACACCGATAGACGTAAAAAGCAAAACTTCATTAAAATTGCAAGATATGAACGCAACGCTTACCGGAACCATGGCGAAACCGTAGCAGTAGAACCCAGTGCCCAGATGTCCGTGACTGATGCCACCCGCTAGGGGCATCGGCAAAGTGCCATCCGGCAATGGCACCCGCCGTAGCTAAACAATGTAATTTGTTTGGACAACAACCCATTGCGCCCCAAAAAGATTAAGCGTAGCACTTTCGAGACAGAAATTGAATTATTTCAAAAGTGAACCATCGGCCATCTTCCAACGGCGTCCGGTGGTGCGTCTCATGCGTGCATGCGTTGTGTAATACTTCCTTCCCGGTAACGGTGTGTTGCTTGCTTGTTTTCTCCCTGATGCCACCAGGAACATATTTCTATTGCGTTATCCCTTTTCCATCCCCCCATTCCCTTACACACTTGCGCTCTTGCGATTGCGAAATCAAAGGTCTTGAGCCAAAGAGCCAAAGAGTCTACAAACAAACACACCCACACCCCATTTTCTTGCTTCAATTTATCCCAAATTACTCACAAGAGTATTTTGTCTTACCGCCTGCCAAGGATGGTGCTGCCATCCCGAGAGGTGCCAAAAATCTCGTAAATCTTTGCTCCCTCTTTCTGGTGAGCGCATGGACGAGAAGAAAAGACGGACGCAGGGCCGGGCGTGTTTCATCAAATATTAAAAAAGTCGGCAGAAACTTGGCCGTTACGATTGTTGCCGCCCGGTACCGGTGCCATTTATCAACCACCTCGGGGTGGCTGGCATGTTTCGTGCTTCGATCATTCTCGGCACTTTGCCGGGGGGAAAAGCAAGCGGGACTGGATTGCTTACTTGCTTGCTTGACGTACAATACGAGTAACGAATCCTCTCGGGAGCTCTTGCTCCTTTTCCAGCTTCCTTTTTCCAGCCGCACGGAAATAGTTATCAATGAACTTTCGCTCCCGGTGCCGAAAAGAAGAAGGGACCCTTCCTCGATAGAGCATCTCAGCTACGCTCGTCAACCATTTTGCTTTCTAGCCTGCCTTCTTTGCACCGGGGTTTTCCCCCTTTTGCTCGTTCTCGCGCCTGGTACGCTCATCCTGTATGCTTTGCTCGATTTAGGATGATTTTCTACTTAAATGAGTCATAAAATATTTAATAATGCCCCTGCCATGCTGCATTATTCAGCCTAATGAAACAGCTTTCCTGCCGAACAAATGTTACGATTTGTTGCACTTCGAAGCAATTGATGGGTTTTTTGGACGACCGTTTGGATTGGGCTTCCCTGCGGAAACGTGCTGGAGTTTGGCTTGAAGCCGCTAGTCAATTAGGTCGGCGGGAAACGGTCAAACGTACGAGAGCTGCTTTCAATTTACGACCCTCGCCGACGTTCTGCGCCGTCTACAGCAGCGTTCCCTTTTTTGGGGACAACGTTCACCACCACCACCACCTGAATTTGTTGCCGATTCGTGGCTCTGACAGGTGGAACTGACCGGACACTCACAGCGGCGCGCGTGTGTTTAACGTGGCAACAGAACAAATAAGTTCGCATGTTCCGCTCAGGCCAAGGGGTTTGACAAAAATAAAACTGGACACGGGTAGCTTTGGATGAACACGGCGAGAAAGCAAAACTGGCAGAAGAGCCGGGGGCGAGATCTTGGGAAGGAAAAAAAAGTTAAAAAGTTGCAACCCGTCAACGCGACTGGTCAGTGTCGGGCTTTCCTTAAGACGAAACAAGTAGTTGCGGCGGTTGGTTGAATAATTCATGAATGAATGGAAAATTCCAAATTAGATTAGTTTGCAAGGAAAGTTTCCTTCAAAACCAGGCCCGACATGAGTCTCCACAGTTCGTGTGGAGAAGAAGCAAAAAATGATTCTTAAAAAAAACATGTCACTCACTCACCTTCACTTTTGACGAGGTAAGATGTGTGGGTTCTCTTTGGGGATTTTTTTGCCATTTTTAAGACACTAGGCTTTCTTCAAACATTTAGCCCATCGGTAACAGCTGAATAATTTTAATATTAAAAGATTTATTACAATAAAAAGTAACAAAAAAAATCAAGCAAAAAGGCAGAGACACCCTCGGTTTGTACGCCAATTATCATAACTCATGCCACACTGTCGAGTTTTGGTTCGATTTGAGCAACGTTTTCCTCTCTCTTTCTTGAGAATTGAAAAACCATTCCCAACGAGCGACACAAGAAATCAGTTCGTTAAAGTACAAATCACTGTTGTTGAAAACTTTACACAGACACACACAAGGAAAAAAGCCATCGTCGGCCGTTACGTTGATGTAACGTTATGTTATCAACCGCACCCTTTCACACCTGCCACTTGGGCTGCCCCATTCCTTTACCTTTTGATGTCAGTTTTTTCATGTTTTAAGCCAGTGTTTACACTTCGTTTTTATTTCTTTTTATGATAGTTCACTCTTCCTTTTTCGTGCTGTTCTTTTTATACATATTTTTTGCTCCTTACCTTACCTGTGTGCGCGGGAACTTTTATTATGTGCCGGTTTAAGCCAGGGAAAAAAGGCTTCCATTTTTTTTTGCTTTGCCTGTGCACTTGAGTACAACAGATGAAGAAAAGAATTTTGTCTTAGTTTTGCTGCGGAAAAGATAGCTCAGTGTGTGTGTGTGCTTCTGTACCGTGTGCACTGTGGGGTTCTGGCTGGCGACACCAAAACTTTCGCAGCAAATACGAATTGCGCGATAATAACGTAACGAACGATTTGGCCAAAACTATCCCACTATGCTCGGGCGCGGGTCGGCTCTGGTCATACTAGAAAAGTAATCCAACTTCAAAATGACTTTCTTTCGACCGAGGGCTTTGTGCGGCTCGTACCCAATCGCGCACAATCACGTGCAAATGGTAAAAGTTTGTAACGATAGCAGGTAGGTGGATGGTTGCTTCTTAATACGGTTTATTTTCCAACTGGAACCTGCACGAGACAATATGTTCAACTGTAAGAAGCAACGAACGCACGCACAAAAGCAAAGGCAACAAGGCAACAATAAAAAAAACTGTCCATAAAATCCTTTTTGCGATATCTAATCGCTTGCTATCGATCGCAGTAAATCTTGCTCGCCAAACACCTCCAACAAGCTTGTGACGCTAACGTAGAAGTGAAGGTGTTTTTTTCCCTGTAAAAGGATTTTCTCTTGTTGATCTCACCAACCGCGCCGTAAATCAAACCACATCAGAAAATGCTTTATTTATCTTAGATTTTTGGTGGATTCTCTTTCAGCAGACAAGTTTTAAAGTTCACACATATTTTACAAGCTATCGGTTTAAATATTGGCAAAGAGGAGATAATTTGGTAGGCAATAAATCATAAATACAACACGGCTGTAATAATAACTATTCAAGTCTTTCAATAACTACATGGTTTATCAATTATTGTGCATACATATGCAGCCGTAATTGTGATAGTGATTATCTTCCAGATAGAATCATGCTGCTAATAATGCTCAATGAGTGTAATTTTCTAATAAGTTTCCTGCTGGTATCTGAAAAAGACAAATTTTTTCACTATTGGTTTACTAATTACTTAGGCAAAAGCAAACAAACAATAATATCTGTTCCATCTCCCAAAACGCCAATTGGCTGTTTAAGTACCGCACGATCCTAGCGTTCTTTAAGTGAACATTTCACCATTGTGCGGACTGAATGTTTCACTAGCTGGTAGAAGGAAAACAATCAAATGCCCGTGTGGACACACTTTTCATTAAATTCACCAATCAAAGTCTTTGTTTGCCGGTGCAAACAACCAAAAAGAAGATGAAAAAAAAGCACCCGGGATGAAAGAAACAATTTTCTCCCTAATCCCCCCCAGAAAAGTGTGCTTCTGATTTACCGAAATGAACAGCACCTGTGCGCTTAGAAGCGTGGTGGAGACAGAGAGAGAGGAAAAATACATAAAAACTATCTCCTTTGTACGAACATTTTATTCCCATCGGAACGGAGCACTTCACACAAAATTCGAAAATCGTCGAGCAAAAGCAACATCAAGCTGAAGAACTTTTTTTTTTCGTTGCTTTCTTGTGCTTTTGCGCCACCTACCCCGAGGGTTCCATCCATTGCATCAGGGCGTATAGTTTGCTGCTCGTGAATATATGCTCTCTATTTTTTTCGTGTACGTGGTACTGTACCTTCTCTATTTTATTTCACTTGAAAGATCGGCACCTTTTGCCAATCAGCAAACAACACCGTGACAGTTTCTTGTGTCGTCTCGAAACTATTGCTCCTGCTGCTGCTGCTGCTGCTGCTGCTGCTCTTTGAAGGCGCATTTCCGATGCTCGAAGCTGCACCGAATCACGTACCGTCGCTAAGAAGATAATCGAAACCGGAAGCCGGCCGGCTGAGCACATCCTTGCCACGCTGCTCGAAGCATCCAGAGTGGATGCTTTCGTCCTGTCTCTCTCTCTCTCTCTCTCTCTTTCGCTCCTGCTTTTAAACACAATTTTTCCTTTAGGTCTGATTTGTTCAGCGGAAGTTTAAGTTGGGCAATAGAAAATAGACCAAAGTCTGGCAAAGGATGTTTAAAATACCTCTTAGAGTTATAAATGTTTCATATTTTTAGCAAAATTCTGGACAAATATACACCCTGTTTCGATGTTTATACCACATAGCTTCCACCAACGCTTCACAATGACATAATCTTTCTTCCACGTGAATAGTTTCATCAATTTCCTGGAAAAATCAACAATCCAACAATACGACTTCCCTTTTCCAGCCACAGCATCTCATCCAAAGCTGCTTCTCGAAAAGGATTCAAACGGAAATTTCCAACCCAAGAATAAAAAAGAAAGAAAATAAACAAACCTCCGCATTTGTCGCATCATCGCTTGATGGCAAAGTTTTGCGCCACACACACGGCCCTGGGAAACTGATATCCTGCAAACTTCACGTGTGCGCTTTCGCTCACAGTTGTACATGATCGACGTACACACGCTTCGAATCGAATTACGGTGGTTGAAGTGAGGGGCCGCTTCGAAAGTGATCCCAGCCCGACAGCATACCCCATTCTCCCTGCCATTTCCCGTGTTGCACATGATCCTGGCGTACTTTTTGCTCTTTTTGCTTGCCTTTATTTTTTTTCCTCTACTTCCTTTGCCACAGCTCTCTATGCGCTCCTCTATTGGCCATCGTTTCATCTGCCGCCCGCAGAAAGGACATACACACAGAAAAACTACCCTTCGGGCAGCGGGCAGTGGAGCAGCGGGCAGGTGAATCTCACCAGACGGCAACGACGACGATGACGACAACAAACGGTTCCACGAGGAACCGTTCCTTTGATCTTCCGCTAATTTTCCCGTGGCACAACCCGTCCGAATGGCACCCGACACCGAATAACGATAAGGCGCGCGGCTGAAATTGGCCGGTGAGCCGCCGCAGCACAACGTTTGCCGTGGCGTCAACATGCGGGCGGTGGAACTTGTACTTCCACCGCGCTAAAGGATTGTTCGCATGTTCTCGTGTGATCCGATCCGGCAGAGGCAATCGTTCGCTTTGATCAGCTTATTTTAAAAATGTTGTCGACAATTTATCGTACCGTCCCACACACCGTACCGTGCTTGTGGCGGGTGTGGGCGGGCATTGGCAGGTTCCGTGGGCACCTGCCCTTGGCATCCACAGTCGCTCTCGATAGGCCTGGCCATGTTAATGGAACGACATGATAGAGCCAGCGATACATCAGCATCGCTATCGAATGAAGTTGTACCGTCGCGGTGTGATACACACACACCGCCGTATGTCCGCCGTTTTTATTTCCTACGTTAAATATTCATAATTTAATGCGCTCTGGCCATTTTCGGCACAATGACACGGTGACAAAAAGTCATTAGGTCCCCCACCGTGTCCACTGTTTTTGAACGGTATTTTGCTTAATCGCGGCCATCATTCACGCCGGGCAGCGGTGCATGGTAGCAGCCAAATCGAAGAAAAAAAAACATTAACCATCCACATGTTGTGAATGTTGTGTTTGTTTTCTGTTTTTCCGCAAAAGGATTGCACGATAAATGTGTTTCAGTAGTTTGATAGCCCGCGCTACACAAACGATGACATATCAATTTAAGAAGCCGACAATGTCACTGTGTTTGATATTGTAGCGGCGCGATGTGGTCCTTCAAACCGTAATAAATCATTTCCAAATAGTAGCAGCAGTAGTGCGTTTGGAAATGGAAATCAAAACCTACTCTCAAAACTCAAGCAGCTCACTCACACAAGTGCTGCCCGCGCTGAACTTGTGAGACATCTGCATCTTCCTGGAGAAGGCAGTCGTGTTTGCTGGGGCAATGCGGCCGAGTTCCAAAAATTCCAACATGTCATCATTAGGATCGTATGGTGTCGGGTTCTTTCTTTCTCAGATGCAGCAAACAAGGGCCAAACAGGCACCAACACAACCAACATCCCGAACGCCCCGGACGGAAGCAAAGCGTGGCTCACATGTGTGCTGTGCGTCGTTTGCGCGGTCGTCGAAGTCACCACCACCGCAATGTTCCTTCCGCTCGATCACGGGTCAGCCGCCAGTTCGGCAGGCGATGGGCCACGGGCCTGCCTAACGCGAATAGCAGAGTTTTGTAATTTGAGCCAGCTTCACGCCTTCCCTGTCATCGGTGAGCGGACAGAAAAATTACCATAAAATATCATCGTTTCAACACCCGGATAAGCATTTGCTCCGGATAAGCAGTCGGGACGTTCTGGGAAGGGGAACGGCCACGGCCAGAATGAGCAAGAAGTGCCAGAAATGAAACGAGACGCCACAGAAACGAGTCCCGTCAGCAACTCCAACCTAAAGCCCCTAGTCTGGATGGTAGGAAATCTCGTTCAAAATCCCAAGTGTGCAAGAGACCTTCTTCGGAACAAAGATTAATTACCACCACAAATCACGAACCAATTTCTTGCTGCCGGGGTGTTGGTGGGACGTTTCTTCGCGGAGTGAGACCTTTTTTCTGTTTTGTGCAAGTTAATTTCATGGAATTAGATGGAAAACTTTTTCAAGAAGCAAGAACATAGGAATGTCAATAGCCAATCGTTTGGGTTTGGTTTTCAATGCGCCAAATGTGGGCAACACCTAACGTTGCAGCTAGCTTCTCATTAACCTACTACAAACAAATAAAGTGCAAACCATATGCTTTTGTTGGAGGAGAAACAGTGCATACAAATACAAACATTTGCTTTGAAGAACTCTCTGAAAGTTTATTTCTGGCTACGGTTAAATTCCTGTTGATGGTAATAAATATCCGTACGACATGTTTGGAAGTTTGTACCATTGTTTCCTCCCATGCTCAGTTCCGCTC
Source organism: Anopheles arabiensis (assembly GCF_016920715.1). Taxonomy (NCBI): domain Eukaryota; kingdom Metazoa; phylum Arthropoda; class Insecta; order Diptera; family Culicidae; genus Anopheles; species Anopheles arabiensis. Next base: position 22,112,166 of record NC_053517.1, read on the forward strand.
TTTAGTCACAGTAATAGGACACAAGCTCCCTATTCGTATGCTTAAAAACTCTGGCCCGCCTTATGCTTGTCACTAGGACAATGTTTGGTTTAGGAAGTTAACATTTATGAGGCGTACTTGCGGTAGGATGCAAGTAGAAACTGACTGTCTTTGTTTGTCAAATTATTGTTGAAGGACGGAGTAGAAGTTCAAACACGAGTAGATCCTATTGTTGACAACACCTTTGTTCCGAAGTCATAGGAATCCTTTACGAAATCCTTGTTCAAGAATGCATCACATCAATTGAATCTATAGAACCATCAGTCGGGTAAGGCTATTCAACCGATAGAAATGTTTAATAATTTATCTAGTACCATTGTTCCCTATTCCTGTTGGAGTTTAATTATCATCAACAGCAGCAGCAATGCATTACAGAACCCACTCGGCTAATTCAATCACTAGCATCCCAACTGATGTGGACTCATTAATTAAGCTTCACATTAACTACGCACCACATTCCTCCCATACAAAGAGGAATATGTAAATATATACCTAACCCACTAGTGGACTGCATTCACCTACCGGCCACTCGATAGCAACTGCCCGGTGCCAAACAAAAGCCCAACGAAACTAAAAGAATTCCCCATTTCTGTGCCCGATTGGATATCTCTCCAACGGCGAAACCATTCATTACGGTTCGCGGTTCGGCCGCTGACGCTCTACAGTAGTAGCCACTCGCGGTGCTATCCATCTTCAAGTGGATGCACCGACTGGAGCTACAAATGATGCCCGGAGCGGGGTACCGACTATTAATTTCGGGTTTTGAGGTGTGCGTGTGCGTGTGTGTTTTGGTGTGCATCTGAGTGTGTTAATTCGCGGGCCACAATCCACCGGGCGGCCGCGCGGGTCCATTGCTGGGGTCGGGCTTAAATCGACCTCAAACCCGGGGACGCCTAACCGCACGATGATAGTGCTAGAAAAGTTGACCAATGTTTTGAGGCTTCCGCGGCCGGTGCCAACCGGTGCAAGGGAGGTCTGCACAACTATCAACACCACTAGTGTTTCGCATTGAGTGTTTCGCACAAGGCCGCCTCTTCCCTCCAAACAACAACCCGGGGTTCGGAAGCATTAAAGTGCGTTGCAAACTCCGGTGCACATGGCGGGAGGATGCAGCCAATCGAAAACAAACGTACAAATATGACGATCGGTTTGTGGTCGGGCGGGAATGGATTATTAAATTTAATTACACACATTTCATTACCCCGCTACACCAACAGCCCGGTAGCCCGGAGGGTATTTCAGCCCTCCTTCCTTCCTTACACCAGGACACAAGCACACACAGACACCACAGCCACCAGGCAGGCAGTCAGACAGGCAGAGATAATGAAAATGGATGCAAATTTCACATTTAACCTCAAACCAGACTGCGTTCATTCATGCGCGCCGTCGATCGGGCGGGAGAGATGGAGCAGGTTAAAGGTGATCGTGAAACAATTCTGCCCGATGTGTAACACGCTTGCAGCGGAGTGGAGTGAAAACGTGAAATTGCTTCCATCCCCGTGCACCGTGCTTTATTGTTTGTTTGTAGGCAGTTTTGCTGTTCATCAGCAGCGTTAGTCAAAGTTTAACTTATTTTGAGTGCGTACCAATTGTATAGGCCTGCATACGGCACACGCAAAAGGGCAAGATCCCGATGTAGTCCCCGATCGTCCAGCGAGCCGCATCTGCGATCAGCCATGTCCCCCCATCGCACAGTGCAATTAATCATCTTTAACGACATCTTCGCGACGTTGCCACGACACGCACACACACACCGAGAGATGTCCTCCGCTGTCCTCCGCTGTGTGCTATCAATGGTTGATTTTTGTTATTTATAGTGCGGTGCATCATAAAACCAAATTGGCTCCGAAAACCCATGCTCCACGCGAGCAGCAGCAATAAAACGACGACGAGCAGGAATCGATCGACATGGACCCTATTGTTTTCCCGGTCGTTTGTTTACTGCCATTACGAACGGAGCATACACTCCCTCGCTCCCACGAAGACGATCGAGCTAGGCCGGTAAAGCCGACCGGTAACGTATCGATCCCGGACAGGCACTCGTCCGTCTAGAAATTCGTCACGAAACGTCCCCCGAGCAGGGCATGATTTATGGAGGTGACCTTCACTCCAGGCGACGACAAACCGGGGCCGTATAAGTTTGCTCCAGCAGAAACTGATCACCGCTGCACGATCGTGACGCTTCTCAGCGCACTGCTTGTTGTTCGTGTTTTATAGCGCCGTCCTAATTTCCACGAGCATCGAACCGGCGTTTAATTATTCGGTTTAGGTTGTGTGGCGCGATTAAAAAAAAGGGACAGCCTTGTCACTCAGCGGGTGCGTGCGGGTGCGTGCGTGTGCCCGATCGAAGATCCCATCACGGATTGGACATTCCGAATGTATCCACCCGGCACGCTGGAGATCGTTCAGTTTCCTGGAGGCCGGTGTACCCGCGAACTGGTGCTGCAATTGTGTAGACTGTAAAAATGGCGTGAAATTTATCGCTGACATGTGTTTCACTAATTGGCCGTAATGAACGGTCGACGGGAGAATCGGGACGCTGAGAAGCTGGGAGTCTGTGAACTTTATTCTCGAAGCCCCAATTGGAAGGACACCAATGACTGGACGGTTTCGAGCCAACACCAAAGTATCGCTTCCTGTTTGTTCGGTTGGCAGTGCGGATGGAAAGAAAGAACCTCTCAACCACAATGTTCCGATGTTCGAGCCTTCGTACTCAACATCACTCTCAGTCGACTCTCAGGAGCCCCATGGAGCAAAGCTCATTTTGTTGCAGTCCCGCTGCGCTGCGGTCAGCTAATTTTCGGCTGGCAGGCTGCAAAAGTGCAACCATACCAACGCTAGTGCGCTCCCTCCTTGCTTGTTCGGTTTTAATCACCCAGCAGGGCGAACCGGGTAAGCACCTCTCCCAATTTGTCCCGAGTGTGTCACCAAGACGCCACCACCACCGCGGATCGCCAGATCCTGCGGCAGTGTCGGTTTTAAATGACTTCTTTTCACGCTGCGTACGAAACGCTCCCCCATCGTGGATCCACGTTCGTCGAACTCCTCCCGCGTACCGAGGGCCGGGCACGATCGAGTCGTTAATTATCGACCAATTTCACAGTCGTTATGTTTTATGATGCTTTTCGGCCAACGGTGTGCCACGGGGTGCTTCGGGTCTGGGGGGGGGGGGATGGGGAGAAATATTTGCTTTCAGTCAACAATTTATAAATTCCGCTCGCGCATAATGAAAGTGCCCGTTGAGGAGGTATTATGGGCGAGTAAATAAAAAATCGGCAAGCAATAAAAGCAATAAAAGCAAACAGCCCCCACGCCCGCGGGGAACTTGTTGCGCAATCAGAGAAACATTCCTTTCTTCCTTTAAAAACAAAGCAAAAAAAAAGGGCAAACTTTTCCGTGATTCGCGCGTAATTCGCGCGATGCGATACCTTCCCAGCCCGCGCACTCTCGGCAGGAATTGGCCTAAGGGACCTCCAGGACAAAAAACAACCAGGAAAACTCTTCCCAAACTTCCCAAAACTTTCGTCCAATCGAACCGTTTCGCTAGGCTCTGCCTTACGCTTTTTTAATTGTACTGTCCGAGGTCTGTTGCTCGGCCGGCTCGACGACCACTGCGAACTGCTTGGATTGGGGGTTTGGGTTGTTAACGATTCCTTCACGTGCCAATCGGTTTGAGGAATCTTCGGTTCCGACTGTAGCCAGCGTCCGTCGACGGCTTGTACAGGTCTGGCGGGTTGAGCCGTAAATCTGTTTATGGTTAGCGTCATTTATTTTTATTTTCTCGTTGGTTTATTTCTGCCTCGTTCCAGGCGCTGCACGAACATGAGTTCGATCGCAGAGCGCAGTTTGTGATTGAATTCTTGTTTCGGTAGTTTGGTTAAAAAAAACACGAAACAAGCTCAAAGAGTGAAGCGGAGAGGCGATAAACGGTGCGGAAGGTTGTGGATTGTAAAATTCAATCGAATGCCGATGGTGGGCAATAGAGCGTATTGGGCGAGTACCCGCCGGTGATTGCTTGCGTGTCATTTACATATGTAATAATTCTAGTTTTTTTTTGCCTTTCATTTGGGTTTCTGTACACCGGCTTAAGCTTGTCTGATTTGCAATAAAATGAACAGTGAACCGGTCAACCGCAGGCAGGCTTTTCATCGCCAGATTATAATTGAACAGCTATATGTTCGTAATCAAATGTTCTCAAGCGGTATTTATCGATAATGTGGCATTGTTCGACAAATTGATTATGGTGTTAGTACTGTAATGAAAGTGTTCTCTTGAATAACCGCAGTGCATAATAGGCCTTTTAGGCTTATTATTCACAGATGGCGCTACCAGCAAAGGGTGTCGATAGCAGTGTATCGTTATTTAATTTGATTTTTTTATAATAAACTAGCAACTGCTAAAAAAGTAGTGAAAGCACTGCAATCGTGATGCATTTTTATAAAACCCCGTGAGATCAACCAATTCTCATCGTCCCTGCTAGAAAAGCCAAAAGAAGTCGCCCGAGCCTGGTAACACCAAATATGCAAATATCATACCCGTGTATGGTTTTGCAAAGCAGTTTCCAAATTTGTGGGTATAAGTTATCCGGAAAGCAAAGCTCCGGCACCGTCTGGCATAGGGTGATATTCCAGGGTTCCCAGGACACGATCACACACACACACACACGCGCGCATATTCACACACTCATTCCAGCTTCGTCCGGCACCCCCACGGGAAGGTGGAAGATTGGAAAACATTTGTATGGTCTTTTTCTTGAATTTTGTATTTCCTCTGCACTTAACTTTTCGGCGGCGGCGTTCGAAACGTCTCAAGAATACTCCTCATACCCCTTTTCGGCACTCGGGGCGCTCGGCGAAGCCAGCACTAGGGCTGCCATCGGCCGGAGAGGAAAAAAATAAAGTAGTCTACAGGAACCGCGGGAAACGGAAGGCTCGTAAACTCTGGCAACAAACGAGAACTTCGTGGCCTGGGCCCGGAACTCCCGAAGCGACTTCCGATGCATGAAAACATGATTTTATGTCGTACCGTACCGTACGTGAGCATGCCGCCTGAGACGAATAGAGACGAATCCGCTGTTTGTACCCGCTGTCACGAAATAACGTTTGAAGCTGACAAACTCGCACAAACGTGTACATATATATACACACATTTGGCAGCCATACCGGCAGTCTCCAGGGGGGACATGAGCCACACAGTTTAATATGTTTTGAGCACACACACACATTCGATTTGGAGTCTCGGCGGCCTTGGGCCTTGGGAATGATTGAGTAATGAGCGGTGGGAGTAGGTTCGGTCTCGGTGCGCTGCGGGTGATTTACAATCCAAACAGGATTAGACAAAATAGGATTTCGGGCTGACGGTCCACCGAGGCCACTCGGCACTGTGTGTTTATGTGTGTTGCTGTTTTTTATTTCCTGTGAAATCAAAATTGCAATTGTTATGATGTTTGGCGAGCAAAACTTTGCCCAATCGAAGAACCGAAAGCTAAAAAAAGCAAAAATGTAAACGATGCTAAATGTTGACTAAAGCATTCCAAACATGTATTAAAAAAGAACGCTGTGTATTGCAAATTGCCTATCTTTAGGCGTATTCCCAAGCAAACCCCATTATGGCAAGACATCTTAAAGTCACAATCATAAGTCATCACAACACCATTCAAAACATGCTGCCGTCTGCCCTACTGAGTGCATGTATTCCGTCTGGCACAACAGGCCCGTCAAAACTATTGCCGCATTCCAGTCAATCACACCCGATTGTGCTATCAGCCGCAACTTTGTCCATCACGTGCGCATCGTTCTAGTTTCGCACTGCTCGCGATAAGCTCGCCAACCTCGACCGCGATCGATCTACGCTCTCGCACGGACTCCGCCGACACCAATTGCATATGTATTTATATGCAACCGATGCACACGGTCGACATAATTTGCCACTCAGTTCTAATCGATCGCTGCCCGGGAGAGGTTGAATCTTAGAAAATGTCCCGTCTGCAAGTGCTGCTTGTCGGTGTGTTGCTACCCATCGCGACACTCGCCGCCCCAACTGTGGTAAGGCAGCACCATGCGCGAATGCGCATCAACCATCGTACCGATGCATTTGTCATCCATTTTTTTCGTGTCCCCATTCCCGTTCAGCACCTGCAGGACTACTACCCCGAGGCAGCTACCACGCCGGGATACGACACGGTTCCATCCGGCACGCAGACACCACCGCTCCAGCAGCCCCGAGCGCACGTGGTCGAACCGACCTGGATCACGGTGACGATGCCACCGGTGAGCTACAACCCTGCCGGGACCGTTCCGAAGCCTCACGTGATGGAACCGTACGTTCGATACGTTCCCGTCGCACCGCTGCAGCAGCCACCGATGGTGGGCCAGTGGCCGATGCCCTATCCCAGCATGCCGGTCCTGCCGTACCCGTACCACGGCAATCAGTGGTGCAACCAGCCGATGGGCTCGTACCGTCCGTGAGAGAGCTCGAGGTGGAGGAAAACCGAATCCGCGTGTTTACCTTTTCCGCAGGCTACCAACCAAAAAAAAACCGGACTACGAACCGCTTCCATCCTTCCGGCCTATCGATTACATCGCTTCTGGTTAATTTATTCTGCCCACTGGAATCATTTGTTACTCCTGTCGTAGTGTTTTTTTGTTGTTGCTGTTTTGGTTTCCCTTCCAGCCCAGCGTTTCGTTATGTGGCATTCACACGTTGGATCCGTTCGGGCTTATTTTGTGTCTGTGTGTGAGATATCATATTTTCTTCTTGTAGTCACCCAAACCACCTCCAACACCAGCTACATCGTGGCGTGTTCGGTTGGCAGTGTCAAATAATTTCATCAATGCTATATTTTTGTTTCCCTCCCCGCAAGCAGCGTTTGGTTTCTCCAATTCCAAGCCCTTGCTGCAACTGGTGCTTTAATGATCATGAAGCCATCGCACACGGCAGGGACACTCCTGGCTGATCAAGCCATTTGTCTGGATTGGGTTTCGGTCCTAAGGAGTGGGGGAAGAAGAAAAAAAATCACCCAGTCTCCATGGAGGAACTCTTTCAACGCAATATTGTAGCGTTTGCTGATAAGTTTTGACAGCTTAATATGATACGGGGCTAAACGATGGGGGCAAAAGCAACACATTTTGTTTTATGGGTTATCAAAACATAAGCTGGCATAAGGAGGAAGAATTGCGCATTCACTTGTTTGTCTGTACAGCGTGAGATAAATTATGCTTTATTATTGAGTGTTTAAATAATGTTAAATATGTATTTTTAATAAACTGGAACACTAGTTTTGAATGTTTTAATATAATTTCTTTTACAACTTCTCAACCAAGATCCGATCACTGTTTGCTATGGTAAATCGCTGCACACTGCAGGCACCAGCAGCACCATCTTTTAGCTGACCAATTTTCGGTTTATTTAAATTAATCCCACGCGTACCGAACAAAATTTATAAACCATCCCTTCGTTCGCCCTCGGTCCTTGCTGACTCCTTCAGCTCCCCCACCGAAAAGAAGCACCACAAACAGCGTGCAGCAATCGTTGCATCGCTGCGGCATGCAAAAAGCAGTCGGTTTGGTGGTGCAGCTTCGCGGTCCAGCTTTATTTGCTCATTTTGTTCGGTCGTCTCGTGCGAGACTTGCGATAGCTTCCTTTTGCTCGTATATATTTTTGTTTTTTTTTTTCGCACCCCCTTTCCTGTATGCAAACAACCCCCGCAAGCCGTTTTGCCAATCTCGAACCGGTGCGCATCGACCCGGCACTGCTCGCGAAAACTGTAACTTTATTTGTCATAAACACTGCGCCGCGTGCCCACGCTCCGCTTTCGCTACGGCCCGGGCACCAAGTGTTTGCATCGAGCGCCCGTGGCCGGGTGATACGGCGTGGTCGGTCGGGCTACCGCGGTCATCCTTTTTCCTAGGTCATCATGAATGAGCTCAGAGTAAATTAAAGTCGGATTACGCCTGATAATGAGCTCCCTGGGCCGGGACGACTGTTCGCGGCGACTGGTTTCCCCGTGTCGCTCGGATGGGCTTGGTCTGGTAAAGAACCTGTGCGGTGCGAACAGTTACCCCGGGTGTTGGGTATGGCGAACGGAATATTTATGGTGCCTTGTACCAATTTGTTCGTGTAAATACAGCATTCGATTGTGGCAAGAGTATGCAACGCGTACTTCTTCCGAAAAATAATTATGCGCTCGCGGATGGGAATGAACGGTGGGATACTTTTCGACTTGCCCTCGCTGTGTTACACTACATCATTTTTCTCCTCGCTTCCGAGTCCACTGTTGTACGGTGTACGGTTTTAAATACCGCACAGTGCAGCGCAAGACTGCAGAATGGAATAAAACTCAAACACAATCTTGGAGCGCTGCTTTTACACCAAATGCAATAAAAATACCACCACCAACCGTGAAAATTGATCGCGAAAATGCGAAACAGGCGATACGGAGAAGCGATATTGCAGTGCCGCTCTTGTTGCCCGGCACAGGCTTTTGGCTTGACATGAACCGATTAATCTGTTGCTTTTATTTGCATTGGTAAGATATTAACGGTGAAGTGTGGGATTAATGTACGGGCGCATTCATTATTGCCAAAACTTCCCGCATGCACCGTAATAAAGCAATGTTTGCTGGTGGCTTCGTTGCATTCGCGAAAATCGTTTTACGATTCGTTTGCACAAGACTCGTGCAATGCGCATTGCATACATTCGGCGCTTTCGATGAAAAGGCCTTTTTGCTCAGAGGTGTCAAATTGATCCAATCAGATTCTCTGATTTGCTTTTCGATTTGTTAGAAATTTACTCATTTCAAATCTAGTTTTGCTTCAGTTAGGCAATACATTGATGATTTTAATGATTGGATGGTCAAATGACTAAAATTATATGGTAAAATTAAACATTAAATCTGCTGAAATGTTTAAAAAATGAAATATTACCATCTGTTGAGAAACAAGAAAATTTAAATTATAGATTATTCTAAAAACTTTACAATCCGTCTAATGAAAAATCGTTTCAACTAAAAAACATCATACTTTCAAAAAGACTTCCGAAAAAAAGTATTTGGATTACTGCTGAAAACCAAGGGAGTCAACAGCATCTCTATAACCACAGATAAATGTGTGTTGTACATTTTAAGAGCATTTTGGATAGAAAAGCTTATTTATAAAATCAAGTTTCTTTATTTTTGTCATTAAAGCCATCCCACAGGAGGCACGTTTTGTTCCGAGTAAATGTTTCGATCCAGCCCATGTTATATTTTACTCGTTTTTAAACGAAAAGTGTGCTGAAAAACACGTTTGAACCAAACAAGTGCTTGACAGACGAAACAAAATGATCCAATTTAGGTCAATTATTTAATTTTCCCCTTGTTAAAGACTCATTAGCCGTATGGATCGGGTAAATCCCAACACTGTAACGATATTAAACATGTCCATTGAATTGTAACGAGGTTAGATGGTGAAGTGATGCGTTCGTGTAAATACGTATGTTTTTGTGCAATAGTGCTTGGATGGCTGCTGTCATTCATAACCGTTAGTGTTGGTGCTGAAATGTTAACATCTGCTGGATATTATTGAACATTTCTTTCCTTTCACTATTTGTAGGCCCAATCTGAACCGTTCAATGTTACGGAGCCTATGAACGTTGGAAATGAATCAGTTGGTCATGAAAAGGAGACCAACAGTAGCATGTCTCTTTACGAACTACCGGTACCGTACCATAATTCAATCGATCTGGGAATTGACTTAAACGTCACGCAGGAGCTAAATTCCAGCTCATCTACGAATAGCTTTGGGCATGTCAACACTACTACTACTACTACTACTTTTCCCGAGTTTAGTGCGTTTAATGACACACCCAGATTGCGCATCAAACCGGGCCCAGACCCTTCTATCCCCGCTGACTATTACTCATTCAATGAGCTTGACTATCCAAAGCCCTCTCCTCCCACCGATGACTATTATGAGCAGCTGATAGCTGCAGCAAAAAACAGCACTGGTAAGCATAATGATGTGCTGCAGTAACTTTTTGAACTGCTCTGTTTACCTTGCGTTTCAGCATCCAACCCACGCATTCCACCCATTACGGATCACATCGCTCCCGTCAATTTTTCGTTAATGCAAGGAGCACAGCCTTTTGCATACAGTCCAGTAAACCACAACTTCCCCGTAATACCACTGTCCAATCGATCTCCTGCGAGTAGTGTTCGAACAGAAGAGGGAAATTCAACAAACACAAGCATAAATCGACCCTACTCAACGTTATCGGGTGTGGCCAACGGCATACAGCCTAGAATGCGCAGTCCACCACTCATGGCCGTACCAAACACGGAGAGCACTACAACAGTGTCTACAAAGCGAACGACCACGAAACCGAAAGCTACCAAGAAGTCGTCAAGCTCCACTGAGAAAAGAACGTTGACTACACGGCGTGGAAGGCTGACAACGGCCACTAGAAGCACCACCACCGCGAGCGGTACGAAGCGGTTCCGGGCGGCAGTACAGCGGCGTCCAATTGGGACGGCGTCTCGCGTTCGCAGCAGTTCAACTACAGCGAAGAAAGGCTTCCGTTCGAAGGTAGTAACGCCGAGCCGTAAGCAGTTCCGGCAGTTGCGCCGCACACGGACGACTCGTCGGCGGCGACCAACGAAGCAGCGTCGGTTCCGTAACATGGCCCGTACCAAACCGACAATCAGGCAGCGGCCCATCGCTAGGCCACGGTTTCGTAGTGCCAAGCAAAGGCCACGAGTTGTTCAGCCTGGGTTGTTTGAGTATGATTTTATCTACTTCTAACGCATAACCATCCAGCGGGAGTAGTTATACAATACAGCAGAAATAAAGACTAGGAAGACTAGTTACATCGTATTGCCGTCAGATGGCGGCGCTGTTGAGTCTATGCAGTAATGACGTAATTACGAATAAAAGGATTAACCCTCGATAAAAAGCTGATTGGATGCCTTTTAACTCCAACATTTTAGTCAAATTAGCTCAATGTCTGTTATCTTCATTGCGTAGCAACCAGCCTGTGCATTCAGCCGTCCCAACAATCGACGAACATATCGCACCTTTGTCGCAATGCATATCTTTGACAACAAATCGAAAGCCTTCTTATCATCTTATCATCAACTGCAGCAACTTTCTATTCTTCACTCCGCTTGCTACTGCGTTTGAGTTCTTCGCTAGTTCAAGGGAAAATAGTAGTGTTGTTGAAAATAGACTCCCCCACGGCCCGGGAAGGTCGTACATACCGTCCCGCAACTACGCCTACGGTGGCTAATCCACCCGACAAACGCTACTGTTTGCCCGCGTGTCCACCAAGCTGCAAGGCATCCGGCAACACCTGTGTTATTTTTAGGATCATCTGGAGGTTGACGACAATCGCGAGACGCCAGAGTGCGGCTGATTGCACCGATCGTCATCGCCCCGCGTCCCGTCGGTGAGTTGTTAAAAAGCGAGCGCTATGGTGCACTCGTGTCCGAGACGCATAGTGTCATCCGTTACGGTGAGTTGGTGACGTATAGCAAGCAAACGGCGAAACGGAAACCCGGAAACGATGGCCGCTGGTGAAGTGCATACTGGGCGGTACCGGCGGGTACCGCCCGAGGGTGGCTGGGGCCTGCTGGTCGGTGTCGGCATGGCCATGATGTTCGTGGTGACGCTCGGTTCGCTGCCCTCGTTTGGGCTGATGTTTGGCGACTTCCTGACGGACCTGGGCGAGGAAACGAGCGCGATTGCGCTCATCACGAGCTGCTTCTTCAGTGCGCTCAGCTTCGCCGGTCTGTTCACGAACACGCTGATGAAGAAAACGTCCTGCCGGACGGTCGGGCTGATCGGTGCGGTGTCCTACATCATTGGCAGCATGATGACGATCTTTGTGCGCAGCACCAACGAGCTGCTGATTTCGTTCGCCGTCTTTCAAGGTAGGTGGGCAGCGGTGGAGCGGAACGGTAGCCCGCCAGGTTCAATTATTCCGGTTCCGGTTTGTTGTTTGTTGTCTTTCGATAGGCGCCGGGTTCGGGCTGATGATTCCGGTGTCGTACACGACGTTCAACGCGTACTTCGTGGAGAAGCGGGTGGTGATGATGAGCGTCGCCCAGACCCTCATCGGGCTCGGCACGATGTTCTATCCCATCTTCATCCAGCGCTCGATGGACGCGTTCGGCTTCCGGGGCTGCATGGCGGTACTGGCGGCAATCAACAGCCACACCCTGCTGGCGATGCTCGTGATGCACCCGGTCCAGTGGCATATGCGGCGGGTGCCCCTGGAGTACGATCCCGTTCCCACCAGCGCACCCGTGGCGGTGGCGGTGGCGGACGAAAAGTCGCCCAAGACGGAGGACGACTTCCAGGAGCTGCCGGCCGGCCAGGGCCTGAGCCAGCGGAACGCCAAACTGCGCGCCTCCCGGCGGGCGTCATCAATACCCGGGCTGGGCAACTGGTCCGGCCCGGTGGTCGTTAGTGACAGCACGGAACGTGACACCAAGCCGGCGACCAAGTGGCAAATTCTGGTCGACTTCCTTGACCTGACGCTGCTGAAGGATCCAATTTACGTCAACATCGTACTCGGCATCTCGTTCGCTCTCTACTCCGATCTGGCCTTCTTCACCTTGCAGCCGATGTACCTCTTCATGCTGGCATTTAGCAAGGTAGGTCACGTCGGCATATTGCAAGCGCACGCTGCCCCTTCGCTGGCGTGTGCCGTGGCGTGGCAGAATGCAATTTAAATTTCCTACCCGAACCGCAGCCGGTGGTTGACGCATGGCCGTGAATACTAATGGCGTTCATTCGTTCACTCGCACCTCTACCATCACTGTTGTCCTTCCAGTATTCCGAATTGGCCGCTGATCGGACATTCATTTGGGTGTTTGTGTGTGTGTGTGAGAGAGTGTGTGTTTTGCATCTCGTGCCTAATCTATGGCCTGTTTCTGGGTTGCTTTTCTATTGGGTCATCTTACTCTTGCCGCTCTTATTCTCCTCCTGCAGACGGACGTTTCGCTAATCATCGCCATCGGTGCCGGAGCGGATCTAATATCGCGCATCTTCCTGGCCATTTCGAGCACATGTCTGAACATTAAGGCCCGCTACGTCTATCTGGCCGGGGCGCTCTTTACCATTGTGGCACGTTTCGGTAATTATTTAAAATCCATCCACCATCCGGGGAGGGTGCTGCATCACAAAATCCACCGTAATCCATCCTGGAGGCAAACATGTCCGGGAAATTGGCCTGACCTTACCCCCCGTAGGCTATGGTGCAGCCTGAGCATCTTCCAATTCAGCCAACACCAACGCTAATCGCAATCGCTCTTTCCGAATCGATTTTGCAGCATTTTTGTGCGTGTTCGATTTCTACGGCATGGCCATCGTAACGGCCATTATGGGCTTTCTACGGACCTGGATCCACGTGCCGCTTCCGCTGGTGTTTTCCGAGTATCTGCCCCAAGAAAGGTAAGCAGCCGGGTCGGGAAGGTTCGATTTGCTGCAAGTTCACACTTTATCGTTGCTGGTTTCTTTCCGGTCTCTTTTCTTCCTCTCCCGTTTCCCGCACGAGCAGGTTTCCTTCCGGCTACGGTTTGTTTATGTTTCTGCAGGGAAACATTACGTTTGCGATCGGCCCGATAGTGGGCTACATCCGTGACGTCACCGGAAGCTACAACGTGTCGTTCCACGTACTAACGCTCGTGATGGCACTGTGCGTGATACCGTGGTTCTTCGAAATCTGCTACATTCGGCTGAAGCGCAAGGCACGCACACCGGAGCTCGGCCACGTGACGATACCGATGATACAGGAAACGAAGGCGTAGGGGAGCAGTAGTGGCTTGGCTTTCTTTCTTACTGTACTGGGTAAAGGTCTTCTCGGTTGTGATGCAAAATGTACATGTGTTCTAGTCGTGCGAATGGTCACTCACAACGATTTAGTGATATTACATTGTACTTTAATACGTCTTTTTAGGACATAAGATATAATCGTACGTTGAACCCATTCCATGTTTGTTTTTTCCATGTTTTTGTATGAAATGTGTTGAAAAATATCACATTAACATCCTTTTTAAAAATTAATTCCCACGTCTTTGGGTGAATTTGAAACGGTGAAATGTTTCACTGACAATGGTTTGTATGCAAGTTTTTGTTTATCTCGTTAGCAGAATTGCACGCAAACATGGCTTAATACAGTAGGTGACCGCTCACTGGATGTGTTTTACTGGAGTTTTTTTAAGTGTAAATTCGTTAACTGGATTGATTCTCAGTTAGAAAACACATAAAGGTCAAAATATGAAACATCCGCAATCTCACGAAGGGAAATTCAGTCTATGTCTATGTTGCAAATGTGCATTTTTTTCCACAAATTTAAACTCCGAGTTAGCGGTCACCTACTGTACTTTACTTACTTATCCGGCGCTTCAACCGCTTTGCGGTCTTGGCCTGCCTCAGGAGTGTCCGAAACCGCTCACGGTCTCGCGCCTTCGTCTGCCAGTCCCCGTTATCCCGGCCTTAATGGCGGACGCCTCCACGCCATCTTGCCACCTCAGTTTGGGCCTACCACGCCTCCTCTGTCCTTGTGGACGGCCTAAAAGACTTTACGGGCTGGGTCACCTACTGTACTGGCTAGAAAAAGCTGAAGAAGTTAATCAAGGTGCTATCTTGCATGCTTTGTCGTCTGGGTTTTCGACTGCATGCAAGATTGTATGCCTGGGGTGCACAATGGTAAAGATTTAGAATGGTTTTCGTGCAATGCATGCATTCCTCAAATGTTCAAAATTCCAAGTTACTTAGGCAGCTGGTAGTCAAAATTTGTATTTTTTTGTAGCTGGCAGTGCTAAACTATGAATGCCAAACCAGCCGATTAAGAGATAAATTATGGAGTGACAATACTGTTATGAAAAGTTTTCACTATTTCAATACAAACACTTTTTGTATTTGTAATTTTTAATATTGAAAATAAAAAATGGTATAAAAGTACCTACACTTGCACGATTTTACTTTATACGCTTTTAAATTGATAACTCGAACTGTCAAGAGTTTCCATAGACTACGTAGCTCTTAAAATAATCTTTTTACATTGATTTAATACTAGAACCATTCTAGAAATTGCTGCCTCGGAATTGTTAATATAACAGTTTAGATATCATTTCACTAAAGTTCCACAATCACCAATTCGGTGGACCTATTATAACACAAGTTATTATTATTTAACACAATTTTGTTCCTCTAAAACCTTACTCCTACGCACGTTATGTACGCGTATTGCAACCACCTGAGCTTACCATCGGCCCGCATACCTACAACTTCAGTGTATGCCTCGCTATGATTCCACATTCTCTTTTATTTTCTCAGCCCTCTCTTGCGCTCTCTTCAAACAGATTTGTTGTTATGTTTTCAGCCAGTTCTTGGCCCTACAGACAAAGAGAGCGAAATTTACAGGCGAGGGGCATGTAGAAACAGGCGGAAGGGGCTCGGTCGATTTTGTATTGGCCGCCATAGTCGAGCCGCAGTGATTTTTTTCTGAATTGAGAGTGAGTGCGGGCAGCGCTCTCTCGCTTGCCTTCAAATTACACGGGGCGCTCTCGCGATACAAAACAGCTGATCAGCTGATACCCCTCCCTCCCGATTTTTTCATCTCGCGCTGCGCTGGATGCGCGGATCAGCTGTTCTTGCTCTCTCGCGTTTCTTTCGGTTTGCGCTGCGCTGTTGCCGCACTTGCGCGCTGCGCTGAACATCCCCTCCCGCGCGTTCTTTTCGGTTTGCGCTGCGCTGTTGCCGCACTTTGCGCGTAGCGCTGGACACCCCCTCCCCCTCGTTTCTTTCGTTGCGCGTTGTGCGCTGTGCGCTTTCGTTCACTTTGATTTGCAGCGTAATAAAATCGCATGCATCGAAATAAAACTTAAACACATCAAACTCGTTTGATATTTTTACACTTTATTGAAACTTAAGGCACAGTTCCACACATCGCTAACCACAATCTTGCCACAAAACCACACATATTTTTTATTATAAATAATTAAAAAAATCGTCACTTCAAGCACCCACCTTACTGCCTGTATGTTGTGTATGTTGAATACTGTAAAAAAAGCATTGAAATAAAGCAGCATAATTTACATATTCATGTTGAATTACGAAAGATTAACGCTGCTTTATTTCAATGCGCACAACACTTTATCAATAGAAAATACGACCGAGGCCGTAATAATGTGAATTGAAATAAACAACACTTCAACACTTCACTTCAAATTACATCGAGCGCCCGGGACTTAGGCTAAAACGCGCGCGGCCTCACACTGCGAAGGCTTGAACTGTACTGACGATTTTGTGTGGTAGCAAGAAAGGGAACGCACGAGGAACACTCGCTGCACTAGTGCGAGCGAGACACCGACACCAGCAAGTCGCTGCGAGAAAACCAAACTGAGCGCGCTGGCTGAAAGTGAACGCACACATTCACACATGTGTGATTGTGTGAGTGCGAAAACTGTGTAGAAAGCAAAACACGCTCTCGCCGACGCGTAATTCCGCGTATTTCCAACCGCCTCCCCCTGCTTCTACATACCCCTCGCCTGAAAAACGCACACTATTACATTCTCATTGCTAGTAGGGGGCTCTCCTCGGGCATGCCGGCTTTTAAAGGTGACACTGCGCGACCAAACTGTGTGGTCCGCCCGGCACTTCTCTCCGGTGCTGCCACGCTCCGCGTAGCCGACGCGTGAGATGCACACACTTTCTTTCTCGCGAGCAGGCATGCGTTTTAGG
Organism: Anopheles arabiensis; assembly: GCF_016920715.1. Taxonomy (NCBI): domain Eukaryota; kingdom Metazoa; phylum Arthropoda; class Insecta; order Diptera; family Culicidae; genus Anopheles; species Anopheles arabiensis. The sequence goes on from NC_053517.1 coordinate 22,128,929, forward strand.
TGGTTCCCATTTCTCCGCCATCGAACCAACGAAAAGCAAGTACAGGGATACCGAACGGGATTTTGAAATAACTAGTTTACGTTGCAATGAAAAGTTCAAAAGTTCATTATTTACTGAATAATATTGCTTGAATGTACAATACATATATCTTTTATTAACACTACTGGAATTGAGTAGATTGATTTATATTAATAAAATAAGAATTTATTGGTAAAAATATTCTTAAAACTTCCCATTTATCTATTATCATGCTCTCTATAGGTCACATTTTTCATATTAGATTTTCCTATGTTATTTAAATTGACTTATCAACTAATTCGTAATTCAATTGTCCCTTATAATCGAGAGCACGCACTATTCCCAGCACTAGGTAAAAGACCGGCGAATCGTAATGCAATCTGTCCACCCCTGTAATCTCCCTGTTTCTAGAATCACCCGCACTCAACGAGCATCGGTAAAGCAATGTGAGAGACAACAAAACAGTTCCTTCGAGTCGATTGCCGGAGTCGGACGCAATCTCGCGGGTCGGGCCACGCTGATCACCCATAACCTATTATTGCCGCCACCACCGGGAGTGTTCGCGCGCGTGTGAACCGTGTACGTGTGTCTCTGTGTCAGAGTGTGTGTGTGCGTCTCTGTGTGTCTGTGTCCATGCATGTGTGCTCGGCAGATCAGTGCCGTGGATTGATTACCTTTCTGTCGTCCCATCAATTGGCTGAACCCGGCCAGTGAGCATAGATAGATTTCTGCGTGTCCCGTGTGTAAGTAATTGGACACCGTAACCAGTCGCCGGATAATCGGAAACCCGAGCCCGGTGTCCAGTGCGTGACCATCTTTGTTCCATCCCCGTCCCCACACACCATACCAATCTCCCGAACCTGCGTTCTTCGGGACAAATCATCCCGCTGCTGCCATCTCGCTGCTGTCTGCTGCGGTACCGGTGCCCTAGCCATTGACCTTTATTTGACATTTAAACGGCACGGCTCTCCGCTGGCGGTGCTTTCCGACGGCCAAATCCGTCCCGCCGTCGATACAATCCAATCGGGCGCGTACGCTCGGGAGCGGTCTAGTTTGCTCTCTCGCTCGCTCGCTCGCTCTCCGCTCCTTCGCGCGGTGCTCTATTTCGGATCTATTTACCCAAACGGCGTGATGTTGCCCTCAGCCTCAGCTGTTTCTTAATTACCTGCGGACCCAAACTGCCTGCTTCCCTCTTATTCCCTTCCGCATCCTGTACCACCTGTACAGACCGATCGCGAGCTCTAATGTGCCGTGGCTGCCGTGTCGCCTAATGACGTTGGAGTGAAAAACGCAGCCCCAAAAACAGCCCTAACCCTGACCGCCGGGCAGCATCGAGGTCAGCGACGCCGATAAGATACAGCGTTGTGCCTTATCGGCACGCCGAAATAAGGTGCCCCGGCCCCGGTATTGCGCTTGTTACCACACCAACACACATACACACAACATGTACCAACGGAACCCACGAAAACGAATTGGACGGATCGGTTGAAAAAGTTTCTAGAACCGGCCTGCCGGTTAAAAATCCCGCTTACACACTGAAGTGGTAGAACTGGTTTTTCTGGAGTGGAATGCATCGCTCCAGCCATTGCCACTCTTTCTCCCCCCGTGATGCATTGCATAAGGACTATGGCTATGGGAGTGACCTCTACTTGGCGCTGTTGTGAGATGATCGTGTGCGTGTGTGTGATCGCATCAACAATGAAATGAAGCCTTCGGGAGTAAAGAACAACAATAACAGAGCCACTTAGTTTTGTTGTTTTTGAAAAGCAAGAATAACAAAAACCCCTTTTTTTAGTTTATATTATGCTGATCATCGAACCAGTGCAGTTGATAGGGACGGCCAGGGCGTGTTTACATAACCGTGGCGACCGTACCGATGAGCAATGTGGCGCCGTCCGTACGAACGATGCAGTAATAATGATGGAAGAGCAGGCAGGCATCCTTTCCAGCGTTGACATTGTGCCGATGTCAAACGCGCAGTGGTCAAGGTCGTTTGATAACCTTGAAGCCGTTGGTGGCCTCAAGACGCGCTTGGCGTTGGCGCGAACGCATGTTAGATTCGCCCCGACAGCCCTGGTTAGAATGAGCGGCGAAATTCGCCAATGTCTCTGTCGCCACTATTAATAGACGGTTTATGTGTGTGTTTGTGTACTACTTGCTAGATGTTATGGCCGCCTCATGACGCAAAAAGAGACGGCGTCTGTTTCGCTGTAGAGTGTTGCATGATGTTGATTTTGGTTCGTCTTGTATTTGCTATCCTTGCAGCAACACTTAATACAACATGAGCCGCCGATATTCGCGCGTCGAGTCCAGCTCGGACCTGATGCAGTTCCTGGACCGTGGCCACTCGGCAAACACGGAAAACCGATGGACGTTCGAGATAGCGTGGGAGGTGGCCAACAAAGGTAATGGAAGTGGAGCAAAACCTCCGGTACACTTTCTCAGTTTTATTAATCCTGTTCCGGTTACTTCGTTACTTACAGTCGGTGGCATATACACGGTGATCCGATCGAAAGCGTTCGTGTCGACCGAGGAGCTGGGCGACCAGTACTGTCTGATCGGCCCGTACAAGGAAGCGTCCGCCCGTACCGAGGTTGAGGCGTGCGAGTTTCCCAGCAATGGGCCGTTCTACCGCGCGGTCACGGCCATGCGCAACCAGGGCTTCAAGGTGCACTGTGGCCGCTGGCTGGTCGATGGCAATCCACAGATCATACTGTTCGACATCGGGTCGGCGGCGTGGAAGATGGACGGCTACAAACAGGAGCTCTGGGACTCGTCCAACGTTGGCATTCCGCACCTGGACATTGAGTGTAACGATGCCATCATTCTCGGCTACACGGTGGCGACCTTCATCGATGAGGTAAGCTCCCCCCCAAAACGGGGTTGTCAACAGTTGTCGCGCAGACTCGATTTAAGGTACCATTTTGCAACTACCCAATCGTTTCCAGTTCAAGCGCTGCGCTGAGGTGTACTCGCACGAGAACGAATACGGTCCGCCACGGATTGTGGCCCACTTTCACGAGTGGCAGGCGGGCGTCGGGCTGATTGCGCTCCGGACGCGCCAGGTCGATGTGGCGACCGTCTTCACCACGCACGCCACCCTGCTCGGGCGGTACCTGTGCGCGGGCAACACCGATTTCTACAACAACCTCGACAAGTTCCCGGTGGACGAGGAGGCGGGCAAGCGGCAAATCTACCACCGGTACTGCTTGGAGCGGGCGGCCACCCACCTGTCGCACGTGTTTACCACCGTGTCCGAGATTACCGGGTACGAGGCGGAGCATCTGCTGAAGCGCAAGCCGGACATTATCACCCCGAACGGGCTGAACGTGAAGAAGTTCGCGGCGATCCACGAGTTCCAGAACATGCACGCGATGGCGAAGGAGAAGATACACGAGTTTACGCGCGGCCACTTTTACGGTCACTTTAACTTTAACATCGAGAAGACGCTGTACATGTTCATTGCCGGGCGGTACGAGTTCAGCAACAAGGGGGCGGACATCTTTATCGAGGCACTGGCCCGCCTCAACCACATGCTGAAGTCGAGCAACTCGGACGTGACGGTGGTGGCATTTTTGATCTTCCCGGCCAAGACGAACAACTTCAACGTGGAGTCGCTGCGGGGCCATGCCGTCACCAAGCAGCTGCGCGATACGATCAACAGCATCCAGCAGGACATCGGGAAGCGGATGTACGAGACGTGCCTGCAGGGCCAGCTGCCCGAGGGCGCGGAGATACTGACGAAGGAGGACATTGTGAAGATTAAGCGCTGTCTGTACGCGCTGCAGCGCGATGGCAATCCGCCCGTAACGACGCACAACGTGGTAGACGATTGGAACGATCCGGTGCTAGAGTCGATCCGCCGGTGCCATCTCTTCAACACGAAGTACGATCGCGTGAAGGTGGTGTTTCATCCGGAGTTCCTGAACTCTACCAATCCGCTGTTCGGGCTGGACTACGAGGAGTTTGTGCGCGGCTGCCATCTCGGTGTGTTCCCGTCGTACTACGAACCGTGGGGCTACACGCCGGCCGAGTGTACGGTGATGGGTATACCGAGCATCACGACGAACCTGTCCGGGTTCGGGTGCTTCATGCACGAGCACGTGGCCGATCCGAAGTCGTACGGTATCTACATCGTCGACCGGCGGCACGTTGCGGTGGAGGAGAGCGTCCAGCAGCTGTCCAAGTATATGTTCGAGTTTTCGAAGCTCAACCGCCGCCAGCGCATCATTCAGCGTAATCGAACGGAGCGGTTGAGCGATCTGCTCGACTGGAGAAATCTGGGAATTGTAAGTTCGGAGCGGCTCGGAGCGTACTTGTTGACATCAATCTTACTGGTAATATTGATTTGTTTCGCCCGACAGTATTACCGCCAGGCGAGGGTTAAGGCACTGCAGCGTGTGTATCCGGATTATGTGGACGAGTCTACGGAATACCTGAAGCGAGCGACAGACTTCACATATCCACGCCCGATCAGTGCCCCACCAAGTCCTAGTTCGTCCAGTAAGTGCAAATAATGCTTCATTATAAAGTCTTTCTTCCCCAACCACTAACTCTCTGCTCAAACTTCTCGTAGGACATACAACGCCGGCACCGTCCCTGCACGGTTCAGACGATGAGCAGGATTCCGTCGACTCTGAGGAGGAGCTACAGGAGCTAAACTCACACCATTAGATCGCACAAACTGGGCCAGCTAACCAATCCTCCTAATCCCCTGAAGCAGGATCCTGTAGATTAATAGAGCGGGAGAGAGAAGAGAAAGAGAGCGTGCGGGACTCTTGCAAGCTGCATCACTTACTAGAAGGATGATATTTTATCCGATGTTGACCAGAAAGATTCTACTGGAAATATTCGCTGTCCAGTCTTGCCTGCCTGTCGTTTCAGTGTTTCTGTATGAGTGTGTATTTGTTGTCCTCGGGTAACTCAGCACTACGTACTACGTACCGCGTCGGCTGCACTAGCCAAACAAGAGATTGTGTTCACTCACTTACTCCCCTAAGTCCTAAGCTGTATTTAAGAAAGGAAACATCCAGCGGAACCGTTGTGTTGCAAACGTGTTTGCACTTTTAGCAATAAAACCACCCCCTGTACGAAATGTTCCGCTAACTTAGTTGATGCTTTGTTGAATCCTACATCCAGTACCGTACATCTTATTACAAGCAATACCAAGCAGACCTATGCACGTTCAAGTAACACTAAAACAGTTTTGCTCGGGATATGGGGAACTTAGCTGAGGCTGTTGTGTCATACATCGATTCCATCAAGAGAATGATTCTGAACATCAATAGAGACTGATCGGAAATGAAACTGATCCTAAACTCATACCTATTTTGGTCGTGATCACGAAACTGAACCCTAATCCACAACGATCCTGGAACTTATCCTTACCCCAAATTGATTCTTGAACCTGATCTTGTACCAATATTGGTTCTTAGATCTCATCTCTTGTCCCTGGAAATGATCCTAAACCCATACCTGTCCTGTTTCCGAATGCCTCGGATATCTGATTTTTATCTTTGATCTATACCATTGCTGGAACTGATGCCCCAACCCATACCTTGGTACTGATATTGAACCCATACCGGTCCTGAAATTATTTCTGAACGTATATCAGTCTTGTGACTGATCCAGACTCCATACGCATCCTAAAACTACCGCTGAAGTCACACCGTTGTTGGAATTGAATCTCACACAGATCCAAACCTTTTCAGGGACTTACTCACACTTGCCCGGGAGCTGATCCTCAACACATACCGATCCTTAAACTGATCCCGAACTCACACTCATCCTGGAAATGATAGTGAATTCTGACTGCTTCTGGAAGTTAACCTCTATACTCGCTCAGACGTTTTAATCGGAAGTAGAATTCGGTTTTCTCAACACTGCTTGGAGAGACTAATGGATGTTGCTGTGGACGGAGGAGTCGTCAGATGCCGCAATATACCCTTAGTTTTAGTGGACACTATTCTAGACATTCTTCCAGAAAGTACATAACAAACAAAAAAATAACTATTGCCATCTACATTTGATTACATGTATAATTTTATTTGCCTACCCGGCTAGTGTATAACATGGATTAGGTTAGTTTTGCTATTATGAATAACATCGGATGCAGATGAGGTGGTGGTGGTGTGTGTGTGGCTCAAGCATCAATTTTTAAGTATTCACACACCCGCGACAGTGCTTGTTCGCTACCAGCCGCTCTGTACGATAGGGTTTCGCAGAAGCTACTCAGCTCGACCGTGCTGCAACCGGTGCACTCCTCATACGTGTAGCACTTCTTCACACAGCTGTAGCTCTGATCGGCACAATCACCACAATCCATGGCAGCTGTATCGAAGAGAAAGAGCGAGAGATAAAGAGAGAAAAAATTATAAGTTTCATACACACTCCCATTTTCCAGCTTCGACCACTACCTTCTTCATCATCCGCGTCCTCCTCCTCGTAGCCGTATCCTTCCTCCTCCTGTTCCGGCGGTGCCATCACGATGAACGTCTCGTTGTACGACAAATGCTGTCCCACGGTCAGCTGCACCGTCGTGCTTTCGCTTTCACAGAAGCTGGACGCAATGTTGCGATAGTGCGTCTGCTCGCACGACCACTGTTCCTCCTCGTCCCGCACGCAAACCCGCGGCCCAATCACGGTGCAGCGCTTCACACGCGCCACGCTCGCATCGGTCGCTTCGGCCTCGACCGCGACGCTCGACGCCGGCCCGGACTCCCTCATCTCGTAGTCCGAGCCCGGCGGCACGTACGTGTCCCCACTCGAGTAGCTCGGGAAGTCATCGAAGCTTCCTCCAGCGACGCTCGACGCCAGGCCGGGCTCCCTCGTGTCCTCCAGTGTACTGCCGCTCGAGTAGCTCGGGAAGTCCTCGAAGCCGCCTCCAGCCTGCTCCCCGGTGAAGTAGTCATCGAAGCTGCTGCTGTCACTGGGCCGTGCCGACCCAAAGTCGGTAGTGTAGTTGCTCTGCACTTCCGGGACCACCAGGGAACCGACCGAGACGTACGACGGGTAGGACGCTTGCTGGATGATGGTCGGTGCGCTGGACAGGATGCTACCGCTGCTGATGATGCTGCTGCTGCTGCCGACGCTGACGCTCGGCGTGTACGGTACGGCCGGCGCCGAGGTCGTGCAGGTGCGCTGCGCATAGAGCGTTCGCACGCACGACGAACCCTGCAGCATGTAGCCCGCCGAACAGGTCGCCTTCGAGCTGGTCACCTTCGTCACGCACATACCGTCCCGCAGCACAGCGCCATTGCGACACTCGGCCGCCATCTTGACCAGCTTCGTGCAGGTGCCGTGCGCGTACCGGTACCCCTCCGGGCACTGGGGCCGATCGATGACGCAGTAGTTCTGCTGCAGGGTCGCACCGGACGGACAGGTCGGTTCCCGCGTTTCGCGCCGCACACAGCCCTCCCGGCGCAGCTCGTACTCGGGCGGACAGTTCGGTCCGGGCGCCACGCACCGCCCATCCATCATCGAACCTCTCGCGCACGCCAGCTTCACCACGCGCTGCTTCACGCACTGTCCGCCGCGGAGCTGGTAGCCCGGCGCGCACGTAGCACTGCGCACGCACCGCCCCTCGGTAATGACCGTGCCGGGCGGGCACTCGGGCGACCCGTAGCTCGTGCGGACGCACTCGCCCCGCACCATGCTGTAGTCCGGCTCGCAGGCCGGCCCATCGCCGATGCACAGATTGTCCCGCAGCATGCTGCCGTGCGGGCAGCGGACCGTTTCGCGCACCTCGCGCACACACTCGCGCCCCTTCAGCTCGAACCCGGCCGGGCAGAGCAGCCGCTGGGAGACGCACCGGTTGCCCACGATCTGGAACTCGTACGGGCAGTTGATCGGCCGCCGGTCCAGCATCGTGCACTGGCCGGCCGAGAACGTGTAGCCCGTCTCACACTGCGGTGGCCGCACCAGCACGCACACCCCATTGCTTAGCCGCGTGCCGGGCGGACAGATCGGGCTGCGGTACTCCACCTTCACGCACCGGTCGCCCACGTAGTCGTAGCCGTGCTCGCAGCTCGGTATGCCCACCACGCACATGTCGCGCACGAGCCGGGCCGCCATCGGGCACGAAACGGTGCGCTGCTCCGTCCGCACGCACATGTTGCCCTCGAGGCGGAAGCCCGCCGAGCAGCTGAAGTGCGCAATGCACTCCCCGTCCGCGTACACGAACCCGGGCGGGCAGGTGATGGCCGTATGCTCCTCGCGCTGGCACGTCCCACGGTGCAGGTAGTACCCGGGCGGGCAGCTGAGCGTGCCGACGCAGAACCCGTTGCGCTTGGTGCTGCCGGGCGGGCAGGTTGCCGGCCGCTCGGTCAGCGTCACGCACGCGCCCTCCATGTTGCGGTAGCCGGGCGGGCAGGTAGGCCGCGTGTGGATGCACCGGTCGCCCGCCTGCTGGTAGCCGTCCCGGCACACGGCCGGCCGGGTCTGCAGCCGCACGCACCGGTCCCCTTGCAGGAAGCTGCCCGCCGCGCACGTCATCGTGTGGTAGACGATGCACTGTCCGCCGTCCATCGTGTAGCCGGGCGGACACTCCATCGCGAGGAGCGACCGGCGCGAGCAGACACCATTCTGCATGGTGAAGCCGGCCGGGCAGGCCGCCGCCTGGACCGAGGCCGTCATTTGCGTTTGCGTTTGGGTCTGGGCCGCCGCCGCACAGCCGGTAGCGCACGGGATGCCGCACGCGCCCGTCATGCACGGATTGGCGCATATGCCGTACGCGCACGGGCTCGGGGCCACGGCCGGGCTGGCGACGGCAGTGACGGTCGTGCCGTGGCACTGGCCCGCCGAGTACTGGTAGCCGGCCGGGCAGCTCGGGTAGGCCGTCTCCTGCGTCTCGCACGCCCCGTTCACTGGCACCGTGCCGACGCGGCACTGGGCCGCGACGCTGCTCTGGCACCGGCTCCCCCTGAGCGTCGTGCCGGGCGGACAGACCGGCGCCGTCGTCATGCGCATCACGCACTGTCCCTCCTGCAGCGTGTACCCGTCCATGCAGATCATGTCGCGCGTAACGCACCGCTCGCCCTCCAGCACGGTACCGGCCGGGCAGGTCATAGTCGTGCGCGACATGCGCACGCACATCGCCTCCTTCGCGTTGTAGTTGTAGCCGTACTCGCACTGCACCTTCGCCAGGCAGCGCTCGCGCACGTACGCAAACCCGGCCTCGCAGCTCGGCGACACCTGCTCGCCCCGCACACAGTCCCCGTCGCGGCGCGTTGCCCCAGCCGGACAGTCGTCCACGCGCAGCACACACTTCCCGTTGCGGTACTGCGCGCCGGCCGGGCAGCGTGGCTCCTCCCGGAGGTGCTGCACGCAGACGCCATCGCGCAGCGTGAATCCGGTCTCGCAGCGCGGCTCCCCCACCACACACTGGTCGTCGCGCATCACGCTGCCCGGCGGGCAGGTCCGGCGGGCGGTCAGCTCCCGCACGCACTCACCATTGCGCAGCGTAAAGCCCGTCTCGCAGCTGACCGACGAGGAGATGCACTCGCCCGCCTGCATGCGCATCTCCCGCGGGCAGGTGGCGGGCCGCTGGCTGTACCGGACGCACTGCATGTACTCGAGCTTGTAGTCGCGGGGGCACACGTCCTGCTCGGACTCGCACACGTCCCCCACCAGCCGGGCACCGGACGGGCAGGTCGCCGGACGGTTCTCCTTCTTCACGCAAACGCCCCCGGGGCGGCTCTGGAAGCCGGGCGGACAGTTCAGCTCCTGCACCACGCACACGCCGTTCTGGGGCCGCGTGCCCGGCGGACAGCGGGGCGTTGTGCGGCGCTCCAGCACACACTGGCCCCCGGACAGCCGGTACTCGGGCGGACATTCCGGGCTGGACACGACGCACAGCCCGCCCTGGAGCGAGCCGCCCTCCTCGCAGCTGATCGGGACCTGTTCGCGCTGGACGCAGATGCCGCCCTCCTGCCGGTAGCCGGCCGGACACTGGGGCGTACTGTACAGGCAGACGCCGCCGACGAGCCGGGTGTCGGGCGGGCAGCTGGCCGGCGCACTCATGTTCCGCACGCACCGCCCGTACTCGTCGATCGCGTACGGGTAGCGGCATTCGGCCGGCACGACGCACACGTCGTCGCGCCGCATTCCCCGCGTACAGCGTGCCTCCTGGTTGCTGTGCTGGATGCACTCCTCGTAGTTCAGCTCGTACCCGGCCGGGCAGGTCAGTGCCTCCAGCTGGCTGCCTTCCTCCGTCTGCATGTCGACCTGTTTCGTCTCGTACTTGACGCACTGGTCGCCCACCTGCGTGTAGCCGGACTCGCACGTACACGTCACGACCGGGGGCGGTGGTGGCGGTAGCGGAGGTTGTACCACTGTCGGCGGTGGCTGATGGACAATGACAGGCGGTGCAACCGCCACCTGTCCGCAGGTTGCCGTAGCGCAAGGGGCCTGCAGATGGCACTGGCCATTGAGGAGCGTGTAGCCGGCCTGGCAGGTTGCTTGGCCGACGCACGTGTTGCCGACCAGATTGTAGCCCGCGCCGCAGTACGATACGCGCTGCACGCACTGCCCATTCTGTAGCTGGGTGCCGGCGGGACAGTTGATGGTGGAGCCGACACCAGCCGTCATGATGCCGCCGATCGGCATTATGCCACCGGTTTGCAGCAGGCCGCCACCACCGTACGGGTACATGATTTGGCGGTTTGTTCGCGTTCGATTTCCAACCGTCCCGTTGCGGACGTGCGGCACCGGGTATGTTTCATTCGTAACCGTGACGTTCCCGACAGCCGGAACGGTACTGTTTGTGGCCGCGCTAGCGACGAACGCTGCGTGAAGCAGCCCGGCTAGCAGCAGGCAGCATATTACACTCTGCAAAGAAGGAGCAAAGAACGCCGAGAAGAGCGGTCGGTGAGCGAACATGCTTTTTCGTCATTATCAGTGTATTTCGACAGAGGAATAGCCACACATCGGGAATCGACTGATAATGCAATGGAAATCTGAGTGAGATTAGGCGTTGCAAATTTTTCGACAAAAAAAAACACCCGAAAACCGATGATAGAGTAAACAGTTGCTGTCAAAATGTTAGCCCTCAATGCTTAGAAAAAATTTAGCTAAACCAATTTTTGTGTAGGGACACTTGTATTAAAGATAAAAATTTCGGAAGATTATCTGTGAAAAATCGCTTTTAAAATTGTTCCTTCTGACGACTTTACACAAATCGTTCACAGGATGTTCTAAGCTCCAGTATAAAAAGATTCATATTAAGGCCTTCAGCTACAATTACATTAAGTTTCATAAGATAATTTTAATTGTGAGCCAGGATAACCGGAACGTGAAAATAAAGATTTAGATGTTCAGTTATCGAAAACATGCGAAGACATTACGAATTCTATACCAAGTTAAACAAACCCGAATTTCCCGACTGATGGTTATCAATTTTTTACATTTTGAATGCCTTCGTCAATGAAATATCTTAATAATTGCACTCAAACAACTTTAGAAAAATGTCAGAAAAATGATGAAATAGTTTACTTTGACTAGAAATCATTTGTATTCGTTCGAGAGTTCGAATACTCCATCTTCAATACATCAAACATCATATTTTAGCTTGTTTTTAGTAGATACAGTCAAGACTCGTGAAGCTAAATCTTCAAGGCATCTAAAGCTTAGAAAGATTTACAAGGTATCAAGTATCCGGAGCATCCAAAATATTGAACCGTTGAAATTTGACCTCATTTCACCGCTAAATAAAACATTTATATGTACTAATACAGCTGAGAGACGTATCCGTAAGACGAAATGCATCTTCAAGTGACTACAACACAGCGAGATTTCAGTGTGTGTCAAAAACTCTCAATTTCATTTTCACTTTCACGGTACCTGTCTAGTGATTAGACCTCCTTCGTTCTGATCTCTTCTCATTTCACATGGTCTACTTCGTTTGTACAGTAGTAATGTACGTCGTGATCATTTACTGGCACTTCCAATGAGTAGACCACCGATACGAACTTATTGGAGCGATTTATCTCATTTCAACGAGTGAAAGGATTCAATGATCTCCACTTGTTTCCTGGCACTTATCCCATTATTCTAGCATGAACTCATTCCGAATCTACTTCACAGTTATATTTGTTATAATTGTTGCACTTTAGCTCAAGCGGAAAAACTATATAATCGATTCCAAATATACTTGGACACACTGTAAGCACGTTAGACTTAAGAGACCGTAGAGAAATAGTACAGACTTATATGTTAACCACTTTGCACAGTTGCCCCACAGCACCGGATTACCTTTGTTTCACGTAATTCCATCGCGTACACTTGTAACTTCACTCCAATCCGGCGATACTCGCCGTATGGCAATCGGATTAACACTGGATGTGTGGTGTGGCCTTGCTGTTGATTTAAATATTATTCTACCATCCGCCCAATTATCTCACCTCGAAGGTCAAACCCAGATTGTAAGAAGAAGTTTGTGCTCCCCAATCGCGTCAGCATTTCCAGCTAAATTCTTCCCACATGGGAGTTCATTGCAACAATTTGACAACTTCTTATCAGTGAGGTAACCGCAAGTGGCTCCCTGCTCCCTCTAGAACATCGAGAGGAGGAGGTCATTTTTTGTGTACGCCAACAATGTTGGCCCAACCTCTCCATTCATGTTTGGGTTCTGTTTTAATCAATTTCGGTGGAATTCTAATTCCAGCACCGGCCCGTATATTTAATTCGTAGAATCAACCAAGAGCGCCAAAGAATTGTTTTGCATGTTCTATGCTCTAAGCCGAAACTCGGAATGTGAAGGTTAACCCAATGAGGTTATCAACCACGGTGGGTCGTTAGCTGGAATCCGGGAAATGATATTTTCAGTTCCAACTAAGACTGACTTTCGGGCAGACGTTTAAGCCATAGGAGGGGAATGTTTCGCGGATCCTGTAGACTGTGGTGCTTTGCCACCGTGCTGGCCCTGCTCCCGTTAGCCTTCCCGGCCGAAACTGTGCCGAAGAGTGTATCAATTCCGCCTATCTGCCTAAACGGAGCGAAGGTGGCAGGCAAGTGTGTGTGCAATCCCGGCTACAGTGAGTACAAAGGCAACTGTTACCTTACCCAGGTACCGGCCGGCTGCCCAGCGGGATCCGTGCTGTGGAATGGAAGTTGCCACCCACAGGTCTTGCCCCCGATACTGGAGGTTGTTCCAGCGAAGGAAAGCTTCATAGTTGTGCCACCGTTGCATATCAAGCTCCCGGTGCCGGATCCGCTCGATCCGAACAATGTGGAGGAAGAGCAGGCGGAGGATGAGGATGATGACGACGCGGAACAGGTCGGTATGGTGCCGACGCGTGATCACCATCTCACCGTAAGCTACGAGAAGATCGTTAACAACCATAATGTGATCAATAACGAAACCACATTCAACACGAACACGGTCAACAACGTCATAGTGCAGATCATGCGCCGGAAAGCGAACGGAGCTTTGCGAATGGTCGTGATAAGAAACAACGAAACCACCGTGCACGAGGAAGGCCCAAACGAGACCAAGCCGCCGAGTAAAACGGAACCTCCGCCGCCAGCCGACAGCACGGACAAACCTGCGACAACGAAAGCACCGGACTCGGATCCTCCCTGCTGTATGATCGTGTCGCCAAGGGTGTGCCGAAAGCAGGAGGACGAATGGGTTTGCTTCCATCGGAAGCAGTACGTGTGTGCCCGAGTGTGCACGGCAAAGGTGATGTACCTGCGACCGAGAAAGCCTCGCTATCAGCATCCATGGTTGATTATGCCACCGATGACGACCTACCCGTCGTACAATGCTCACTGTCGTATGGGACAGTGCCCAAGACCAGGTATAAGCTAGCGGTTGCGTTGAGGAGACAGTTGTCCAGCAGTGTAGTGTCTATCGTTCCAGATTGTTCTGGGTGCCTCCGGGGAAGAAGCCGATGCCACCCGATGTGCTACACGTACGACTGTGCGAAGAATGCGAGCTGTCACTTTGTCGATCAGGACGCGTTCTGCAAGGATTCCCCTGGACAGGTGTGCGTGATGACCGAGGAAAAAATTATAGACCTACTGGAGCAACCCGAAGCAAATCGAACTCTAGTTGGGTGAGACCCCAACCTTACATGCTACCTATTAAATAATATTTCGTTAAAGATATGCTACCACCCAAATAAACTAGCACATACTAGAAGTAGGTTAAACTATGGACGCACAATAAACTGGTCGAGCTTCTTCTCGCGTGCGTGACTTTTATTGCCATTTACTTCCTATTTTGAACAACATTTCTTGCAGGCTTTACGCTCGCTACACTGCACAGGAGGCGTTTAAAGATTTTCCTCCTCATCGTACTCCTCCACGAAGTACACCTCATTGTTCATGGCACCAGCACCCGAACCGTCCTCCTCGTCCTGGTCCTCCTCGTCCACACCGGGCCCACTGGCAGGGAGTTTGGTCGTTTCTTCTCCTTTCTTTTCCTGCCACTTCTGCCCGTACTGCGGATGGGTAGCCGGTGCGGCCATGTAAGGATTATCCACACCCTGCGTACAGTTCTTAACCGTGATGGTTGAACCATCCGTGACGACGGCACACTTGGCCGTCGGTACGCCCCAATCATCCGACACCTCGTTCGACACCGCGAAATCGTCCCCATCGTAGTAGATCACGTTCGATTGATCCAGGGCGGGATCGAACGTTTCGACCGCCGACGGTGCTGCACCCCAGGCCGGATCAATACGATCATGCCCGTAGCAACCGTAGCCACAGTCGCCGTACCCCTCCGGACAGTTGCCGGTGAGGAAGCAGGGTGCCTGATGGTAGTAGAACGGACGAAGCACCGGACCGCGCCTATACCGTGGACCAACGTCAAACGCATCGTCATAGCAGCCACGGCAGTGGTCCTGTACCCGCGCGTGCCCATTGAACGCCTCGTACCCGTGCCCGTAATGGTCGTAGCAGCCCGCACATATCACACTCATGTTGGCCGGCTTGCCGCACACCACGTACGGCCACTCGTCGACGTACACGCAGGTTGGCTTTTCCGGCTGCGGCACGTAAGCGATCTTTTCCTTACATTCGCCCGTGGTTCGGTTGCAGCGCTTGCGCTGCTGAACGTGTATTACGTCGGCCGTACACTGTGGGCCGCAGGTTTGGTACTTGTGATGCTTGCAGCGCACTCCCTGCGTCGACGTGTGGCAACTCTTGGGGCGCACCGCCGTACAGCAGCGCTCCGGTTCCGACCCGCTGCTACCATCGTCCGGGGCCAGCTCCGTTAGATTCGTGTACACGTGGATATTGTTCACGTTGGTGTTGTTCAGCGTGGTCGGCATGTGGATGTGGTTGGTGTTGTTCACTATGTTCGTGAGCCGTATAACGGTGGTCACATTGACCGGTACGCGATAGTGCACACTGTTCTCGCCGTCCTCATCGTCTGCTGCACCGCCATCGTCGATCTGGTTCGTGTCGGGACGTACGATCACCGTGCGATCTAGGCTCTTCAACACCGGCCGCTGGAGAACGGGCAGCGGTTTGACGGGCACGAATGCTACGAATGGTTTCGCCGTTTGAATCACGGGCTCCACGACCACCGGTGGACAGGGTAGCGTCTGCCGCTTCTGACGAGCTGCCTTTAGCTCTTCGACGCAGTCACGATAGGCTTCATATTCGGTTTGTTCACACACGGTATCCTCCAGGGTTGAGGTTTCGCACGGCGTGGGTGCAGCGTGCAAGCAGCTTGCTAGACATGCCAACACTGCCACTATTGCTATAAGATTCATCTGCAATGAAAGGAAAATACAACGGAAAAACAAGTTGATGAGACAATCCACATGCGGTGTGGGAAACAGTGTCAGTTTTCTTTGCCGCCTATTAGTTTGAATTCAATTTTTCAATCACAATTAATCATTCAGTCTCGTGCGATCAATTACGCCATGGTTGCCGATTACCGGCAGTCAATACATCATATGGCTTTGACACACGCGTCTATTCACCGGTCAAAAATGTCACCTTACTGATATCACTAACGATGGTCTTTCGCACTTTCTTATCTTTCTAAGCAAACGGGCGTCTGCAGAGAACGGTGATGCCCAACTTTTGCTGGACAGGTGGAACTAAAAAGCTTTCTAAGCTAATAGGACACATTCTGAATAGACTAGATCTGTTGTCTGTTGAGCCATTGTGAATTTATGTATCTGAAAACATATAGAGCAGCTACAGTTATAACAGCCCTACCTACCTTTGAGAAGTTTATCAACAGGTGACCAACATAGGAGCCAACCTGCGGTGGACCTACGAGATGATACACGTCTGGTGGAGAACTGACTTCTACCTCAATAATGGGTAACAGCTCCGCGCTGGTTAGATTGTTGTTATCGGTTTTCGGCTTGGCAGGGTGGACGAGGGGCAGACTTATACTAGAAGATATCGTTTCTTTATCTTGCGAGCTAGCTGATACGTGTACAGCAGCAAAATTTGGCAAATTTTCCGCATGGCTTCGGTGTCAGTCTTTCTTATGCTTTAGCCCAGCACATATTTAGCAGAATGTGATGCTATAAGAATAGATTTTTGTTTTGTTTATTTTTTTCTGCCAAAGAGTTTCAACCTCAGTCAACGACGAATTGATTGTTCAGAGATATTTTTTCAGTAATTGTCACATGGATCCCTTGCTATCAGTATAGTGTTTTGCTTGTGTGTAGTTGCGCTTGTCAAGGTAAAGTTCCAGTTCGGCGGATTAGGTCCACTACTTACGTCTAGCCACTGCGTTTTAGGATACTGCGTTGGCTTAAGCTTAAGCCGTTTATCGGTGAAAACATGTCAGAATAAAAAAAATAAAAAAAGATATCGGACGCATGATGTCGCAAAACATTATCCAAACACTTTATTCAACGTCTTTCTAACGGTAGGCAGCAGATAAAGCTAAACCTTCTCCGAACGACAATCAGCAATTGTAGCAAACTTCTGGGAACGGTACTTCGTCGATGACCGCTTTCAGCAAGTTTTGAAAGTTCCAATTCCGGAACGAAGCTATCATGTAATCGCGAAAATCGAAGTTTGTCATTATCTGCAAGGACAGGAAGGTTGCACAAGCAGTATGAGTACAGCTTAAAAATGAAGACTAATGCTAAGATATTCTTACCGCACGTGAAATTAGCTGCACGTACTTGTTGTTTGGATAGCCCACCGTGACGATCTTGTTCGAATTGTCTATCGACATGAACTGGAGCGAGCCGGTCGGTTCGGTGGAATTGAAAGGTTTCGTCACCTTTAACGGGAAATCGAACTGATTGTACGTGACGTACAGTGTGCCCGTCCCGTTGTACTCTTCCAGATTGGCGGCAAAGTCCAGCACCACGCCAATGCCGTGCCACTTCAGTGCTCCTTGTACGGTTACCTCCGTGTTGAGAAAGATTTCCGTAAACTTCTGTGCGTCGAACTCGATCGAATCGATCTTGGCGAGAAAGGCCGAATGAAACGATACATTGCCAGTAATGGAAAGGCCCTTGTCGGTTAGTCTGTGGAGTAATGAGAGAAAGCAAAACGTCTGCAGAATCTGAACAGATTTTTTTGTAAACAGCTCCATCCAATAAACCTTGATAGTGTTAACAGCCACCATAGGGGAAGTAGTTTTACGGTACACTAATTAGTGTTATCACCCCAATAGCTACCAATAGTGATAAACAGGGAGTGATTCATCGGCTAACCTTGCTCTGTCATCACTATTAGAGCGCGTTTGGCAAGCTGATACTACCGGTACACTTACTGTATAGGAGCTACGTAGTCCGCAATTGGCAGCGAGTTTCCAGAAATGTATCTCCCTTCCAATATTTCCACCACGCGTTTTGCAACTCGTTCTAGGTACGGACGTGCACCAATCACTATCATAGCATAGAGAGCAGTAAATTCGTACGGTCGATAAGAGACACATATGGGCACATTAGGGATTATTTTTAAACAGCTTACCAACTACGGCACTGTGAACGGGAGCCGGCCAAACGAGAAGCGCTCCTATCACGGCGAAACAGGTACAGTATCGTAGAAACACTTTACATTTTAACTCCATCTTACCGTTCCGTAGTCGTAAAAGGCATCAGACCTTAACCCTGGGGGAAATAAATTGATTGTTGAAGTGGATTAAACAGCGCAGATTTTGGGTGATACTCCGCTTTGTCCAAAGTCGCGTTATCTTATCAACGGTCGATTTTTAAAATAGCACATCAATACCAATACCAATAATACGGATTATTCCTTTGCGTGCACAATGCACGTTTATGTGTGTGTGTGTTTGAGTGTGTGATTGAGGCGACTCTCTTCACATTTGCTCTCATCGCTCACAAAGCAGGCAGTGTGTTTTTGTAGTTGTTGGCATACTTCGGTCGTTGTAGATGGCGTTTGTAACGACTCGTTACCATGGACGAATGGGATCTGTTTGGAACAACACCGTGTGATTGGGAGTTTGGTGATGGTGCAGAATTTGCCAGTTGTTGGCATACTTCGGTCGTTGTAGATGGCGTTTGTAACGACTCGTTACCATGGACGAATGGGATCTGTTTGGAACAACACCGTGTGATTGGGAGTTTGGTGATGGTGCAGAATTTGCCAGCAACTTTCAGGATGAACAATACCCATCACAAGCTAGTGCACTGTTTGACGAATTCGGCATCGATAGTCGAAGTTGTTCGGACGCATTGGATCGCATCGGTTGGCAGCTTTACTTTCCGAACAAAGGTAAGTGAACTATAAACGAAGGATAATTGAAGTCACTCATACTGTTCTCTTCCTCCTAGATGTACAAACTTGCCGAACAACAAACAAACACATTCGCTGTTTGGTGAAACACTACCACGATTATCGGTGTGAATATTCACCATTAGAAGCGGAAAGTTCCGGCAGCTTTGAATTCAAGCTGAATCTTGCCCGCACTGATATTTGCCTTAAAGATGCATGGCCAACTTTGCAAGCTGATATTGAAGCATTCCCTGAGTACACTATAGCCTGTATGGGACTGGCCATGTATCGCACCGTTGCAGCAACCCATCAAGCTGATCCCTTTTCACCAGAAACACTCGAAATACCAAAGATCACTGCACGCTTGCACCTATTTGGACCCGAACAATCGATCAGTACAATTGATGCTAGCTACACAGACAAATTGGTAACGATTGGTGGGACGATCGTACATGTTAGCGAACCGATTGTTACCAGCACCTTGAGGGCGTACAAATGCAGATACTGCCACGATACGATCGTTTTAGAGCGGCACCATAACCGTCACACTACGCGCCAGTGGATCTGTGAGCAATGCAATGCTGGCGGAGGAATTGAGTATTGTAGTGCGTCCGTGTTGAATCGGGATGAAGCACATCAACTCATTATCGTTCAAGATGCTAGAGTATCTAAAACCCGTTGCCAAACCATTGAAGTGAAGGTGCGTTGCGCTCTGGTAGATGGTTTGCAAGCAGGAGATAATGTCACCATAACTGGTGTGTTGAAAATCGATTCGAGCAAGTTCGTTGCAGCAATCTGCATAAGAAAGGATCTCGACAATGGTACGATTGAAAGGAATGTAAATTCCACGGACGTAGAAGTGATCAATGCAATTCGATCTGAGGCGTGCCTATTTAAGCTGCTGGTACAATCTCTCTGCCCAGCAGTTGTTGGATTGGAAACGGTCAAAGCTGGTTTACTGCTTGCTTTATTCAGTACTACAGGCGATGTGCACGTCCTGCTGGCTGACATAGATAGCGGTAAATCGCAAAAGCTACTGGACAGCTGTATGGCAGCATCGCCGAAAGGATTTGTGGAAAACGATCCATACCGAGATGAGGTTCGTGTGCAATATTTGATGGCTAAATCACCAGCACCACCCGGGCAGGGAGTTTGTTGTATCGAACGAATCGATAAAATGGATAAGCTAGAAATGTTGGAAAAGATGCTGACCGACACACCACCTCAGACTACCTTGCTGGTAACCGTAATGCCCAACAGGGGCGTTCTGGATACCAGGAAACCGTTCTTGGATAATTTCATTCTACCAAGGAATTTGATGGAAAAGTTTGCGTTGGTATTTCTAATGGAAGATGTAATCATTCCGCCAGAGGAACTCGTTTGCTCCGACGGCGTTCGGACGCATCCCGAAACCCCTTCCGCAAGTAAATGTAGCGTTGAAATACCTTTAGTACGACAGCTTAGGCTAAAGCCTGGCGAACATTGCGATCGTTTGCCGATTGAGTTGTTGCAGAAGTACATAGGTGGGCTAATTTGAATTTGGTTTTGTGCATGTACATCAAATTGTAATGTATGTTTCTCCCTTTTTGTAGATTATGCACGTTCGCACTGTAATCCCGAGTTTACTGAGGAGTCAATGGCATTGCTGGAGCGCTTCTTCTCAGAAATGTATTCCATGCCCCACTGGCTAAACATAGCGAATGGGGTGAAAATGGCTCAAATCAAGAACATGGCTCTCGCCAGGGCACGGATCGATCTTTCACCGGCTATTACAACAGAGCATGTGATGGACACCGTCAGGATTGTAAGTCGCAGCTGGTACGATAGGTACGATACGGACGATCGTGCCCCAACGGTGCAATTGCCCGCTAAAAAGGGAGGAGTGAAGGCAGCCAGTATTCGCCAGATTTTGGAAGTGTTAAGAGCCCGATCGGTGGAGCACAAAACAAAATCATTTAGCCTGAAAGAGCTTCGCGCATTGATTGAAGAAGAGGGAATGCCGGGCTTTGAAGATGAAATTATCGAAAAGCTTAACATTCAGGGTTATTTGTTGAAGAAAAGTGCAGGATGCTACCGATTGCTCGTTTGAAAATGGTTGATTTGACTGTTCTAATGTTTTTAGCCATTTAGGCTAAACTGACTCTCACTCTGACAATCTCACAAAACAATAACCCAAATAAAGAACTTTTTTTTTTGTTATGAATTCTAAACTCCAACGGTCGCAATGTTGCAATTCAAATTCAGCTGTCAAAGCATCATTTTCCCAACAGGTGGCGCTGACGCTGAAATTGACAGATACGTGCAGAGTGACCAGAAATACCGATTTATCTGTATTCCTACCGATTTTTGATAAGCCTACCGATTAGCAGATGACCACCCTAATGTAGGGATCAAGAGTGAGAGAGAGAGAAGTTTAGTGAAATCAGAGAGAGCGAAAAATTGAAACATGCAAAAATGAGGATGAGAGAGGAGAGATTGGACGATAGACGAGAGATAGAGATGGAGAAGGCGCGCGGAAAAGGAGACGGACGTCTACCGGTAGCTAGCGGTAGCTGGGATCAAGAGAGAGTGAACTCCGAGAGTGAATCGAGAGAGAGAGTGTGTGTTGTGGAGACGGACAGCGTCGCGCAACATTGTGGCTCTGGGTTGTTCGCAGAGTGCGACAGCCCTGGACGTCACCCGAGCTGTCCGTCGAGGGCGACCGTGTGACGGAGCGAAAGGGCCGCGCCATCGCGGCTAGGGCACGACGGCCGTTCACCCGGGGCATTCGGGTCTCGGGTGATCAACGAGTGCGGTAACCGTTACGTGGCTGCGCCGAGGTTTTTACGTTCCAACAAATATTTAATGTGTTAGGAATAAAGTTTGCATGTTTTGTTTGTAACCTTTTAGTTGTGCTTAGTTCAGTGGTTTATTCAAATAAGTGAACGGACATCCGAACACAACAGTGTGAGAGAGGGACAGATCGTGAGATCAGGGAGAGAAGACAAGTCAGGCGACAGGGAGAAATAAAGGAGCCTTGGGTCAGTCTTGTGGTTGATCGCAAAGAGATCGATTGAGCGTGATACAATAAAAAAAAAAAGAAATTGAATAAAAAAAGCCGAATAAATAATTAAAATGTGTGACGATTACGACACCTAAAACTATCGATTCTTCATTTATCCTACCGAAAATCACAGATTTTTTCAGAATACTGACCGAAAAGTCTAAAAGCCATTTCCTAAATGATTTAATGCAGTGAACTCCATATGAAATGTGGAAATTACTAGAGACAAGAACCAGAGGAACAAGAACTGCCACTGCGGCAGGTCCGGAAAGGTCGCGTGGAACCCCGAGAAAAGGGAATCACCACCGCTCCAAAGGAAATGTGCATCTCAATCCTTCGTTGGCTGAGAATCCCTAGTACAGTTTTCAGATCGACAATTCAGAAATGCTTTGTAGCGACCAGAACGCCATCTGGTGCGCACACCTAGAACTACCGACAGAAAATGTTTAACGGGCTAGTTAGGCAGGGACTGCACACAAAGCTAGAGCAGGACAAACAGTGGTAGCATGCTGCACCGCAGCTATAAAAACGGTGGCTTGCTCCATACACGCTCTCTCGTCCTAAACGTTTCCACACCGACACGCGCATATCCGTCCGGCTTACCCAACAATTCTTCTCCGGCAACTCTCGAACAAACAACACTAATTTTTGCGTCTCTCCCGAACTCACCGTTCCGCGGCTTAAAAGAAAAAAATAAATCGAATTCTACCAAAACGTAGTTCGCAAAGCGTGTTGCGTATCTCTTTAAAAAATTAGGGACCACTTTTGTGGCGCCCCTAAAGCTTCATTCGTGTGACCGATATGGACCTCATCTGATGCATCTTCTTTAAATAAAAAATGGTGTATTTTCTAGCGCAGATAAGCTATTCCCCCCCCCCCTCCTCCTCCGCTTAACACATCAAATACAGTCATTATCCGATATACGCTATCGTACGGGACCGAGCGCAATAGCGTATCTCGAGTTTTCGCGTATAGCGGATTCCTATGGAAAAATAGTTTACACTACCGGTTCGAGGGTTGAAAAATATCGCCACAGAGTTTTGCATTAAAGTTTTTTGTTATAAAATAGGTATCTTTTGCACAATTTTGATGCAAAATGCATTAAGAACATTAAGGAAATTCAAAAAGAGCAAAAATATTTAAAAAAATTAAAATATTTGCAAAAAACACATGGAGCTGTAAAATTTAGAGGAATCGCGTACTGCAAATTCGCGTATATCGAGTATCGCGTACTGCGGATAATTGTTGTATACCGAAAACTTTCGATACAAATTGAAACTCCTACCGAAAACTACCGATAAAATATTGACGCTCCTACCGAAAACCGCCAGAAAAATCTGGCCACACTGGATACGTGTTGACGGCCGTTTGTTGTTGTTGTTGTTTGGTCGCATTTGAAACAAATCGCGCGCTCTCCGATGGCGGAAAATCCGACCGGTGGTAATCCGACACAAAATACAACGAACAATGCAGGCTCATCGAATCGTCGCGGTGGCTCTTCTCGCGGTGCTCGAGGAGGCTGGCGTGGCAATTGGAGAGGCAACTATCGTGGCTACCGGCACCAGGCCTATGTGCCCAGAGAAAAGCCGGTAGGTTTTGCACTGCCATCGTCGTCGGCCGATAGTTCTTCCGGATCGGGACCACCCACCCAAGCCACCTGCTTTTCGACGAGCTTACGAAACAGCGGCTGTGAATACGTTGCATGGAAGATATACTTTCCCAATGAAGGTACGTGGGAGGGGGAATGGTTATGGGTTCCTTTCCCGGCAACGTACGGTGCTCACCTTCCTTTTCCCGTTTTTGTTACAGATTATTCATCCAGTTCGAAGACGGTCCATCGTGTGCGCGCCATGCAGAAGCATTACGGCGACTTTGCCGACCTGTACGATCTTCCGCAGGTGAAAGCAACCTGCTGGTTCGAGCTAAAGCTAGATGCATGCGACAACGATCAGCAGCTCCGCACGCAATGGTCCACGCTGCGACAGGATCTGACGGACAGCCCGGAGCACACGCTTGCCTGCATCGGGCTGGCAATGCACCACACGCTAATGAGCCAGCAGCCAACCGGCAGTACGCAGAGCGACGCAAAGCTGTGTCTGCAAACGATTCGGCCCCGGATCGTCGGTTACGGCCCGGAGGTATCCATTTCGTCGATCAAAGTGAGCAGCATGGGCAAGCTGGTATCCGTCCGCGGTACGATCATTCGTGCCGGCGCGACCCAAATCATGAACACCTGGTGTGCCTTCCGCTGTGCGCAGTGTGGCAGCGAGCAGGCGGTTCAGCAGAAGGATGGAATCTACACCACGCCCACCTCGTGCCACAGTGGGTGCAAAGCGCGCGGCCATTTCGTGCTGCTGCAGCAGTCCGCCTTCACCCGCATGGAGGCGTACCAGACGCTACGGCTACAGGAAACAACCCAGGGCTCGCGGACCGTGGCGGGCAGTGCGGCCAAGAACATCGAGATCGAGCTCACGCACGAACTGGTGGACAGTGTGTGCCCGGGGGACGATGTCACCGTGACCGGCATACTGAAGGCCCGGTCGCAGGACGGATCGGACGGCGCGGGAAAGGCCAGTATGTTCAAAGCGTACCTGCAGGCGGTGTACGTGCGCAGCAACAAGAACGTGCTGGCCAACTGGAACCGGCTGGCGGAGTTTACCGAGCTGGACATGGAAGCGATACGGCTGATCAAGGCGGAACCGTCGCCCTTCCGGCTGCTGGTCCAATCGCTCTGTCCCACGATCTATGGGCATGAGATCGTGAAGGCGGGTCTGCTGCTCGGGCTGTTCGGTGGGATGGCCAATACCGCGCGTACCCGTGCCGAGATACACGTGCTCGTGGTGGGCGATCCGGGCATTGGGAAAAGTCAAATACTGCAAAGCTGTGCCAATGTGTCACCGCGCGGGATTTTCGTGTGCGGCACGAACTCCTCCAACGTGGGCCTCACCGTGACGGTGCGCACGGAGAAGGGTGTCGGGGCGTCGCTCGAGGCGGGTGCGCTGGTGCTGGCCGACCAGGGCGTCTGCTGCATCGACGAGTTCGACAAGATGTCCGGCCACAGCGGGCTGCTGGAGGTGATGGAGCAGCGGTCGGTCAGCGTGGCCAAGGCGGGCGTCATCTGCACCGTGCCGGCCCGGACGACGGTACTGGCCGCGGCCAACCCAGCCGGTGGCCACTACAACAAGGCGAAAACGGTGTCGGAAAACTTGAAGCTACATCCGGCCCTGCTTTCGCGGTTCGATCTGGTGTTCATTCTGCTCGATCGGTCGAACGAGCGGACGGACAATCTGCTTACCGCCCACATCCAGAAGGTGCACGGTTTGGCCAAGGCCGGCTCGTCCCACCTGCAACCGCAGCCGTCCCATCCGTTCTTTGACGCGTCGGGCCACTGCTCGTACGAGGAGGAAGGGGAGCCGCCGCTGGAAGAGCGGTTACGGTTAGCGCCGGGCGAACAGATGGACCTGTTGCCACCGGAAATCGTTCAAAAGTACATCGGTGAGCTGAATTACTGTATAAGGTAAATATCTGTGAGAGAAATAATGACCTTCTGCCCCCTTTTTGCACAGGATACGCCCGCAAAAACGTGCAACCAAAGCTGACGGCTAAGGCGGCCGAGGAACTGCGCGAGTTCTTCGTCGAGCTGCGGCGGGCCCACAACCATATGGACATGATACCGGTCACCACCCGGCAGCTGGAGGGTTTGATACGGCTAACGCAGGCCCGCGCAAAGATTGACCTCTCGCCGGAAGCAACGGTGGCCCACGTGCGCGATGTGTTGGCCATCCTGCGGCAGAGCATGCTGGACGTGTTCAGCACGGACGAGGGTGATCTACAGTTTACCCGCCTGACGAACGGTAGCGGCACCAGCAAAACGTCGATGGTGCGCAAGTTTGCCCGTGTGCTTGCGTCCCGCTCGGCCGTGACCGGCACGACGCTGTACACGATGGCCGAGCTGCGGCAAGCGATGGCGGCCGGTGGCATTGTGGCCAACTGTAACGAGCTGATCGACACGATGAACATTCAGGGCTTTCTACTAAAGAAGGGACGCGATTGTTACAAGTTTATCATCGAATGAGGAGCAACCAGTGCTTTTGTTAAAATGACGAGTAAACTTTATTTCTGTACAGAGTACACTCCCCCCCAGTTGCGCTTGGAGAGCATAGTTGATTGTTCCTCAAACAGTCGTAGGTGTGATCGATTCGAGGGGGCTACAGATGGACCCGGTTCGATTAACATCTCTATTTACAATCTTTCGCGTTCGAACGATTCTTCTTCATTGCGGGATTCGTTTTCATCGATTTCAATACACACTACACGATACTTATCTCTATACAGGCTATGGCTACACATAGTAGGAGGAAGGTGAAGACGATGGGATCGTAATTGTGCTAAAGGCGGAAGGCGTTTCGTGAGACAGTTGTTGTTCCCGCAGCTGAGCTTGAGGGACGGATTATCTTTCTACTATGTACACACGGGACGATCGGGGCTGCGGAAGCGGGAAAGCGGATAATTTCGTCGTTTGTCTCACATCGATGGACAGTGTAATAAATAAAGAAACCCGATTCGCGATAGCGCTTGGCAGCAGTTCGCTGGTACGGATGTGGTTTAACGAACAGCCTCTTCCGGGATGGCAGCCGGCTGCTAGAGTGACCATCAAAGCAAGACACGTTCGAATCATAGATCTGCATGAGAGAGAGAGAGAGAGAGGGGGAGAGAAAGCCCATTAGATCGATTGAAAATTCGACCTCATCCCGGCAAGGTGCACTTACTCATCGTTTCCTGTTGAATTTCGACCTTGTAGCTGGGATTGTCGTACGCCGCATCGTTCTTCCTCGGTGGCGTTATCGTAGCACTCTGCACCCGACGCCTCGTCAGTATCAGCAGCAGTATTAGCGTGGACATTACGGCCAGCGCTGCAATGACGGCGACGACCACCAGTGGCCCGTAGTAGTCTCCATTCACGGCACCGGCCGCACCGGCAGCTGCCAGTTTATCTGCGAAATACGAGAAGAATTCGTTTCAGTAAGCGATTTTGAATCCGGAACTGATTCCGAAACCAATTGCGGAGCCTATTCCAGAATCTATTTCGGATCCGATTCCGAAGCCAATTTCGAGGCCGATTCCGCAGCCGATTTCGAAAACTGATGCCGGAATCGATTCTAGAAAACTTTGGAGCTAGCTCCAATCGATTCCGAAAAAAACTTCACTGTGCGAACCTACGAACCTGTCTTTCCGGGCACGGCAGGACCGCCGGGTTTGGTGATGAAATTGACTACGTTGCTCTTCTTAATGCTACCGTTCGTGAGGTACATCTCAAGCCACAGCCGATACCGGGTGCCCGGCTTCAGGTCCGCAATGAGCGTCCCCGTCGTGGAGTCGTGTTTGGCGACCTTAAATACACTGCAAAATGGAACGGGGAAAGAAGAGTGAGCAACTCCGCCAGTTCCCAAAAGTCAAAGTTCAACCTCTCTGCCCCCTCTCCCTCCATACCTTGAATCTTCCTTCCCACTGTCACTCTGGTAGATCGCCCGGTAGATGTTGATGTACTTGTCCTCCGGGTAGGGCACACCGGACCAGCTAACCTCCACGCTGGTCGCCTTTATCTTGCTCGCGTTCACCACCACCTCGAACCCGTACACGTCCACCCGCTCGGCCGTCGTGATCGGCAGCATCTCTCCGGCCCGCACCTCCTCCCCATGCCCCGGGAAGGGAATGAAGAAGATGCCCACCTCGTAGCGCGTCTGCGGCTGCAAACCCTCCACCGTGTACTCGCTCAGCGCCCGATGGATGAGCGGCGTCGCGTGGTACACGATACTGTCGATCTCCCGGTACCGCAGCTGTATCCCGTCCACGTAGTCCAGCTCTTCGTCGTCCAGCTTGCGCCAGGCGATCTTCGCCCAGGTCGAGTTCACCTCCGCCGCCCGCAGCTCCGGATCCTGTATGATCTCCTTCAGGAAGTTGGTCGGATGGCTCATGTGCGGGAAGTGGCCGGTACCGATACCGATCGACGGTGGCGTAATGACACGATCCGACGGTGTGCGGACCGTGTACACCTGACTAGACGGTTGCGAGTTGACGTCGCGCAGGATGAGCGTGATCTTGACGCGATACTCCGTGTTGGCGTTCAGGCCGGGCAGCTCGAACTCGAGCTGGGGCGTCGCAATAAGATCGTCCGGCGGGGCGAACACCTGTGACTGCCAGGTGCTGGTGTCGTTGTTGCGGGTGCGCGTGTACCGCAGCTCGACCCGCCCGTGCAGCCCGACGTACACCTGCGGCACGAGAAAGATGACGCGCACCGTGTTGGGATCGATCGCGTCCAGCGCGAGCACCTTCAGGTCAACCTGCAGCCCGGAGAAAGCTAACCCACCGGCGTGTCCACCTGGACCTGCATGAGAAGGAAACGAATCGGTTGGTGTGAGTTAGTGTGCCACGGAAAAGGAGTGTCTGGAGTAGGAACAAGAGAGTTGGGAAGAAGAGCGTCCCAAAAACCCGAAAAAGCGCAGTTAGTAGAAGGAAGTGATAAAACGGGCGGGTTAGCGACAGAACGGGTGCGTTGGATGGGTAAAGTAAATATGCGTATGAACCTGGTGCCGGTGCGGATGGTGGTAGTAATGGTGGTGAGTGTTCGTGCGGTGCAATACCAAGCTCCACGTGCGGTGGTGCGTGCGGATCCGTACCGTACTGGTTGTAGTTGATGCCATTGCCGGTGGTGGCGGGCGGTGCCGGAAGCTGTGGCTGGTACGGTGGCACGTTCTGGCCGTGCAGTAGACCATGCCCGGCGGGTGCCGCCAGCTGGTTCGGATCTTGCGAGTGTATGTGCTGCAGCAGCTGCTCGATGCGTATGTTCGGCGGAAGGCTGCCGGGACCGTTCGGGCCGAGCACGCTTAGCAGCTGCTTATCGAGCTGCGGGCCCTGGGGTGGTTGTCCGCCCGGCTGCGGTACGTTGCCACTAGCGCCGGCCAGTGCAGGGTGCAGGTACGGGTTAAACTCACCGCCGTAGTGGGGCTTTAGCTCGGGGCCGTAGTAACCGGGCGGCCCGGGCCGCTGTACGCCGAGCGTGGCCGGCTTCATGCCTTCCTCGTAGCTGCCGTAATCGTACTTCCCGTCGTCCGCCGGCTCGTCGACCGGGCGCGTGCCGGCAAAGATGTTGTTAAAGTGGTCCTTCTTGCTGGGCGTGGTGGTGGCGGGACCGTCCTCTTTGGTGTACTTTTTGTGCGGTTTCTCCTGCGGCACCTTGGGCGGTTTGCCGTCGAGCGTCGGGTAGAACGGTGCGGCCGCCGGCTGCTCCTTGTCCTTGGGCGGTTTCGTCGGCAGGAACTGATTGATGATCGTTCCCGGCATCAGCAATGGCTTCAGCACGTCGTTCCCTGCAAATGCAAACGATGGTGTTGGTTGATGGGTTGGCGAATGAATGCAGCGCAAAGGGTGCAGTGGTACAATGAGCGCAATGGTGCGGTGTGTGGCATGATCACAATCGTGTCGGGAGGGAGTGAAAGTGTGTAGAGAGGACACAAACACACACACAGACACACGTACACACATTCCGGGGTGTAAAGACAGTGGAATAGAGGATAGAAGCACTCCACAAACAAACCGCTTGACCCTGTTGTCGTGTTTAACTTACCGCTTGCGATGCCATTATTGTCCGCGTGCGGGGTGCAGGCCCAGTGCTTGCAGCACTCTTCGCCCGGGATCGGCATCAGCCGGGCGTTCCGCGAGCCACAGGGCAGATGGGAGGGTGGGGCGGCCGGTACGGGCGGGCAGGCCGGCCGGCACTCGACGATACCCGTGTCGCAGTAGCAGTGCTGCTCGCACCCCGTCAGATTGCTCGGTATGTCCGACCAGTTGTCGAAGAACTGGCCCTTGTACTCGCACGTCCCGTTGTCGATGCAGCGCATCCGCTCCGGGCAGCAGCGGGGTGCGATCGCGCGGAAGGTGGCCGGTTCCGGGCCCCACTTGAGGCAGTGCGGATCGAGCACGTCCAGCCCGAACTCGGACGGGCACTCGATCTTGGCACAGTGGACGCCGGCCTCGGTGCACAGGCAGAGCGCGTTACATTCGTCGTGGAACTGGTCGTGCAGCCGGTACGGGCGTCCCTTGAACTCGCAGCCCGCCGGTTGGGCCGAGTTGTCGGCCTGCTCCGCCGGACCGGCGGCCGTCGTGGACGGCGAGGAGGAGGAGGAGGCCGGTGCCATCATCATCATGACGCCACTGTTCTGCTCGTGATCGTCCAGCGTGACGTCGCAGAACTCGCGCTTGCAGCACGGATCGTGCGGATCCGGCAGCACCACGCACTGTTCCGAGCGGGTCGCATTGAGCGGGGCGCACCGTGGCGCACATTCCATCTCGCCGTCGCTGGTGCAGGTGCAGATCTGCTCGCAGCCCACCTCCATCCGCTCGTTGATGCCGTACGAACGGTTCTTGTAGATGCAGCTCGTCACGATCGCCCGAGCCGTGGTGGTGGTGGGGATGGTTGTGGTCGGTTCCTCCGATACGGGCGTTGGTTCTTTGTGCGTGTGGTGAGGAAAAGAGGAAAAAAGAGAAGATGTAAGTTACGAGGTGAGTTTGACATTAGAGATGAGTTCGTTCGGAACCGTCGGTATCGTCGGAATCGTCCAAAACCGCTTAAAACCGTTCGGAATCATCCGAAACCAACGGTATTTTTAGTATTAGTGAAAATCGTTCGGAATCGTCGGGACCGGCGGAACCGTCTGGAATCGTCCGGAACAGTGGAAATCGTCTGGAATCATTCGAAACCGTTGGAACCGTTCGAAATCGTCTGCAATCGTCCGGAACCATCTGGAACTGTCTGGAACCGTGGGAATTATTCGTATTGCTCGGAATCTTACAGAATCATCCGCAACCGTGGGTGTCATCTGAAACCGTAGGAATCGTCTGGAATCGTCCGGAACCGTCCAAAGTCGTCGATGGTCGAGAACCATCCGAATCTTCCGGAATCATCTGGAAATTCTGGATTGTACCAAGTCGCAATGTTTAGATACATTCTGTGTTTTTTTTTAATTTCTACTCGATGATTTCGGGGTCTGGACGATTCCGGACGATTCTGGTTGATCCAACCCACTGGAACAAGTTCCAAAATGTACAGGAACCCTTCGGACCCAGTTTCGCTTTGCTATCAATTTTGTCCAACTTCAGTCCGAATGGGAGTCCGAACCAACGTGCGTGTGGAATCGCGCAATCGCGCAATATGCAAAACGTTCGCCAGTGAAGACCCAGTTTCTCGTCCAGCTTGCTTGACCAGGAAGTGCGGGAAAGCCACACCGGCGCCCGAGTGACGTAAGCTCGCATTTCGCTTTTTGCGTGCTGCAAAACCACCATCTCCGTCGGTCGCATAATCGCGTTCGTGGTGCAGCACGCGCGACTTGCGACTCGATCGGATCGCATCTGATCTTCGATTTCCGTGTACGTGGCCAACACCTTTGAGACCGGTTGCGCCATCGTACCTGGGGTGGCTTCTTTCGCTCTCTCTCTCCCTTGCTACATGAACTACAATTCAAGCCGATGTAATTACATCGATGCGCCCAACGATAACTTACCGACACGTCCATCGGTGAGCCGCTCGGACGGGCAGATCAGCGTGGCGCAGCAGTCGTCCGTCTTGGACGGATTCTCGTAGCAGCCGGCGCCGAGTGCCGTCTTGCCCCGCTTGATGAATGGCCGGCCGCAGCGCGGCTCGCATCGCCATTTGCCGTCCTCCTCGCAGTGGCACCGCTCGTCACAATCCTTGTCCACGGTGGCGTTCGTCTGTGAAGTGAAAGAAACGTAGCAAGATCTTACAACCGCTCTCGAGTAAAAACCCACCAAACCACGGAGCGATCGCGTTCGATCGCCGACCAGAAAGTGATAGTTGTTTGTGGAGTTTTCGAACATTTAGAGTCTTTAGGCGAGAAGAGAGCGAGATCGCCCGCTGCATGAGAGCGGATTGGACAACGTTGGGACAGTTGGGACAAACAAAGATGGGGAGGACGTTTCTGCTGGGAGCGATCGGCAAAAGGGGGCACACCGAAAGCCAAGTAGTCCCACGCGTTGACAAAAAGCGATCACCATTCAGTGCGATCGACAAACAAAAAAAGCGACGACGAAAAGCGATCGAATGTAGGTTAAGTGCTTCTTCATGCTTGGTCGTGCCGTGGTTTGCAGGTGAGCGTTTGTGAGCAGCCGCACTGAACTGAACGAACCAGTGCCAGTGTATAGAACGGCAACCAATTGGTTGGGGTTTTTTTTGGAAAAAACCACGGCGCATCTAATGGTTGCCTCGGGGGGCCAACTTTGAATATTTGTTCTGCGATCTTGCGGTCTCTGGAGTTCCCATTGCCCTCAAACTCGAGCTGGAATGATGACATCAAACCCGTTTAAAGTCCACTCGGCATGGGAACGTGGTGCAATACTAATCTAATGACGGAGAGGTAAGTCCACCAGTCAAAAAGGTAATGAAAAATCGATCCGTTTGCATTCTCACGGTATGTACCTCAGCGTGGCGGTGGTGGACAGCGTAAGGTTAAGGGTACAGCCAGCCAGACGAAGCATGACGAAATTGAGCAACATTTGCAGACTCTTGGAGAAGCGCACGAAATTCCAGGCTCTCCAGGGCATGGTCTAAGGTTAAAAGTGATGTTTTGAAAGCAAGATTTTCGTAGCAAAGACTCATCCGTTGGGACTTTGTGTGCACGATGTTCAAGCGTTATTTCCTGTAATTCCTATAGGCATTGCGAACTACCAACTCATTTGCTTTACATAACACCCTGAACTTCTCTAGCTGGTTTTGTTCCTAGCTGTGCTAAGCCTTTTAATGCCCTCGTTGGGGAATGAAGCTACGTTGAAATTGATAGCTCCCTGGCCCGAGGTTAGAACAGGCAACTAATCTACCCAACACCTGGCTGCTAAATCAGGTTGTGTTTCGAATTTCGATTGTTTCGGCGCACCGTTCCATGACGAAAGTTGACGTCCGAAGCGGTATTAACTAAAAACCAAAACCCTCGGGTCTACCTTCTACAAACCGTTGCTGAACTACGACTCTTGCGGGTCCCGCACACTAAGTTCAAGACAGCGACAGACGCCTCTACGGCGCACACTACGATTAGACGAGTTCAAGGACAGCCACCTGCGCACACATTCATCGCGTACTCATCGCGCCCTTTGGTGCTCTGGTTTGTGGCGGCGAAGGTACGCGCACCAGTAGGCCACAGATTATGCCCCGGCGCTAATGTGACCCACTTTGTGTGTGTAAGCGCACAATTGCTCCAATGTACCCCCGCCTTGGGATCGCCGCGTTTGCGTTCCATTTATTCGCAAGATTGTTCGCGGATGTGCGCACCCTCAAACCATCGTCTCTAGCGTTGCGTAAGGTAGCGCCTACTGTGCAGCTTCAGATGCAATGGCAAGCGTATGCGTGGCGAAGCATTAAACTAAAGCACGGCAAGCACGCACGCCACAACACCGTAACTATGCTGGCAGCTCATGTTGGTGCAGCTTAGCCGAGCAGGCCGGATAGGGCTGACACTGATTGCGTGCATTCCTTCAAATATGTGTCACCGCGCGAATGGGTGAAGGTTTCGCGCACCTACGTACGCAGCTGCAGCAGTGCTTCAAGGTGCTCCCGTTTTATTTGAGGTCAAAGGGTGCATTGGAGTGCGCTGCAGTGTTGCAATGCGTGTCTGAGCACTTTATTTAAATCGGCGTGTTAAGCAATCGATTTGAAATGTCACGCGCATTGCCAGAAAGGAACTCATTAAATCTTGCTGTTGCTGTCTGTCGTGCCGAACTTTCATAACATCCGTCCTCTGCACTGCGTCACTGCTGGTTGTGCGTGTGTGTGTGTTTGGTTCTATCCAAACAACGATCACCAGCCCCTCCCCGGTGAGCCACTTTCAACGCTTAGTTAAGCATCGGGGCATTACACCTCCACCCGAGCAAACAAACGATCAAACTGGCTGGCCATTAGAAAGCCACCCAGCCGTGATCGCCTCCATCTAGCACTTCCCTTTCCCGCCTACCTTGTACTCGATGCCATTGAATATACACTCTCCCGGTGTCATCATCGCCATTTCCATCGACTTTCCGTCGGCCGGCTCCAGCCCCGGTTCCGTCCCATCCGTCGACTCCATGCTCACATCGCTGAGGTCATCGAACGCGGGCGGTTTCGTGCTCTGGTCGGCTGCCGGTGCCCGTCCCGGCGGCGGCACCGTGGTGACCAGATTCGGTGCGGTAACGAAATTGATCGGTTCGGCCGGCCCGAAGCTGATCGCCCGGCCGCGCACCTCCGCCGACGCGCGGACATCGCTCATCTTGAGCAGCTCCTCGGACGAGCTTTCGCCGCTCGGCAGGAAGTGGTTCAGAATCGAGGGCGGCCGGTCGCCCGCCCGATCGTTCGCCTCCTCCTCGGGCGATTTCACGTGCAGAATAACCGGTTTCGGGGCGGCCGCTGTCGGTGGTGCGGTGGAAACATCTGACACCGTCGTGGGTGCGATTGTTGTTGTTGTTGTTGTGGTGGTCCTATCCGGGTTTTGTTGCTCGGTCTTGACCTCGGGCGATGTGCTCGTGTCCGGCTGCGCCGTTGTACCTTCGGTAGACGGGGCTGACGTGTCGATGGGCGCTTGCTGCGTGGTTGTTGTGCCATCCGCTTGTGCCGGTTGATCGGTCGCGATGGATTCGCCACTATCGGCAGTCGGCGGGTTCGTCGCTAGTGGCAGTACCTCGAGCGGCGATCCGGCCGTCGTCGGTTCGGAGGGCTCTATCGTGTTGGCGATCGTGCTGGTAGCAGCCGGGGCGAGCTCGTCACTGCCTGCTGACGTCGTGGTTGGAGCTGTGGAAAGCGAAACACACAAAACCCTTCATTAGACACGGGAATGATCGGCACGGAAGATGTGCTGGTGTGCTGTCCTACATTCCCGTTTGCACACACACGCTGGTGGCAGGTTTCGATACAGTTTACCTAATCTGTCATTGCAGGCTATGCGTCCGGTGCAGCAAGGGTAAAGGCGGTATCGCCAACACTAACGCTAAGTCGTCGTGCGCGAAGAATGCGCTATGATGGTACGTCACCAGCGCCTCTCCCTAACCTGCAGCCCAAACCATATTCGATACAGGCTGGACTTTCCCTTTGATATTGGCCCGCTTTCTAGTGGCTGTCGGTGCATGATGGCTTCATTAAACCGTGCAACAACTATTGGAATTGGCTTCCAATTTAGGATTGCAAGCCTAACCAACAACACCAACCTAAGCGTTTGTTTACTTCGCGTGCTTGATCTTGAGCTGCTTCACTTGTTTACCAGCCAAAAGATTGAAGGACGTTTGTGGTGGCTTGGAAGCAAACAACAAGAAACTTATTTACAAAAATCACCAATAAAAAAGGGCAACATATTTACACAACCATCCATCCGTCCACATGAGTCAACAGCGATCTTCAATCGTTTCATAC
Source organism: Anopheles arabiensis (assembly GCF_016920715.1). Lineage (NCBI taxonomy): Eukaryota > Metazoa > Arthropoda > Insecta > Diptera > Culicidae > Anopheles > Anopheles arabiensis. The sequence continues at coordinate 22,164,097 of NC_053517.1, forward strand.
CAATTTTGCCCCTCGAATCACGAACTGGAATGGTAATTAGCTGCTTCTTCTTCTACTGCTTTATAGGCAACAAAAGGGTAAAAAGGAAAAGAGACATCATTTCCCAGGGTTACCTGGGTACTGTGACTGCCCGCTGTGTGTGTGCCCTGCAATGCCGCAATTCAGTTTAAATTTGGATCACACACAAACACAAATCAAGACAAACGAAAATGTTTGGCCGCGTGGCAAGGGATTCTTGGTGGGGTTTGTTGCCCCATGCGTGAACGATGGAGCGCGTAAAGAGGCAAAGGAGTAACAGGGTAGGATGTGTATTAAAGAAGATGAAGAGAAAAAAACAAACGCACAAACACATCGATGAGGGATGTAATTTGATTTGATTGATCATTAGATTGAACCGTACCCTGCCTCCCCGAAACCGTTAAAGGGAAAGGGAAGGGGCCCTGGGTTTGCTGTTGTTGTTTTGTTTCTTCTGTTCGTTAATTTCCCGCAGTGTTAATGATTTGAATGTGTCGGTTTATTTGCGTTCCATCCCCTGTTTGATTGAGTTTTGAAGTTTGTTCGTTGTTTAATGTGCGTTTCCTGATGAATGCTTTGCGGGGACGTAGAACTTCCTTACTATCCTCCATCAACACCTACCTTCCGCGTCCTGTGCCAGGGCTGGCCAGCAGAACATCAAGCATACTGCTGCTGCTGCTAGTAGCACCAGTCGACCCTTGGCTGTGTCCATTTTGGACGTCTTCTTTCGAACCATTTTAAGCTCGGCGCCTTGCACCACTAACCAATGCACACTTTGTCACGACTTTACACGGTTTGAATAATCACTGCTATTGAGGCTTCTTCGCACTAGCATTGAAGGGAACGAGAGGGGGAAGGGGAGAATATTTCTAGTTCACTGGGCACACACACTTCAAACACTGTTGTAACGATCCACGATAACGAATCACTGGTTCACGGGTTCGATCATTCGATCGATTGCACTGGACCCGACTGGACGGCGCCTTGAGCGGTCAGACACATTCAGGCCACACACCTGGGCCACTAATTTCCCTTTTCTCACGCACTCGCCGGCCACTCGACGCACCAGATTTTCTCACACCTCCACCGCCACTCACACTGATTAATTTTTCACAGGCTACCGTTGGGACACACGATTGTCATTTCTTCCATTGTGGATGAGCTCACTGGATGAGTCGCCCTTCGGGTTAAACACACTTTCAACTGCTGCAGTGTTCGTCAGCTTTTGTGGTCCTGTGGGTGATCATAAAAAGAAAGAAAGAAAGAAACATTTTAAATTAAGAAAAGTATTTTTCCCCGACAGCTTCATGAAACATAAAAGCACACTTTGCTTCGGAATAGGAAAAAAAAAACCGGCGCGTAATGAATGCTGTCGTAATGACTTGCGGGCCATTATTCTTCTACTGCTGCTACTGCTGCTGCTGGGATATTGTTTTCCCTTTCAAAGCTGTCTCATGAGTTGATTGTTTTCATTTTTATGCTTTTTTTTTTTGGTGAATGCCAATTTAAATTTTTGGTTTCAAATTGCCTTCAAATCCGTTCGGTTGACAAGCTTGTCAGAGATTTACGTGATCGAAAGGCTCGCTCTGGCTCGAGGCGATAAACATTGGAGCACGGGAAAACGGAAGTAAACTTAAACCTCAAATCCCCCACTGACTCAACGCAGCGTCATAAAGTTCGCAGTTTCACTTTCACGCCCAAGGTAAGATGATTTTGCACGATTCCGGAAGGAGCATTGCAAGCAAAAAGGTAAAAAAAAACAACCAAAAAGCCGTTTGCCACGTCACACTACAATTTGCACGGCACAACAAAAAACCAAACCTCGAGCCTACCTTTTGGGCTCGAACCGAACCGAGTCTCGAGTTGTGTTGTGCGTCTCGTCGATGAACCATAACTGACACAGCGTGGAGAGGTGTAAAAATTAAAAGCAATAGCTCATCCCTCCCCCTTAACGGTGTAACGCAGGATATAAGTGTCGATGCGTCACTGGGGCCTGCTCCTGCGCCAGGGTCATCATCGTCAACACGCACGCGTCACACGGCACGGCAAGGTTTGGGAAACCCCGGGTGAGGTACAGTGCGGAAATAAAAACACACCGCCGATGAGGCAACTGTTGGGGCCAATCTTGCTTGGACGACGAAGCTCCAATAGTGCGAAATGCGAGATTTATGAGAGAATTCGATGAGTAATGCACTATCAATCACTGTGCTCATGTGTGTACGTGTTTCTGTGTGTTTGTATGCGATCGGTTACGCGGTAGACGGCGCCTAGCCGCGATCGGTGGTTGCGCAATCGGTGTTCGGTTGCAATTATTTGCATGCCATTTGCGCGCTACTTGGCTGGGTGGCGTTTCGGGTGTTTTTTTACCCTTCTCTTCTTCGTCTACAAAGGGAAAGGGAAGGGGAGTGTGAGGGGAGCTGGACGCCCACGCAATACGGTAAACAATGTATTCAGGTCAGGCGGATGGATGATGCGCCTAGCCGGAGAGCAAAAGGAAATAGCAAAACGGCAAAGCAATCCTATCCCCCCGCTTGCGCGGGGGCTGATTGAAGCGTCATTGATTTATCGCTCATTTGCACATAATACCCCTTTACTCTTGTGCCTGGGCAAGAAGAAGAACCGGTACAGTGGACAGGGGGGGGGAGGGGTGGGGAATAGACAAGAATACAGAAGACTGCGGTAAGTGGTGAAGAAATCATGTTTAGCTATGCACTGGCAATGCCTTTTACCAGACGGGGCCAGGTTCGTCTCATTCTTGCGCATTGAAGTCTTTTGTTACGGTGCCGAAGGTCGGGCGAAGTGTTTTGCTGTGTTTGGTTTAATTTGGTTCCATTTCCATATCATTTTCACCGCGCACCGTTTTATCGCAATTTGCAAAGAGATAATGTGGCCATTTGGGGGCAAAACAACTGCACAAGAAAGAAAATTCATCTAGTTGGGACCTTTTTTGTTTGCTATTTGTTGGCCACCCTCGACAGAAACACACACACACACTCATTATCGCACTCTCGTTGACATTATAAAGGCAATCCTCAATCGGCTGACAATGACCCAATAACTCGTGCATAGAATTGTAGAAACCCACGACGGCACGTGAAGGCTCCAGCATCAGAACGATCGATATGCCTCGAAAGTATTTCTACCCTTGAAGCATAACAGCGCACAAACGGCGGAAAGTGCATCGCGCGGGGTTTTGTGTTCAGTCCAGTCTCAGGTGCTCGATGCTGACATTTAGCGCGGTTGCAAATGTCGACAAAAGCCATCCATACACTTGCACTGGCATCATCGGTACTGCACACCGAGCGATAGATTGTCGTCCCGGGCCCCGGGGATGAGCAAAACCGGACAGGGAAATTAGTGTCTCTGGTCGGCCATCATTACGTGGTGGTTGTGCTGGAACGGGTTTTTTCCTGCTTTCGATGACAAGCATGCAGTGACGGGCATTAGCGTCGCTGAAGGTTAGCCAGGACCGTTAGAATCATAAATTACCAAGCCCGCTTCACTATTATGGATGTCGATTTTCCAAAACGCAGCCGAGCGTCGATGGGAAAACTCACGATCAGCGTCGGTCGCGATCGTTTCACAGGGACGTTGTTAACGATGGCACAAAAGCGTAAACAGCATCGTGCGATTGCTTTTCGGTTTGTCCGCTAGGCATTATTGTTTTCGGGGGAATTTCGAGCCCGGGGAAATGATCGTTTCCTTCCAAGTGTTTCCGCTATAATTAGTGCACTTTTCAGCCCGTGGTGTCAGCATTGGGGAGGGATCAGAAAAAACCCGTAACCGTTCATTAAAGGAGTGTGGAAAAAAGCATTACACATTTATCAACTGTGCGCTTCCCTTTCGGTTCGGGGGAAAGCAAAATGTCCGCGCAAACCAATTGAAAGGTGCAGCTGGAATGAAATTTAGCTCCCATTTGCCTGCCGTGATTGAAATCGATCACAATAAAAACGATTTTGTGCCGTGATTGTGAGAGTGATCTGGTGTTTTCTCCAAATGCAACCACGCACTCTTGAGGGTTAGAAACTTGATCTCGGGCTCCCGGTACTGCGGTATCAATGCGAGCGCAGTGCGATTGCCGGCAAAAGGAAAGGCGAACATATTACCACACAGCAATGGAAAGTGGATTAACGACGGCGGGGCAGGCAGGCAGGCAAAAATTGGTCCACAAAACCCACCCGAACGGGGTTGGCGAGTCGTTACGAAAGCTGCCCCCGGAATTGGACACTCTCCGACACTCACACGTACGTACACCGAGAGTGAGAGAGGCGAGAAAAAGAAAAGTGAAAAGTGAACCATGTTCCAGCCTTGTGACTTGCGTGTGCTGGACGTTTGTTGTTTTTTTTTTCGGTGGCAGCAAATGTTCCGCCGACTTTTCCGCCTGTTGGTGGGAAGGGTCGAGGAAAGGGAAGAATGGTTTTTCCAGCCACCCCCAGGTATACTTTGCATCGAATGGAGCCGATGCCGGGCCGATGGCGATGCATGTCGTTATCTAACGCAACACCGCAACGGTTGCACCGGTTGCACGGACAGTCTTGTGGCTCATGGTCCGATCCGGTTCATGTAAGTCGCATGTAATGTGTGGCGGCAGTGTGTTGCAGAGGGCATTATGTGTTATTTTTTGTTTCGTTTTTTGGTCAATTGAGGTGGGATGTAGATTTTTAACCAACTCGACCGGCCAATGGTGTAATAGGAGAACGTTTTGGCGTGCGCTGCTAATGGCGTGCTAATGGGTAACATTGTTACGTACCGAAATGGGCTTTGAAGTCTTCTTTAACTCGCTTTAAAGCTGGTTCAAAAAAAGAGTGTATTTTTGAGCAAATTATTCTTAATTGAAAGCTCACTAGGGGTTCGTTTCTTGTACCATCATCTCTTCTCTTAATTAGTGAATATTCTACATAATTCAAAGCTGTAGACATTAATATATTCCAGACATTACAGTCTCTTTTTGATCGCTTTATAACATCCTATTTTTTCATTGCCCACCTAATCTGCATCAATCACAACGGACGAACGTAATTGATTTATGGCCAGCCGCACGCTCACGTACCTATCTATATATCCTGCCCGTGCAATTATCCACATCCAAGCTCTACATATGACGGAATGGTTATGACTGGCCTCGGACTAAACCTTCATGCGCCCATCCCCGCCGGAAAAGGTTGAATCATCAATGCGGTTCGCTTTATTTGGCCCGCGCGAGCACCCAAATCCAGCTCCCGAGGGCCGTTTGCCTCAACATCCGTATTTGTCCGGGACGAGTTCTGTGTCTGTGTGTGTGTGTGAGTGAACAAATCACTTCAAATGTGCTGCCAGCCTTGAGCTGCTTCTGCGGCTATTGCTTGTTTGTATGCAAATTAACATCGCACACAATCTTACTCAGCCTGTATTGCTTCACCACAGACAACAGGGTACTGTTGGACAGTTGGTCAAATGTTTGGGCTGACGCAGCCTGCTCGCTTGGTGACGAAAGAGAAAGTGAGTCTTCTCTGTCACTGTGTGTGTGTGTGTGTGCGTTTGCCTTCCGTTTCCGGTGCCAGGGGTTAGGCCTTTTGGAATTTCTCCCTCCGGTGTACACTCCGGCGGGTATAAAAATGATTGTATTACCTCTGTGTCTGTTGCCCTTCCTCTCTCTCGCTTTCTCTCACCATGTCTCTTTTTCTCATCGAAAGTTCCGGTCTGGGTGAGCAAACGAATGACATTATCGTTTCATCTTACACAAAAAAAACTAGCCGGCGCAACAGATTTGATTTATGCTTTCGCAAACAGATGTCTTTCGCTTGGGGCTGCCACGCTGGGAGGTGCAAATTTCATTAACATTCCTACACATTCCTACGCAGACGCACACAAACACTCGACTCAAGTGCGGTGTGTTGGGATTTTCCCCCTTCTTAACGTAGAGTGGCCAACAGTGACATCACTTCCACATTGTACTCCACGCGGGCGCATTCTTAACTCGAACGAAGATGATGCATAATGCATCACGGTCGCCGGTGTGTGTGTGTGTGTGCGTCCACCCTGTGCCCGTGACAAATGGGGATGAGATGGAAGGTACCCCTGCCCTGGCGGGATGGTCACTCAAACATACACACACACATTCCATCCCGTGCCGATTGGGGTGTTTCTTTTTGAAAATTTAACGTTCGCACCTTCCCGTCGTCTCATCAACACCCAGCACCGAATCGGCCCTTGGCCCTGGGGTTTACATTCTCGCACCCAGGCAGGTGAAGGCACCAAGAAAATCTCACCCTCCTCGCTGCCCGCGCCCCGGATTCTTCCACCACTGGGACGCTGAATGGCCGCCAGACGAGCCGAAAGCACGCGAACGTCATGCGTCAGAAAGAGCAGGAAAGCACGAGAATGAAGCAACAGCAGCAACAGCAGGGTCACTTGCTCAAAAGGGATGAACCGAACGCAAAAGGAACACGTAAAAAAAACACATCACGCAATCGAATAAGAGGAGGATAGAAAGCGCACTAAAAGAAGGAAAGAAAGCACAGATTCTGGTCTCCGGTCTCTGACAAACAAACAGCACAGCACACGCTGGAAATTAAAGCGAAATGCCGCTCCCCTTCCCCTGCTTCTGCCGCAGCATCCCTTTTTGCTTCCCCTTTTCCTTGCTCGCGACGCGCAAAACCGGTTTTGAAACCGGGCAAAAGGTCCGGGCATCTGAGCCTTTGGGCATGGGCATTTTATGACCGAGCGCTGGAGCGATCTTGAGGCTTCTTGAGGGCCGAAGGAAATCGGTCAACACAGCCGGGTCAGGGGTTGGTTCGGGTGGTTCTAAGCGCAGCCGCCGCGTTGCTCCGTGCGAGAGACTTGAGCGTGCGGCAGGCCACGAAAAGGGAAGGCCCTTTTTCTAGCTGCACGTTTTCATCGCTCGCTGGCCAAGGTGTCTGTGGCTGGCAGGATTGGCTGCATGTTTGTTTTGTTTGCTCGCCCCGTTGCTCATTCCTCCGTTGGTGAACGAGCTGAATCATATATTTTCTGACCATATCTGTGTTGTTTTCCAAAACTTTATCTATCATATGATTATCTCCGTGGCAAAGCATTATTAAGCAGCGTGGGGTAACAAATGATGCACGGAGTTGTGTTAACAAACGCCTCTACATGGGAACGATGGAATGTTGATGATGAGTTGCCCTTTCCACCAGCTCTGTGAGGAGCAGGTCTAGAATTTCACCTCACCAAAAAAACAAAATCCATTCAATCTTCTCGGGACGGAGTTTTAGTTTCTCTCAGGCTCAGTTGGCATGTTTCATTCGAATCTTTTGCGAGCTGAGGTCACAAAGCCGATGGTGCGTCATCATCCACCGAAACTAAACCCTGACCCCCATAAGAAAGCCTGACTGACCGGGTTGCGTCCATGATCGCGCCCTTTGTCCCTTGCACACGCGCGCACACTAACAAATCAGCAAATGCGGAAGTGCCGGCACACAAAGCACGGTGACCAAAGCGGAACCGCCATTTTCCATCACTTCCGAAGCAGCCCGAACGCGAAAAGCGCATCAATTAATTAATTTAGGCAATTGTTTATCGCCCATCTGCTCCGATCTTCAGCATCCGCATCATTTGACCACTTTAAACAAAACGTCCGCCGCTCAACGAATGAAGAGCTAAAGAGAGGTAGTATGGGAGAGAGAGAGAAATGTCACACGTTTTGTTCTGTGGTGGCGCGCAGTCTTAAATAATTTTATTCAATTTGATGCCCCGGCCCGTGACGCGAAGCTGACGTGACGCGGATTTTGTATTCGCTGTCGCTGTCCAGTCGGGTCGGGCATTTCCAGCATTCCCGTTGACGCGTTTCCGGCGTTGATTTGTCGCGTTCTGTGAGTGTGTGTGTGTGTGTGTGTGTGTGTATTTTTTTATTATTATTAGCGTGCTTGTGACCGGCTCCACTCCGGTACTGGCTCGGTCTGACTCACATCCGGGCAGTGCTAAGAAGCGCGTTGGATCATCTCAATCGTCGTTTAGAAGTGGAGTGGATTTTGTGCTTCAATAGGACCGTATTATCATGACCGTTGCAGCACGGCCGAGAGAGTGCTTCAGCTCGGCAAACACTGTCTGACCGTCTGTGCCCCCCCGGCTGGCAGGAGGGGGGTCGAGGCCCGCAAAACGGCTAATCAATTGGTCTACCAAACATTTGCGGGACCGCCAAACAAATCCAAGCCACAGCCAAGCCGCTCGTCGGCGTAACTCATGCGTACCAAACGCCGTGCCAAAAGCAGCAAATTAGTAGTAGGCGCGTAACTGCCCCCGACAACACGACAACGGCCGGCCCGGTTACATGAATTGCGCCGTTCATTAGCCGGCAACCATTACCGGCCCCGTCTTTGCTTTCGATTTGCTGGCACGTGTTGGGCGGAGTGGGGCAAAATGGTTCCTTTTAGTGCAACAAAAAATGCAGTTTTCCTTTGTTAGTGTGTAGCGGGATAAGCTTTGTGTTAAACAATATTAGATAAGCAGTCTGTTTGAGGGAAAAATGGTTTCGAATTAAAATGTTCAGTTTTCAAAAAACAGACTTCGCAGTGGTGAAAACCGATGGGGGAAAGTGTCGTGCTGTGCGCGTCTCATTAAGTGGCACACTGTTGCTCGGTGCCGGAGGCCGGGGGGGCTATTGGGCGGCGATGAAAACATTAAAACCATCAATAAATATGCGCTCCACTGGTCGGCAGCCCGTGTGACCAGTTTATGAGGGGTGGAGAAAAGTGATCGCTACCGTCGCCCCGTGGCCTTGTCAAGCGTGCCGAAGGGAAAACCGCTCCCAGGTGTTTTTCTTACATTGGCTTTTTTTCCTCTCTCAACCACGGAGCTTAAGCTCATCTTCACACACACACACACACACAGACTGTTGGCATGGGCAAACAAAACGGGAAGAAGGGTGTTAAACTGGTACCGCTCTTGGTCGTGATCGTGATAAGAGAAAACGCGCTGCCAATGAGAAAACCGATCGGTCTAATGGTCAAGCAAGTGAAACCCGCTGCCCCGTTTGGGAGGGAAAACACTCAGCCCGGACAGCGAGAAAACGGACAACGAGTGGGAGAGAGGAGGAGATAGGTGGAAAAAACGTTTTCAAAATGGCTTGTCGCTGTCGGGGGTTTCAGGTGAAATTGAACACTGTACCGCGGTTGATCGGCCGGGTGGAAGAAAGTGAATAGACGCGTCACCACCACCACCATTCACCACCAGCACTCACCACATCGATGGTGCTTTTGGAGTGTTTTTTTTATTTCGCTATGCCAGCCACCTCAGAGTGCAGGTTTGCGACCTTCCCTGGCTTAACAAGACGATGATTTAATGTCCAATTTCTCACACTCATTCACTGGCTTTTTCATGCTGCTGGTTGACGCTTGCCTCCAAGCACCAAGAGGAAGACTATCTATGCACAAAACACGTACCACGAGCACGAGCAATCGCTCCCAAAGAAAGCACCGGCAGGCTGTAAACCGTTCCGATCTTAAGACTCGCCCCACTGTGTTTACCTTCGAAAAGGTTACAACAAATCGACGCTGGGGATGCGAAAAGCTCGTAACGTTTGAACGGCTTTGGCTTTAATCCCCGTGCCATTTTTTAACTGAAACACATACACACATACACACAACACACACAGACTTACACACGCAAGCTCCAAACCGAACCGGTAAAGGCATTGGCGCTTTCTTCGCACACAAAAGCTTGGTGTGGCAACAGTCGGTCCTTACCTTTTTTGTTTCTTTCCTTTTTTTTCCACCGATGCTGGGCCGGATCGCTTAACTGGCGTGTGTCGTGTGGCCGCTTTCGCTCCGTTCTAATGCTTTCTTTCTGGTTTCTCTTTCTTTCGTCGTGGCACGAAGGGTAGCGGCAGCATACGGAAGAAGGAGCAGTAGGGAGGAAACATCCACCCCTTAAGACACGTGGTGCATTGGGGCAGAAAATTGCAGACGGTTCAGTTAAGGATCTACACTGAGCACACGCACAAACACACACACACCCAGACACTCAGTGACTCACGCACACACACACACTCTCTCTCTCTTTATTGTAAGCTAGACAGAGAGACACGAAGCACCAATTAGCGACAGTATTCAACAGAAGAAAGAAGAAAAAGAAATCACACACAGATCGTCTCTAACGCACACGGGACGGCTTAAATAGCACGAGGTACGCGCGCAACGATCGTCACACGTCCGACGCGAACGGCGATCAAATCTCATCTGGCGAGCTTTTTCCACCGCGGCGGCGGCGGCCACACGGTCCCAAAACGCTTCAAGCGGTTCGCGTTTAATGCGTGTGACGGGGGTTGTTGTGTTGTTGCGTCAAATTGCTGGTGCGGTGCGGGTGGGGTGGCTCGTGCCGGAACCGGTTTTGATTCCATTTGGCGTGGTGCGAACGAGACGGGCAATGATGGGCTATTATTTGCGGGATGGGATGTATGGCGGAAGGGAATGAAACCGTAGCGAGAAAGAGGGAGAAAGAGAGCGGACAGAAAGCGAAATAGAGTGTATAGAGAGGGTAAGAAAAAAAGAGCATAAATATGTTGCACATTGCAGCATGTGGGACCTGTTGCATCGTACGCTGAGAGTGCGAGCATAAAACAAAGCTTTGGGCGTGATAGTTCCGTCAAATCTCATAGATGGCGCTGTCGGTCGATGGAGAAAATTTCTAACAACAGTGCGTGACAATATTAAAGTAACATGTTTATTGCTTTAGAATATAGAATTTGTAACGTTGCTTTGATGGTTGACCAGCAAGTCGGAAAGTAGGTTCTTTATATTTTAATCTCAATTTGTTGCGGCGCTCTATGTGACCGTTTCATAGCTGGTTACATAAATCCATAACTGTTTTTAACAAATTTTAAGACACGATTTATTTTATATAATTGCAAACCTTCACAACAACATTCTTAATTTCTTCTTACGAACTAAAACACAAGATTTCACAATAGTGAGCACAAGATACAGGGTTTACCAAGTCACTTTGCGATGTGAGCTGCACAATTCATCTCAGTTGAGACGTATTTCTATTCTGACGTGCTACTTCCGTTGGCCCGAAATAATTTTCTATTCCGCCGCGGAATACAGTGATACATAATTGTATCACAAATCAGCACTACAAGTGCTAAAATTAAGTTTTGAAAAAATGTATACATCGCGGACGGCTGTGAAAAGACTCCATATAATGAATGAAAATGAATGCGGCGGAATAGAAAATTATTTCGGGCCAACTGAAGTAGCACGTCAGAATAGAAATACGTCTCAACTGAGATGAATTGTGCAGCTCACATCGCAAAGTGACTTGGTAAACCCTGTATCATTGTGGCATGCGAAATTCTGTACTTCAAAATCGTAAAAAAGTATATTAATGGCATACATTTAGGGGCAAAGTACTTTGACAAGTGTACAAGTTACTGTTAGGTGGTAACCAGTCGATGCATAGCTCTTTTTTGCATTATTTCGCATACAAGCGCAATGTGAATGGGTTGTTAATTAAGCTATCATTTTTAGTTATTTCGGTACTTTTCTAGGTTTTTTTAAATTAAATTAAATTGTGTCAAATGTGTTCTCCCAGTGAAAATTCACACCAAACTCACTGATCCACGCACCAATTGGATCTGGACGAGGTAACTGTGAAACCTCGAATTCTTCTACTTCAACCTTCATTTGGCAATACATTAGATATACATCGACCTGTATCCTGTATGGACTTTGGTGGTAACGGAGATTCAAAATGCTGCTGTATGGCAAACAAATTGCTACAAAGGAATGTGTCGCCTGAATGTATGCAAGCTGTTTTCCAGGACAGTCACGCATATTGCGTATATTTAGGCGTTTCCGAACGAAAGTCAGACTTCAGTTTGTAATAAATGGTGGAAGATTACAATTCTACTTTATATTCTTTCTGAGCTTCACAGCAACCATTTGCACTTGCTTTGCTTAGCAATAATTTTAAAGACTATATTTTTTTACCTTTTTTTATACTTCTTGTGACGTTGCATAGTTGCATGCAATTAAATTACTTTAATGCAGCCGGTGCCCAGCTTTCGTTCTGGAATAGATGGAATAAAAGAGTAATGTTTTGCTCCACCTGTATGATTCTACCCCCTCTACTGCTGAAAAAAAACAATGAAGTGAACTATTTACAGCAACCATCAACCTACTAGTCCATTCGTTGCTTCAACATCAAAACAATTACCTTTTACTTCATGAAAAAGCGTTAATGTGTTTGTTACATTCCCTCTCCAACCGACACCGGCATCGTAAGCTATGGTGCAAGTTGTGGCTAATTTGTTGCCGCCAGGTAACTTTCACGAGCTTTTCCGTAACAAATTAACTTCCTCGCCGAGGCCCGGACCGGAAGGCGCCTGAGCTGCGGTTTATAATCGGCCCGCCAACTCCGAACCGGGCGTCATGACCGGGTTGTGGCGCCTTGTGTACGCCTTTAACCGACAGCCTGTTTGGAGTGGTTGAGTTACCACTTTGGTTAAAGTTGTGCCCTTCCCGTCGCTCGTGCCAGCAACGACCACCAGCCGGTTTGTGGTGTGCATCGGTGCAATGTATGGTACAAAGTTTGAGCAAGAATTATTTGCTCTCCCCACTGCCTGTTAGAAAGGCTTGCGGTGGTTTTTCTGTACAAAAAAAAAAAAAAAACGAAAGAGAAATGTTGGAGTATGTTTGTGTGGTGTCGTCCCTTGTACTGCACATGTACCGGCCTTTAATATCCTTTTCCGAGATGGTACAGCAGCCTGTTGGTGTTACAAGTTGAAGTAAACAGAGACTAAAAAGTAGAAAAAAAGTCAAAAACACCCGGCAGCATGTGTGTTACAACGGCCAGCGTTGCTTCAGTCGTACTACAGGCCGGAAAGAGAAGCCACTTAAGATTTAATAAATTGCATTTTGCTTTCCTACCAGCCTCTACCACAGCGTGGTGGGACGGTTGCGCAAAAGTTAGCGCGGGAGGTTTTTGTTACATCAACGCCTAGCTGTTAGTAGCGCGCCCTGGAACGTACATGAGCGCACGTAAGAACGTCGTCCGCGACGGGGTGAAGCTTTCACTCGTTCCGGTACAGCCCTACACAGGTCCCAGTGCGTCAGCTGTCCGACATGCATCGTCTGCTGCTCACGAGAACGACCGCACAAAGACGGGGATCCGTAAGGGATCATGTTGGATGGGTTTTGTGTGTTTGGGTTATCTCAAACAATACGCCACCGCTGGGCATCGTGCAAGATCGCAACATTGACGTGTTGGACGGTTATTAGCCGGCTAATAAGTGTAACATAATAACCCTTTTGTCAGCACCGCTGCTGGGTGGACTGAAGGCAGGAGTAGGCAGGCAAGACTGGCGAAATGAATGGCGGAACCAATGAGTGGTGTCGTGGGTTGTTAGGAAATGGACAGTGATTGAGGCGATGTGTATGAACAATGCGCCATATAGGTGATATTAATTAGGAGATGAATGTAGGATACGTCTGCCGTTGTGGTTTTGTATCTAACAACACAATAAATGCTCCTAATTATCTTGGTATCAGGGTAGAAAGCGCATTCGAAATTCGGTCGTACTCAGGCAGGCAATTTTGTTTAGTTTCAATACCGACTGTTGGGGTGTTTGAAGCTTCTTTGGAGTAATTATTTGAAGGTAATCTTGCTATTCATAAAAGTCCATCATGATTTGTGGACCTTCATTAGCAAGCGAAACCTGTACAAGTCTGGATGGGATTGCTTAATTCGCTTCTGAGAGGATTGTAAACTTCATTTGGAATCTAATGTTGTGTTGTGAATGCGCATGTTGGTTTCGATAAGGATTCCATTTATTCACAACAGTAAAAAAAACAATTCTAGCTAGTGTAATAAGCTACCAGCACCAATAGTATGTTCGAGATAATTATGCTCAAGAAACAAGACAACAAAAACATGCTCCCTGCGCTATATAAACACTTCTCAGAAACATCGCTCCCATTGTCCGCTCGAATGTTGCGAATACAGTACAGCGAATGCACTTGCAGCCCCCACAGTCGTTGCGTCTGACATGGGCGCTTTCTGGTTCCTGCTAGATGCACTGTATGCAAATGCAAACGCCAAACCCGATGGCATTCGCCCACTTGGTGTTCCAGCGAAACAGTATCGAACAAAGAAGCTTTCCTTTTGTTTGGTAACGCACTTAAGCTTAAACTCTTCGCCCATTCGCACGCTTCCCGAACGGGGGCTGTAGAAAAGGGGAGGTATCTCATTTCCTTAAAGCACAAGCATCGCCGTGGACACGTGGGTGCATGATGGCGATACGTGGGTGGGTGTTGCGATATCTTCGGTAGCAAGAAGCGGCTGCATATGATGCTGGCTTAACAATAGGGTTGAATGAATAGCAAGAATCAGAACCACTCTTCCCAGCGCTGCTTCTCGTGCATCGGTGCTGGATTGGCTCTAATGGGTAATGTAACCATGGTGTGTTCCGTAGAAAAATATTTTCCTGATAGCAGGTCACTGTTGTTTGTCAGAAGAGGTAAAACTGCTGTTTCAAAATACGAAGTACGCCAGTGTTTGTGAATCAGCATCTGAAAGTACCAGAGAAAGGGAGAAATGTGTTCCACTTATACATTTCATAGCCTAAAGGATCTGCATAAGAAATTGTTTTATCTTATTCTGGAAGTGTAATATAGATTCACAAAGCATTTTCAGACATGTTTCCCGCCAGCGCCTCAATCTACGCAACCGGATCATTCAAAGTGCGTTCAAAAAAAAAAATTCCATTCACTTCCCGGGCTAACTGTCACGAACGACAGTTGATGACTGAACCGATCCTTTGATGAGGGACGCAAGAAGTTGTTAAAGTTCATCCACCGTCCGTGAAATTGCCCACGGGACAGAGTTAATACCACCTTCACTTGAAGCTAACCTCCCTTGCGCCTCTTGGCTGTTTGCTCCGTGGCAAGAAAGTGCAACCACGTAACGTTTCACTTCACCGTGCTGACCTTTGGGCATACACTGGAGAAAACTTTTCCAATAAACGCATTGTACAGCTGCCGTACTCGGGTCGTTCTCAGGGGGGTGGTGTGCATGGTTTGCAGAAAAAAAAACAACAACAAACACAAACAGAACCTCACCCGAGGGACAAATAAATGCGTCACGATTCATCTTGAAAAGTGGAAGAAAAATATGGGACGGCAAATGTGTTGTAACCTCCCCTGCAGGAAATCGCTTCCGTGTGAGGTGCGTGTAGGAGGTGGAATAAAGGTTTGTACTCTATCTTTTGCCTGTAAGACCCATATCCATTGGTAAACAATTGTCAAAGGCAAAACTCTGCATGTTTGAGTGTCGGTGGTAGAGTGTGATATTGGAGAGGGGGTTATACCGTTATACCGGGGGCTATGATTGCAACACCGACGACAGATGTAGGCTAGGACTGGTAACTTTACACCTGTGCTATCCAAACACATTTCATAAAGTGTAAATTGGTTTTAGAGCATAAAGATATTGCATTTCTGAGCAGTTTGATTGCATTTTTTCCTTGCCCACTGTATTTATTACGTCGCCTAAAGGTATGCAATCGTACCAAAAGGATTAGCTTGTTAAACAGTAGTTTTCTCTCATACGTTGAATCATTGAGTTAATGCATAGTGCCTTAAAGTGTTTAAATTTAAGTTTTAACAAACTTTATGGTACCCAAAAATCATCCCTATGTGTGTCTAAAAGGAACTAATAAAAAAAACTAAAGCCATTGGGAAACTGGAAAAAAGCGAGTATAGTGTACATTGAAGCATTAAATTGCCTACCTTTAGGCGGAAAATAGAGTTCGTAGAGTTTAACATGTGCAGCTAAGTGGAATAAAACCTTTCCAAAAGCTCATCAACGGTATTGTTCACCCATACCCATACTACATTGCGCAATAGTTTCTCCTTGTTATTTTCGAATTCTTCGAGTAAATTACCATGCATTCGTATTTGACGTGGTTTCATTTGAATAGATCCATCTGTAAGCAGATTGACTCATGTTAAGGTAACATTAAATACAACCCTTCCACAAGTCATGACAGCCCGTCCAGCTGCAGCTCATTACGTTGAAGGCAATTTCAAATCACATCTGCAAAGCACGCCATCAAACAATGCGAAACATGCCTGTATGGCATCTTGCAAATCGATCCTTGCACAATCCTTGCACGCGTCATGTTTCGATGTTGTCCGGGCTGACTCATTTCTTGGAATTTCATACCCATTTCCAACGGTAAATACAACCTGTTGCAAATCTCACGTTCTCCCATATCCGTGTGCTTATGCAAAAAGCTCGTCTGCCCGTCGATTGCCGAATAAAAGGTGGGAAACCGTTTACGAGGCATTTGTGGTTGCCTACAAGCTCCGGCTATGATGATTTACCTCAGCCAGATTCTGCAACATTGAACCCAGCAGTACGTTTAGTCATACGGTGAAAGGAAAAAAACGCACAGCAGAGGAAGTAAATTTACTACGTCGTGCTTTGGTGTTTGCTTTCGGTAGAGGCATAACTCACGTCGCGCTTCGGTCCGCGATTAAGCAAGCTGGGTGGTGCGGGTAAACGGTGCAGGCTGTTAAGAGTATTTACTCTTCATCTTGCCTTATCTTCCGCCGAAAAGGAAAGCATAAGATCTGGTGATGCTTTCAGGGAACAGACACACACACAAACACAGCTCCATGCGCTTAGTGTAGACGGCCGTCCTGCTGGTACAATTTCGGGCACCGGAGTAATCTTCTTCTGAATGTCCTCAAGGGAAAATGAGAAGAAAAAGAAAACAAAAACGAGCAAAAAAAAGCAACCGATGAGGGAATTTTCTATATATTTTTACCCCCTCCAACCAGCACGGATCTACTGTCTCGAGCGTGTGCCACCGCCACCAGTTGGAAAGCTTACCAGGGTGGAAGAAAAGCGACGAACGGGGGCCCCGGCGCGCGCGATTGTATCGCAGCAACCTGTTGAGCCGGCTTAGTGCTTGGTGGAAAACAAACGTGCCACACCATTGTCTCCATGGGGAAAAGAAATCGTATGTGTGTGTGTGTGTGTGTGTGTGTGTGTGTGCTTATACGTGTTACGCATCCTCAGCATCTGGCGTACGGTTGATACGACCAAACGCAGCGGGTTAAACGTAGCAAAACGGATGACAAATTGCCCTGGCCCCCGGGCACGGACCGTACGTGTGGTCGACGTTGCTGGCGTATGTGGTAAAGGTGTGTTTCAGGTGTGTTGTAGCGTTTTTTTTTTATTCGGTGGGAAGCAACCCAATTGCCAGGCGTGTCAAACGAACGCCATCGCAACACGGAACAGCGCAGCCAAAAGCAGACTGTCATAATTGATAGCTTGTGCGTGTGATTCGAAGCGACAGGGCCGGTAACGAAGCAGCATTCTGACATTTGAAGCCAATTTGGCAACAAATCACATGAACGCGCAAATGCACAGCGGAATGAACACTTCCCAATTTTGCACATATCGCACGCGTTTACAACAATAGAAATGAAGTGTGCAAAGGCAAGTGTGTGCTCCTGGCAAGTAGCTTATGATGCTGTTCAAGGTGCGAGAGCATTTAGGGAGGCCTCCTTGAAACAGTACACAGGTCTTCACAGGTCCAGGACGCACATTATCGATTCTTTGCTACAAGAACGGAGGGGCGTGCGTGCTCGGAAATCTCGTACAAAATCAAGTCGATTTAATTTTCCAAAACATGTACGGTGCGAAGCGTCCCTCGAACGTTTGGCAGACGCCACTCCCGTTCAGCAAAGGCTGCAGCCGACATGGTGTCTATTTTTAGCCATACCTTATCGACATCGGCACGGCCCGCTCGCAATTGCTCTACGCAGCGGGCAAACCGGGCCAGTCGGTGTTGGGTCGGTTGATTCAACAAACGAATCTAATACACCGGGGTGCACCCATCCACCCGCCGGGAGCCGGGAACCTCATCAACCGGCCATTGCTTGCTCGTACTGCCCGAGGGGGCTCGTTCGCAATATTAAATCTCACACGCAATGCCAACCCGGCGTGCCAGTATGCCTGATGCCGAAATGGGACGAACCTGTGCTGCCTCTCTCTCTCTCGCTCGCTTCCTGTTTAATTTCGGGCTTTAAGGATACGCGTGCCCTATAAATCCGGATTCATCGATTGCGTGCGAATCGACCAACGGTGTGCATCTTCCCTCGCGCTCGCACGCTGTATCGCTCTGCCTCTCTCATTCGCCCTGTTTTTAAATCCATCCATTTTGTAGCGTATCGTTTTCATGGTTACGCCAAAAAGCTTTCCCCCACCGGCGGAAGCTTTCGCCTGGATGCAACAGGCTGGGGTTTTTTCCCCTTCGTTGTTGTTGAATCCCCACAGCCGAAGCTCCGGACCCAGTTCGGCGTCTTATCAGGCCATCGGGTGCGGGCTCGGTCTCGCCCGCTTCGGGCAGCTCGCAGATGGACCGAAGGCTCACCGAGGCACGCTGCATTCAGCGTGCCAGTCGTGCGTTTACCGTCGTGCCGGAAGCGCGCGTGATAGTCGTGTGTTGCGTGCGCCGTGTACAGACCAAAGTTGCAGGTGGGCAAAAGCAGCAGCAGCACCGTTACAGATCTGCAACCGTTACGGCGTCCTTCCGGAAGGGGGCTGTTGCATCCTAGTTCCGCGTGTTGCAACCGGTGGTCGTGGCTGGTAGTACGGCGCGCGCTGGAAGCCATCGATCGGCGACGTTTCCCGCGACACAGGGTCAGGTCGGTAGGGGTCCAAAAATAGTTTGTTAGCGAAACGTAAACGCTCCCGGACCAACGGTTTCCCCGGCGACCTGTGGGTGCTGGGCCGAATGCCTGAAGGCCGTACTCGTGGTGGAGCAGTGTGGCAAACGACACTTTCGTACGCTGGTTGTTCGGGAAAAGCGGGAATTATTTTTCTATCGAGCTGCAGGGGTCCACTTTTTTAGTCGAAACGCTTACTCCGAGAGCTCCGGCATCGCAGGGGCAGTGTGCATTCAGTTGCTCGCTGTCGAAGATGATGTGCAAGTGCATTCAAAGTGGGCCATGATTGAAGTTTGATAACGTGCCAGTAGTGATTGGTGTATGTGTGCGTGTGCTTGTGCTAATGGTGCTGTGTGTTAGGCAAGAAGTTTTCCGATGCAATATTTGCTGTGGCATCGTTGCATCTGTGCGGTTCGTCGTCTAAAATAAGCATACTTGTGTTCTATTAGTAAATTGTGTGTGTGTGTGTGCTTGATGTAAATGTGTGATTGTATCTCAATGTGATAAAGGAAGCTTTTGCGTGTTTATGAAAAGTGTTTCAGTGAGGGTTCGAATCCTACTTCTTCAACCTTGTGTGCGAGCCTCGAATTTCGCACTTGGTGGAACTCTGGATGTCTGTGATAAATCTTCTTTTATTTCTACATTCATGTGTAAATGTGTGTGTGTTTATGTGAAGGAGAGCATTGCTACATCCGCGTATAAAAAGCTTATGCGCTACTGGTTCCCTTTTTTGTAACAAATATACACAAACTAACGCTCGTCTTTAAGGAGGGAGTACAGGTGGCATTAAGGGATCGTCTTCTATCCTCCTGTTGAATGTCTAGATTATCGAGTAATTGAAGGCGTGTGCTGCGCTACCTTTGCTACGAGTACGCCTTCCTGTCCCTACGCCCCATAAATCAACTCGTCGTACGTGACACGAACTATAAATAAAGTATGCAAGTGTGTGCGCCCAAAAACGTAACGCCAATCAAAGAACGGGTTTTCTTATGAGCTTTTCCCTCCAACAACGCCAACAGAAATTGAATGTTGCTACTACTGCTGCTGTTGCTGCCGCCGTCCGTTTGATGACGGTTGAACCACAAACTCGTGTTGAGAAAGAAGTGAAAAAAACTCTAAAAGAAAGGATCCCTTTTCGATTGACAAATTACAAAACCTAGATCGTGTACCGTGTTCAAGGGAAAAAAGAGAGAGAAAGGAAAGTGAGCTCACGGAACTTAGGGGAACCGTTTGATAATTTACATTTTTTGGACATTGGAGGTGGAAGAATTTTTCGGCAAAACTCTATTCCACGGGGTTTTGGCTTTCACTGGTCCGAGCTTGTGTGTGTGTGTGTGTGAGAAAGAGTTTTTTCTTCATCCGGTGATTGCCAGTGAAGCGTGCACGATCGGATCGAGGGCGGATTATTCGAACATTATGGATGCAAACCGGGCCGGGTGGAAAATATTATCAGTGCCGTGATTTATCCCGGGTCGTGCGTGCCGGTCCCGTGCGGGTAATTCTTCGATCTAGAAAGGGGGACCAAGTTTTGGCACAACCCCAATCCCACCCTCTTGCGGGTCTTGCGTTGCCATAATTGGAAAGGCCCGCCTGGCTCCATGTGGAAAGGCGTTCGAGATGGAAAGTGGGAAACGTGGAAGTGATAGATAGACGAAAGAAAAAAAAGTGTAAAATCGAAAGAGCCTAGAATCTGGTCGAATATTCGAACGCCGTCAGTGAGTGGATAGGATTGTAAGCACCACACGCCAAACACTTCAGAAAGAGTCCAGGTGCAAAGGAGCAATCACGAACGCTACCCTGTTTCCCCCTCTGTAGTAAATCCTGCGTGAAAGGTGTGAAGAAGCGAACCGTGCCCCGGAAGAAAAATAAAAGCGAAGAGTGAAAGGATTCGCAAATTTAACCTTTTTGCACCACGTAAAGCCACGTTCATTTTTAGCACACACTCACACGTCGACACGTGAGCAAACGTATCTTCGCAAACGGCGGGCCCGCTCGTGGCTGGAAGGAAGTTGGCCCCGGCGCAGATGGATTACCGGGCTGCCGGTGTACCGACGCACCGACCCGGACATGGATTGTTGCTAGCGGGTAGGTAGCAGTGGGGTTGCATTTACCACTGAAGAGAATCTCAAATTATTTATACATCTGTTGAGCATTTCGGGACGGAGTTGTGTGGGTGAAATACGAGCAAATGGTACCGCCGAATCCGGTTTGATTGATGGACAATCAGTCAGTGAGGGGTTTCGATGCTCAAAACTCGCCCGCCAAATAATTTCGAAGTAACAATGTCAATCCCCGCTCTTCAGTGGGTCGGGTGGGATGCGTCTTACACGCAGTTTTTCAGTCGCGTGCCTTCAAAATTAGCTTTTAAACTAATGAAATGTTTCTGCTCGTTGCTCGCTGCGACGACGAGTGTGGTGAGTTTTGAAGCTTACGCCGGTTTTGTTCTGAGTGCTGTACGGTGAGGCTTTTATGTTTTCCCGTCTAACCGGAAATATGATCCTTCCTATCCCGCAGCCAATCAAAAAGGTGAATTGATGGTAGACAGGGAGCAGAAAAGCACCATCGTGCGTTCGAGATAAAACATGGACAAAGTAGCACAGCGAGGAAGTAAAATACACAATAAAAAGACGCTCGATTTCGAGCTATCGAGCTATCAGCAGATCTTTAGCGTCGTTATGGAAACGGTACAAAATTTAGGGAAATGGGGGAAAATAGCACCACAGTTGCTGCCATTTTTGACTGTGTGGCGGTGAAGCATAAAAAAGACAAATAGGACAGGACGGACGGATACGGACAGACGCGAACGGTTTTCCGACTCCGAGAAGTCGTTCGGGAGAGAACAAAAAAAAAGGGTTCGGTTGAGTTGATTTGACTGATTTTTCGCGATTTGGTGAAGCAAACTGCTTAACCGAAGGATGGCGCTGTGATTAGCAGGAATTGTTTTGCTGCTTTATGGCTCAATGAATGCTGTAGGTAATACAATTACGAATTAACAATTCTAGGGCCAGATTTCGGGACGGAATCACGAATAGCACGACGGTTGCCGGGCGATTGCGCTGTTACGGTTTTGACACATTTCGAGGAGAATTTTGTTTTGAGCATTTCGAGTGTTTTTACGCGGTAAGGCGTATTTGGAATGAAGTTGTGTCATTCCAGTTAAATGTTTTTCGTTGCTTTTGTTGCTTGAGAAAAGGAAATTTAAGAGGAAAGGTTCAGTATAACTTTTGGAATTGTAAAGGAATGGTTGAATTTGTAGGATTCTTGAAAAGAAATGAGCAGATTTACAGGAAACTCTATTTTTAAATACGTTTTATAGGCCTGAAACAACCTTTAAGCTATATGTTCTTGTTTTCGAGAATACAAATAAAATAGGATTAAATAAGAGCTTGTGTCAAACCAATAGCATACATTTCGGCGTATTTGTTCATATTGCATACTTTAAGGCAAAAAGCCACATTAAGGGTAAGCAATTTATTTTATTTACATTTCCTAAAGTCGTGTCCATTTTCTAGCCTGTTTATTGTGGGAAATTCTCGCCATAAGCATCAACTTGCTTCAATTGCATCACGTCCCGTATTCGCCACTCCTTTTGTCCCCTATGATCTCTCATATACCTTTAATCACTTTTCAAAGAACGATCGTATCATGGGCAAAACAAGAAGTAAAAAAAAAAATGCATCCCCTCCATGCCCAAGCTTCACCCCGATCCGAAGGCAAAAACGGGGTGAAAGGATATTAAATTTTCACTGAACCGGAAACTAGTCGGCTAGGACTGCGTTAGACGGATTCCTGTTTGCGCTTTGTGACCATCCACCCGGGCTAAATCCTTCGCTCCGTGCAGCCATACTGTGTTGACCTCCTCAACCGTAGACACGAAGAAATATCAAACGAATGGCGGGCGGGTAAAGCGCAAGTTTTTTTCACCGCTGGGATCGTAAAGCGAGTAGTAGTTCTTTCTACTTCTCCGTCGATCTTCGCTCCCTCGCACGCCCCTACTCCCTGCCTATGTCTATTCATCTCAATTCACGCGACACCGCCCGGATGGAAAGCGCCCTCGCTTTGACATATGGCGTTCGGTGTATGAAACGCCGGCTCAGTCACAATGCTGTTATTGATTGTAAAGTCGCTTTATTATTTAGCACACTTTTCGAGCGGTGCGAAGCAGTTTCCCATCGCTGGAGTGTGAGGGAAGGGCATCGCTCGCCTGCTTGAAGGGTTCGCAGTGTGATTATTAAAGTTGATCGAAAAGTTTTCCCGAGCAGGCAGCAGCAGTAAGAAAGGCTGGTAAGATTGTGCCGGTTAATCCCCATCCCGGTAGATGGTAGGAATTTTAAGGCTGCTGCTGCTGCTGCTGGTTTTCCATGGCAGGTAGGGAAGGATGAAGCTCAGCCAGCTGTACGGTCGAAGAAGCCGACCGTGTGCAAACAGAATCTAATGGCCACAGCGAATGGCTCTTCAGTTTGCACAGTGCGGTCGTGTGTTGGATACACATGTGTGTTTTGTGCTTTGTTTCTAACCCTTCCTTAAGTATTCATCGAATGCATTCAGCGTGAATGCGGAGCTCGTGCAGAGTGCGCAGGGATGCGGGAGCATCGAAACGATGGCAGTCAGTCTCAGGCAATTGCCTCAAGCACCGGAAACGGAAAAGAACTTCAGCCGTCGCTGGCTCGACGCTGCGACCGATGGACGGGACGCTGGCACGCCGGGATGATTATTTCTACCCATCATTCCGGCTGTACTTTGTATGACGAGCAGTAGCACGAGCCAAGCACGGTGTGCGCTGTGATGTGTCTGTGGTATTGAACGAGATTATGGGCGAGGTAAAAAAATGTGCGACAAAAAATGGTCGCCCGCAGAGCTTTGGCGCATGGCCTGCGTGAACGTAATTAAATTTCTTCTCAAAATCAAACAGCGCTTTCGGACGCGTAACAGCAATCGAAACAGATGGGAAAGCACGACGATGGTTTAGTTTTATGTTACAGAAGAATTATACCAAGAAAAAAAAGTGCTTTCGTCGGGTACGAGTAGTGTGGCACCGAAACCCCAACCGCGTCTGTTAGCTTTGATGAAAAGTGCAGTGCAAAGAGTGAACCATCGCACAGTAAATATCAGGTTTCTGATTGGATAGTATACGGTGCACTGTTTTTTTTTTTGGGTTGCACTCGCCCGTGTCTCGATATGCAATTTCATCAGAACAGCGGTAGAGAGTGAAAGAGAACAAAGCAGCTGCCGGTGTACCGTCGGGTTGCACGGCAATGTAATGTAAAAATTGGTTCAGATTTGTGATCATTTATCTTGTCTGTGGGGCTATAACAGCGTCCATTCCGATGCGAGTTAGCAATGATTGGTTTTTGTTTCATACCGTAGTGTACCGAACATGTTCAGGGAGAGAACAAAACGTAGGATTTGCCCGTACATGGAGTCCGAATGTTTTTTTCATGTGTTTTTTTTTCTGTAAATGCATTGCTGCACTGTGTAGGTTTTTAGTTTTTCACCTAACAACGATGATTTTCTATGAAAAGTTGTGAGTTTATATTTTGATTTGGGCTTTGTTTCATGGTCTCTCGACATGGCAGTGGATGTATGCGAATTTGTATCCGCTTAGACAATACTACCAGAGCAAACAAACAATGTAGAGTTTTCACTGCGTGGAAAATCGCCTGAACTTTTAATGCGAAAAGAAGTAATCTTTATTTATTTCTATAGTGCTTTTAATTTCTGGGAATTACTTTTTGCGATATTCTATGAAGCGTTGTCTATCTCATACGAGTATTGAAATTGCATCGTTAACGGCCTTTCTAGATAAAAGTAAAGATGCGCATGACGTATTTTGTTGATGAATATGAATAGAGTGCTACAACTAGTGCATACTTTTAGGCGTTTCATTAAATGTGAGTGGCGAGACTGACGAGACTCTAACGATTGGAGTTACGTCATTTGCAAATGCAAATAAAAACAAATCTTAATATGCGATATTTTGAGTACTTCTGTAACTTGCAACTTGTAACTGTAACTATACAAACATAAAAAAAAAATCGTGACAGCTCAAAACATTTCCATCCGCAATCTGTCAACATCGATTCTACATAAGAAAAACTATCAAGCAGTGCCGTATCATGTTGCCACATTTCATCATACATTCAGGCGGACCCATCCATTAAGTACGTGTCGCGCACCCATCAGCAAGTAATATTTCATTATCATAACACGCGTGCAAGAGAATCGATCGATAGCGATAACGAGCTGTGCACCCTGGAACGGTGTCGAACGTACGCGACATGAACCTGATTCATTAAAAGCAATGAATAGCCCACCGGGTTTGCTTCACCTCAGTGCGCTGACAATTACATTTACTGCTGGTTCGATCATTTCGTAACGATTCACGCACACGGGTTACTAACGGTCGGAATCGGAAGTATCCCTCGGCTAATACTGCGCCCTGGATTGCGGCAGATTGACGCAATATCTATCGATGACGATGGTAGTGAGGCTAATAACTTATCCCTCGTACTGTATGCGTTTCCATCGCCACAGATTGGTGCCGTTCCTATCGATACCGAAACGCGCAGTGTGGAAAGTGCACATTGCGCACCATTGCAAAACGCACCCGGTTTCTCCAATACGAACGTATGTCTTTGTGTGTGACTTATGGAAACGGACAAAAAATTGCGCGTAAAAAAAAAACGTTTCCTTTGAACCTTTCATTTCCAATTTCCAGTGAGCCGCAATCAACATGGAGTTGCGTTTCTGGCTAGACTTCAATTACTGAAACACGGTTTCGGTTGAAGCTGTGGGATTTGTGCTGAGGTTGTGCAGTATCGGACATTGGGTTCTGCATCAAGATTCAAAGGGGTATGCAAAAACAGTCATTGATAGGAAAAGGCAAATACCAAAAAAAAAAACAATCTATAAGCTGTGTTGGAAAAATGGTACAATGGAATATGGGCAAGAGAAAATAAGAGCAAAGAATTTAAATATTAGCTCCAATGGGAAAACAATCATCCACAGACAAAAGCTTACCCTCCGGTTGATTAATACTGGCTGCAATCGCTCAATTGACCACCTAAATGTGCCGATAACCGCCGGCATTTTGAATCGCCCGTTTTGTTTGTTCGTATTTGCCCACTATTATTTGCCATTAAAACTACTCTCCTGATTAAAGTACAAATCAATCATCCCTCACCTGCTTGCCTAATCGCCCATTGTTTAGCATGGTAAATGATTAAGCTTAATGCAGCTTATTGCTTCGCTGCTAATGGGAAAAAGTGCCATTTATAAAACCATAATCCTGTCCAATGAAGCATTCGCAATCCCTGTGGTTTTATCGGGACCAATCGCGCTGGCAATCGATTCCGTGCAAACGGTTTTAAAGTGATGGAGTCTGGTTGTTGTCAAAGCATTCCCAATGGTATAAGGAACGAGCTGGGACAAAACTGAAATGACAGGTTTCGGTACAGAATGCCGGAACCGGAATGTGATGGCACTGTAAAGGCACTGTAAAGCGAAAACTTTCAGTTGCTTCGGAGCTGAATCTCACAAGGGAAAGAAAAACTTTGGCGCAGTAGAAGGAATTATGTTACACTAAATATAATTTAACTATTATTTTGATAAATATTCACAACCAAAAACAAAAAAACAAAAAGCTTGTACATCAACACACATTGCCAAGTAAGCAATTTATTAAATCTGATCGAAAAAAAACTCCCTGAAAGGTATGCAATACCACATCAAAATTAACTTTTTAGACAAACGACCAGATAAATTGGGTTTCAACCACAGCAAAACATGATTGACAAGATTATAATAAAAAAAAAATCTCTCCTTCCCTTTCTTCTCAACAAAAAAGTGAATGAAAAAACATCAGCAAATCAAGAGCGCATGCTGACATGCTGCCAGGATGTTGCTATGTATTTAATTACTTAATTTTTGGTTTGCAGTGTGTGTTTTGTTACCGTCCCTTTCAGGGCAATTCAATCGAGTCAAAACATGGACGAAGAAACCGCCGAGAGTTTGCTCTATTCAGTTCATTGAAAAAAACACTCAGTGCATCGATTTCACCATCAAAGCACTAAATTCAATGTGGGGGATTAAATTTCTCGTTCTCGTACCCACCGTATCGTTCGCCTTCGGCATCGTTCCCGGGTGACGTTTAATCAGATGGATTTGTTTGCTTGTCACGATGTTGTTGTCGCAGTGGACGACGGGATGTGCCTTTTTGTTGTGGTTGTGATGTTTTGTTTTCAGTCACTTTGCAATTCCTCTCCACTCAACAGCGAGGTTCGAAATTCCTTTTCATGCAGTGGTACGTTTGATTTGGTTGACGCAAATGTTTTATTCGGTTCGGCACAATAAATACCGCCAGCAGGCTGCAGCAAATGTTTGGCAATTTTTCCTAGAAGGCACCGTAAGTGGTTTACATTTTTGTGAATAATGGACAATATATGTAAGCACACACACACACATACACACTTTCAAACACAGAGAACTGAGCAGTCTCCTAATGTGGGGAAAATTGCAAGCTTATTATAGCGCACGCACGCGGGCAAATGAACACAAAAGGGCGCCGCCATCGTATAGCTAACTAGATCGTATTGTCGGGCGTACCGATTCCGACCGTTCGCTTCCACCGACCGTTTTCCGGTACTGGCACGTCACTAGGAATGCGATCTCTGTTTGTACAAAGGAATGTGGCTTGAATGATGAAGAAAATTTGGATTTCAGCGCAAGAAATGGGCGGTAGGTACCTCGCTGGCGGAGCTTCCGTTTCCGATTCTGTTCGTTTCGTTCACGACGCGGTGGAAGTGATTGGTGTGAGTGTGTGTGTGTGTGTTTTTTTTTCGAACACAAAATTGCTGCTTTGCTGTGGGATTTGGATGTATCGAGTCTCCGAGCTATCGACAACCAGCTTGGATAGGAGAGCGACTGGTAATCAATGTTGCTCCCAGCGGTGAAGTAATGTGCACAAACATTGATTAGCACGTATTGGGGATGTTTGGAGAAATGTTGCAGTAAAGGTTATGTTATGCAGGAAACTATAGCGGACGAGTTCGGAGCGTAAAGAAGTATAATTATTGTTACAAAGAAAAGGTAGCAAAATGTTAACTAATTTTGCTTTTGACTTATCACGTTAATAAATTTCAATAGCACTCAACTTGTTATAATTAATTTTTTTTTGTAAAATTACTTGAAATTGGAATCAAAATGGCATGTGAAATACTTTCTTTAAGCGTTTTGATTTAATTTGTATTTAAATACTATTTTCTTCACATATTTTTTATCAACGCTTATCAACTCTAATTCGACCTGCATCCAAGTAGCTGCTTATAGTTACCCACGGGAGCATAACTAGTCCTTCATTTAGTTGAAATCCGTCTTATTACAGCTAGCTATTATTATTTGAATTTCCTATAACCGTCAATAAATTTGTACAAATGGTACTAAAAGGCATACAATACGTGAGAGCTTTACATAAACAGATCGCAGATATACGAAAATACCATAACTGTGCATACCTTTAGGCGTTTTAGCATATGAAATCTTCGAACAGCGAAAGCAGAGTTAATCCCGCTTTTAAAGCTAACAACAACGGACGCTCCCTTCACAACGGCAGCAAATAGATGGCTTAAGATTTCGCTCGAATGATTATATGTGCACCATGATAAGTGACCATTAATTGACAGCATTTTTCATTAGCCTCGTTCCAAACGCCGAGCAGCCCCGACCGGTACCCAACGTAGCAGCGTCTCCCGCAACCTCAGGGTGTTGCTGATCGTACTTTCAGCAACAAGTTCAGTTGCTCACTCGCTCGCTAACCTCCCTTTTTGCCCTTTAACATCCGACCTGTTTTGGAAACCTTGCCACACGACGGCGGCCCAAACGATCGAAGATGCGTTACATTAGGCAATGCCGAAGTGGTCGCAATTAGTTTCCGCTCGCACGGAAGCGTAAAAGGTGAACCTCCCGGGGGCAGCATCCGTCCGTTCGTCGGCGGCAGGCGACAGAGCTGCCTCAAAATGTAACACAAGGAAAAAAGGAAGCACCGGAGACATAAATTACCGTCGTAAATTTTCCTCGGCTGTTCCGGGTGTCCGGGAATGTGCGACCGATGGTTACACGGAGGTGTGCGGAAACCCACGGCACCTCGATACAGCTGACATTGTGTGTGTGTGTCAGAGAGTGTATGTGTCTGAAATTAGAATCAATTTATCCCTCCTTTTATCGGCGTTCGGCACCTGGAACTGGGCTAGGTGAGTGCGTATACTGGAGAGTGAGTGTGAGTGTTTTATATTATCGCTACAACGCTACAAGTGAAGTGGAAGTAGTCATCGATGTCGGCTGTCGGAGTTGAAGTGCTTCGTTACTGGTGGGATGGCTACAAGAAGGGCCAATACATACAATTACAATACACAGTCACGAAAGGATGTATTGTGTTGTCACAAGTGGTTAACAACAGTGCGTACGTAGGCAACGCAAACACCTGTCCTGTGTGCGCGGAAGCCTTTTGCTCAGCACGCAGAATTTCGTGGTGGCTTTCAGTTTCGCCGCGTAATTTATACGGCTGTACAAAACAACTTTTCAACCGCTTGGTGCGGAAACATGCAAACCACCATTTCATTCACAATCGACAGAGAGTGGCGTGCTGGCTCGGGGAAAAAAGCCTACAAAAGAATTACTCTGTAGCATTGTGCAAAGTTTAATGCTATTACCATAAAACGGAGCACCCGTTACGGTACGGCTTGAAACTTTTGCCCACCCAATGCCCTCCCCAAACGGCGAATGCATAATGAGATTTGGTAAAATTCTAATAACTCTTCCACCGAAACGTTTTCAAATGCGCGTTGGAAAGACTGGATCGAAATTCATTGAAACATAAGCTTCACCGTAGCCGATTACGTTCGTCAGTAATCGATTGCGGAAAACTTTCGCACAGAGCTGACTTTCGAGCCAATGTTTGACCAGTCGGCATTCGGGGTTGGAGGGGTGAGCTTCGTGACTGATAATGAGGTTTAATTTATTCCAGCAATATTGTGTTTGCATATTGCTTTCACGTGGGGGCGCCTGTCAGTACAGTTGGAAACTCCTACCATTTGTGCCATGGGCTGGGGGGAAACGGTCGGCATAGAGAGCATTTTTTTTTTGTATCAGCAGCTTAACAAGTCAGCATGGTCCAGCTGGATGGAATGAAAAATTAATGCAACGGCGCTGCGAACAGTCCCACAACCACCAGAGCAGCCGATAAAGCACTGACTGCCCGTTCACAATGGAACACAAATAATCTCCTTAAATGGTACCATTCAAACCGATGGCCACGAAAATCGCTCTCCCTATCTCGGCAGCTTCGTAATCCGCCCCGAATCATGTTGATTTTGTGGAGCGGATAATGGTGCGCTTAACGGTGGCGAAGGTCAGAGTCTTTAGTGCAAGCATTTCCGGATGAATACAGGCGTAAACATGAAAGGAAGCAACTTTACACATATTTTGTAGGACAAGGAGCATTTGCTCGGGGAGGATGTTTGTTTCCCGCTGTGAACCGTTGGGTGCAGGACGGTCGCTGGCGGCAAATCGAATGAAAGTCCATTTGCATGTGTCTGCCTTCGGAGGGTGTATTTAGTGCGGTACGTACACCTTTAGAAAGGCAGTGAGGGAAGCGCAGCGAGGACGGTAACGATGCGGATGTTTTCGGTCACAAAGCTGGCACTAGCATCTGACAGGCTACGGGCACGCGAAATCCCTGTCACCGTAGTGACAACTTCAACTGTAAACCGTGGCGCGCTTGGCTGGGCACAAAGCCCAGCAGCCCAGTCGTGACGGTCGGCGTCAGTGCTCGTCAGCATCATGCGATGTCCACGATCTGTTCGGTAGTCCAGTTCGTATAACTAATGGTAGCAGCAGTAGCACCGAAAAAGAAAGAAAATCATCCATTCTCTCGCCGGTAGTTTGCCGAGCGAGCGCGCGGGTACTTAACCGTACAAAGTCGAACGCGTGCATCATCGGAACGGGAACACGGAGGGGCTTGCGGAAAGCGAATGGCGAATGGTTGGTAGTGGCACTACTCTCTACGCGAAGCAACCATGTTCACCGCTCCGAGGGGTGTTTCCATTTTGGGTGTTAGAAGGAGGTGCCAACCAGCGTTTGTTGACATGCGACAAGCGTACCGAGAGTATATGATGGCACTGATGGTGCTGCTGCTGCGGATGATGATGATGATGAGAATGCCACCGGCTATTGCTGGTGTCATGTTTTGCACCGTGTCTAGTCAGCATGCTGACACGAAATTTGCTGTTCTGCTGACGTTTGCCGAATGTTTTGGCTGATGTGAGCTACTGCTGCTGCTGCTGCTGCCGCCAGAATCGATTGGTGTTGAGCGGTTTGAATATGTTAAGGAGTACTGAATCGCGAGAACGTACTTGCCGGGCACCGGGATGATGATATGGGAAATATATTTGGTAAATTAATGTTTCGCGCTGGTTGACACGGGGTTGGCTCGTGAATTGATAATGCACACGGCAGTGCAGTAGTTCGTACGTACTACTCGTGGGGGGGGGGGGGGTTGAATAGTGGTTTGCGGGAAATTTGATTGATGGACTACAATGTTGCCGAGCATGATCAAGTAGCTTTTATTAGCTTCTCAGGGTGACACACATTGAGTAATGACTTTAAAGCTTTTGGAAAAAGGATTTCGATTGTGACGCGAAATAATAAAATATTAAGTGGTGCAGCGGAAATCAATCCTTAAATCAAAGCATTGAAT
This sequence comes from Anopheles arabiensis, assembly GCF_016920715.1. Taxonomy (NCBI): domain Eukaryota; kingdom Metazoa; phylum Arthropoda; class Insecta; order Diptera; family Culicidae; genus Anopheles; species Anopheles arabiensis. The sequence goes on from NC_053517.1 coordinate 22,195,558, forward strand.
AATGAATTGAACAAAATTGCACTCTTTGAAATTACACATAGACGGAAGCGAATTTAAATAAAGAAATGGAAGGGACAAATTGCAATGCGAGTTGCAAACATTTAGGCGCTTTCAGTTTACAATTCAGCTGGTGTGAATTAATACTGCAAATGATTCGCTTTCCCTCAGGGTATCAATTACAACAATGAGACACATTTAAATCATGTTTAGTATTGGAAAATTAGTCGATTCGACGCAAAAATAATACAAATTACGAATTAGAACTATCCCAAGCCTGTCGATGACGATTGCAATTGAAACTACTGTAGCATATCTGCTATACAGAACATAATGTAATACACATTGTAACACATTCATTAGAACACATTCAGTAAATCAGATCATACCATATGGCAACACAAGACAAACGTAACTAAAAATGAAAACCCTTACTTCATTCAAGTATAAATAAAACCAATTCCAACCGTGGCAAGTTTCTGTCAGGTGAAACAACCCTTCTGGGTTTCTATGATCGCCTGGACGATCAAGTGTTGAAAAGTCCGCTTCGAACAAAGTATGATTCTACATCGGTACATGTCAGCGAAACACTGACCTACCGCGACGGTACTCGAGATCATCGCATTACACTACTTATTAGGATTGCATTTGAAATAGCTCATATTTAGGTGCCTTTCTCACACTTTGAATATTCAGAATAAATTCACGGTAATGCTAATTCAATGGTTTCCTTTTTAACATTTTTGCTCCGCCTGTATCTAGGCAACCGGTATGACTTCATTAGCTTTGTTTAGACACTTAAATTCGGTTGCTGGCGAAAAGAAAATTAATCTAAGCAGTGATAAATTCTGATAAGTTCACTACACTACGAAGTCAAACGAGTTCACCAAGAAGTCAAGGAGTGATGGGGAAATAAATCAAACAACTCTATTAAAGTTTATGCACGCCAAAAATTTAACCATGGCATCTGATCATGTCGTACTTCGTTTGACCGCCTAGCCAATGTAATTGGAAAACTCCGCTCAGAAATGCTGCGTGTTTGTCTTTCCAATCTTTTCCGAACACTGTACCCATGAAGGTACAAGAAACTGCCACCAAGCAAGCTCATCCAGCACATCATAAAGTCGACATTGGAAGGATGGGATGAGCAAAAGAAGAAAGAATAAAAAAATCATCTTGACGCGCAGCGTACGATGCTGACGACGGTAGTTTTGTGAGTGTAAACTTTACAGGATGCGGGCAAAGGTTCATGGCTTTGCTCCATTATTAATTAGCTCCCATGGTACCCTGCGGGCGTACGGGAGGGGAGTTTTAAGGGAATGCAAAACCCATCCTATCATCCCCTTCATGGTACCATACCCAAAGTCCGTTGGTCTAATTTTCATTCGCTTGCGTTCGGTGACTTCGTTTCGGTTGCGGATTTTTTTTCTCTCTCCATTTGCTTTCTCCTCCCACTACTTTCCTTCTTTCCTTGCCTGGGAGAGAGGGATATTATCGTGCGCGGAATTTCAATGAATGAAGATATGAGGCATAGTGGCATAGCGTGCTTGCCTGAAAGCTTGTTGGTGGGTGATGGTAGTGGCTGCCCTCGGTGCTGCATAATTCCACCAATTAGAGGCACATTCATTTCACTTACGGAAAAGTGGAATGCGTCAGCGTCAGTGCGCCCAGGGGGGGTGCCGTGAAGCGGGTGCACTGTGATTAGTATTTATTAGCCCTAGAATTATGTTTCACAGTGGGGTGCTTCATTTGTCCTTAATATTAAATCGAACACAATGCCGTACTACTGTGACGGGTGGGGTAGTGTGTCTTCTAAACTTCAAACACACTTCAAATTGAGCATGTCCAAGAGTGCTCGAACGCACAGCTGGGGAGAGTGGGAGAATGTTGAATTGTTTTCCCTTGCCGACAAGAGGATTACGCTGTTTATTTCCCGAACGTGCGGGTGCGAACATGACGCGCGTTTACGGTGGCAGGCGAAGGATTAGGTGACACCGTTCACTACAAATCGAGAGCTTTGCGATCGCACACACACACACGCATATTGTAACCATAGCGATGGTGCTTTACGTCGTTTGACGCAAGTGGTTTTACACGTCAAGTGACAGAAGTGTGACGCTTGGCTGCGTATCGGCTTCGGTACAGAGGGAAACCCAATGGAACATAAACATCTCGAGGAAAAGTGGGTGGAGAGTTGGAATGTTAAGGAACACAACGTTCTCAGCTTACACATTCGGTGCCTGGAGGCAAGCAAGCATCAGTTTCGACGTAAATCGCCAAACACTTTAATTAAAGTGGCTTTAAATGATTATTAAAACCATAATTATATTCTTTCTGCTTGTTTTAGCAAAACGCAACTAATTAAACGGCTTGCACCAGTGTTGCACACTGTGCAGGTTCGTTAGCCTGCTGGTTGCATTGGTGCAATTGGAGCTGTTGGTGTTTGTCAGCTTCGGTGTGTGCTACTGCACGAGGTCAGTCGAGTGGAGAGCAAATAAATGGAAACGGAAAATGTAATAAAATTGTAATTAAGCAAATCCCAAGGCGGAGAGGCGGCGGCATCGTTTGTACCCGTTCGGTGGAGGGTCCACCACGGGTGGCGAGTAAAAACACACACACACACCCACGCACCCAGTGGGACAGGAAGGTCCAAACCGGGGAAGGAGGTTGGTACGGCCGGACACATCGGTGTCGTCGTGTTTATGAAATGAGAAAAGTTTATCCGCTTTTTAATCCTCACAAGCTCGCAGCGCAGCGAGCAGGAAGGTCGACCCGGCCGGCCGGCCGGTTGGTCGGTCGTGATAATGATGAAGTGAACCCAATTTAAGGCAAACGGTTGACTGTTTTTAGCTGAATGTTATGGTTTGCATGGTGGAGGATTTGCCCAGCCCGTTTGCCTTCCCGCCCAGTGTGATGAGTGGCGTCAAGTGGTGCAAGCATAATGAGTGTTAATCATTGGAAGTTGTTAATTCCTAATGACGGCAATCAAATTGGACATGGGCTTAACTCCGGGGGAGAGAAGCGTTCCTTTAATTGTGCGTAAGTTTATGGTTGTGCAAACTGTTGCAGGCAAGCCAAACCGACCTTGGAAGGGGAAGAATAATTATTATTAAACGAGAGCTATGTTTAAATATTAGTGGAAGCTAATAATTATCTGCCTTTAAATGGAACGTTGCACATCCTGTGGGCTCCTTCATGTGGCTACAGCACTCTAGTTGTGCGCATTATTTTGCGCAGGGCAAACCAAAAGCCACCAAAGAAAAATAGTTTACCCTATCTTTACCAAAACCCGCTGCTAATAGTGACGCTGCACCACGCGTTCACAATTGATTTATGGATGGAAATTGAGCAGAAAATAGCATGCCAAAGGTTCGCCGCGATTGTGCTCCAAGCGTGTGGGGCGTTTGATGAATTCGCGGTTTGAACATGGGATGTATGGGTATGAAGAAAAATAAAGCAAAAAAACAGGAGCGAAAAATAGAGCCCTGCATCTAGAGCGGCATCGGCCCACGATCCAGCCAAATTGATGCTATTAAATAAGTTGGAAATTCAATTTAATATTGTCTCCCGTGCCCTTAGCGAAGAAGCACGCGCCACACTATGCCGCTGTGCTGCGGTTGAGGCGCCTGCTGTTTTGCGGCATGCAAAGGTAAAAGCATCGTGATGCACCCAGTACTACCCGCTGTACTGCTCTGAACGGAAGCGAGCGAACGCTTAATTTCACCGTCGCGCTCAATCGTACGCGCGTGTGTACCGGGGCGATTGCGTGAGCGAGCGTGAAAAATCGACCCCGATGGCCAACAGATTTGTTTGATGCAAGTCCAGGCGCGCACATGCACGCGCGTGTGTGTGTGTTTGAATAGTAGTCCGGAACGCCATCACCCGCCATCGATAATTGAATTACTTTTCTATTATTTTGATTTCCATGCTGCTTCGCACCATTCCAAGTGCGGTGTGCACGGGGTTTGCTTGGCTTGGCAATTACGCGGCGAACGCGCGGATGGCTGGATGCAGCATTGTTGTTTTTCGTTCGTTTATCATTGCAGGCGGGCTTATCGCCCGGGCTGGCATGGCTGCTTTTTCAATCATCATTATTAATGGAAGGGTATTTTTAAATTTCCTATTTTGCGTTTTGCATTTATTATTGAAATGGTGGAGCATCAAACGGGAACTGCTGCAAATTCGCCCGATGTAGAAAGTGTGCACAAGCTGTACACCAGTTTTGCACACATTTTTCACGCGGGGAAAGCTACCGACACAGTGAAAAGCGTACATTTTATGTTATATTTTGAGCAATGTCGTTTCATTTGAATATAATCCTCACCCAGTTACATTTGCTGCGTTTTAGTGTGTTGGTCGTTGTGGAAATCATAACCTGATTGATTATGGATTTTGATTTGAATAAATTCAATGGAGTTGGACATGGGTATTAATTATGAACACATTTGTATGATACATGAATAAATTATTAATCCATTTTATCAAGATCAATGAAGCGGTTGCGGCATGTGAAATGAACTGCATTGTAATTAATTTACCAGTCGATGTTTATAGTCTGCTCCCGAGCTTTTCGGTTCATGCGTTCTGAAAATATGAACGTTACTCGAATATTTACAGCATATCAATATAGAAGATTTTCATCAATTTTGTTGAACGTTTGCATAAAAAATGGGCTTTTTTAAGCTGGATATAGAAAGAAAAACTAAGATAGACAATTTCTTTCCATGGACATCCTTTGCAAGGTTATTTAAGCTTTCTTGCAAAAATAAATCTACGACCATACGAGCTGCCTATCGTCTGTTTTCCGGAATTTTCACCTTGGTGGACGAAGGCATGTTTTGAAGATATTTCTCGATTTTTAACAGTTAACTGAAGAGGATAGTTTTCGCGACAAAATGGTTGGAGTAGAGGTTTTGTTGCTCCAGAAAATTCCAGGCCTAGAAATGTTGGGACGCAGCTGGGGGCTGTTGGACCAGGTCGCGTACTAGGATGTTATATCGAAATTCGGTCGAAATTCGGTTATATCGGAATGGTCGAACTGAGTTTTGCCGTCATTGATTGCAGCTAACGAGCTCCCGGCCAAGCTAACGCAGCAATGTAGCCACTACGCTATCTCTGTCTTCATTTTCAGCTTCCTTTGGAACCTCAAGTCGCTCAGGGTCGTCGCCAATGCGATACCGGACCTTTTTTCGCTACTTTGTCTAATAATGTCAATATGTTGTAGATGCTGCAACAGGCTTATACGACGACCATAGACTGTCCCACGATACGGGATGCAGTTTTTTGATCGCGCGTAACAGTTCCGTCAAATTGATAAAGGTGTCAAATGTTGTAATTTAAACTGAATTTTTGAATTTTGATTTGAATTTTTTAACATCATTCGAAAATCATCAAACTCTTTTTCAATTTACTAATTTAAAACATTCACCAAAAAAACAATTTAATTTGCTTTTCACACTGCATGTGCCGATTCGGTACACACAGTGCCAATATCTGTCAAACTTGGGAAACCACTGTAATGTTTAGCTTACTGTATCGCATATTCCTTATAGGCAAACAACGCCATCTGATAGCTAAAAACGCATTTGCATAATGCACCGCAGTGAGTGCACCTTTAAATTAGCATGCTCAACCAAACGGCTGCAGGTGTGTGTCTGTACTAGTGCATGCGTATACTTTACAGTAAATCTTCGCTTAAATGTCAAACGTTACCATCATTTGGCATGCTTTATCACAGCGAAACCCCGAGACGGCACCAGGGGCAGTGATTTAATCGTCCGGGCAGCGTTATGACACAGCGACATTCGTTTCGTTTCTCTTCATTTTACTTTCCGCCTCCACCTGGGGGTGAATGGGGACGAAATAAAATATGTGTAACTGTCACGAGCAATCTCGATTAACATTTCACCGGTGAGCGGTGAACCCCGCAGAGGACGAACGATAAGCGATGGGTTAAGTGATATTGCGCGTGGCATTGAGCGTAAACAATTAGTCGCAACCCGGCGGGAGTGTTGCAAATAAGGTTAATGTGTCGTTTTTTTATGTAGATATGTTCTACTGTTTGAAATGAGTTAATTTGCAGTGGTTTTTTTTTCAATGTTGCAAAGACAAAACGAAGCAGTTAAAACGATAAAACCACTGAATTGCGTATTTGTGGAGCAAAATGTAATAATCGCTCCACACTGAAGGAAACAATTAGCTCCACAGTAATTGACCTGACCTCTCGTGTTATAAGCGCGCACACACACACATACAACATACCCACAGGTGCAGCGAGGCAAAGTGTCTGGGTGGCGAAACTGCACGGCAACACTCACCCAACGCTCTCACCTCGGTGGTCACGTAATTAAACCATCGTTATCGTTATCATCATTTTTGCCCCACCCCCCACTAGATCGGTCCCATCTGTCCAAGTCGCCCGTCGCTATGCAATCGAAAGTTGCAGCAGCGACAGTTGCAAATGTGCTCAGCGCAATGGCAACAGCACGATTAGAGTGCCGAGAAAAGGCGGGGGGAAAGTCACAGGCAAATGAAAAATCAATATTTTTAATAAACCTTTCTGCGAAGCTTTTCATTCCGCTGCCTTCTCAGGGCGTAGGAAAGCAGTGGGCGTAAAATCCACCCAAACAAACAGCGCAACCGCTCATGCATCCGCTCCCTCCACCGCTCGATAAAGTCAACAAATTAAGAAAACTTTCGAAGCGAGATTGCTATTAAAAAGTTTTCACCTCAACTTTCAACTGCACCGTTGGCGTGTTATCGCGCGGTCTGCCATCGACGACGACCACGACGACGGGCGGGTGGCTGATGATGATTCGTCAGAAAAAGGATGTCATCCCCGGTGAGCGCCCGGTGAGGTTAATTTATCAAAAGATCATTGCCGTCAGGGGTGGGGGGGAGGGGGGGGTACCAATCTCCTCCGACAAATCCACTGCCACACTGATCCACAGCGCACAGTGGTGCTGGAATTGATTTAAGGTTTCATCGAGCGAGGAGGGCGTTAGGCGGGCTGTGGCCGCTGACGGGGTGACGAAACACGAAAATCACATTTAGCCCGTCAATATGACAGGAGAGGATGGCTTTATGATGGGGCGAATGTACATTTTTTGTAGTCCATCCACCTCCAATCCAAAGCCCCTCGTCTCTGTTGCTGTTTTTATCATTTCCTTGTTATCCTATCCTATTTAAGTATCGCCAAAGGGGTATTTTGGTGCTGCCGAAGGGGCGAAGGCAAGGCACAGTCTGAAGTGGGCGAGAAAGCGTACGAACGGGGAATCATTTTTTGAAAGCGATAACGAAGGCTAATGGCGACAAAACGCCGATACCCCGATGAAACCCGATTTCCACTCCAAGCCCTCCACCAACCACTCCCCTCCTTTGCTACGGGGTCCGTTCCGTGCCGTTGAGGTTGTCGAAGGTTCCATATAATATTTATTTGTCATCATAATCCGCAGCACTTTTCCAGCTCAGTGGGTGGCAAATGAACCACCTGTTCGCGTTCCTGAACTCTCCTGCCAGCTGCCTGTGTGGTGCGAGCTGTTTGGTTGTGAACGAAGAAGTTGGAGATGGAGAGCATCAGCCGGGCTCAACATTCCCCTGGCCAACTCCAGCACAGTGGGGCGACAAAATGGCGCCCCAATTTTTTATTCCCGTGCTTTGGAGAACTCCTCCGCAGCACTAGCTCTCCCCTTTTTCTCCCTTTGTACCTGTGATGGGGCTCGACAGAAAATTGTGTACGGTGTGAAGTTTGGCGGAGGACTTCAACACTGCTGCTACACGGCAACAAACGAGCGAGCACGGTTGGTGAGCACTGTTGTGTTGGCATCTGGGTGCTGAAAATTAAGAAGCTTTGATTTATTCGTTCACTTATGTGCTACTCGATTTTTGCCACTGCCATTGTGGTCGGTCGCTTCGCAGCTGCGGATGGGGGTGTTGATAAATGATGGATAACAATTTGCAGGTAAATGGGTATCCATGTGGAGAAGCGCTTTCAAATGAATTGAGATTTACAAGACAGAACAATAAAAGTAGATAGGCTTTTATTGAAATGAAGCCTTACAAAATTTGTTTTATCGAGAATAAAGCGTACGATTAATATTTCAAGGATGAATAATTAACGTCCCTAAAATGAAGCCTACGGAAAGACTGTTTATGAACCATGGCCCTATTCGCATGAATATCACGTAGACATTAGACAAATAAATTATTATGGAGTGTTTGCTGACTTTACCCCTTATAATGTGATTTTGTTGAATTTGTGTTAATAGTTTTTCATACGTAAAAATACGTAGAAAAGATTCTAAAATACATCAGTGTAAAATACAACATCTAAAAAAGTGAGACACTTTTACAGAGTATCAGATTAGATTATTGTATTTTTTTTTATTATTCATTCAATTGACAACAAAAAATACTTAAATAATCTGTCGAAAACATAAAATCCAATTGACATCTGTCAAATTGTTACTATATTTCTCTCCTCAGTAGCTCCCGCTAGTAGCTCCCTCTGGTGGGAAAATCATCAGCTTATGCTACTTAAGCGTACACAACGTTCATACTTTTACTATGCTTCTTCCTTTGTTTCGGTCCACTAAATCTGCTCGGCACTAAATATTTCATGCACTGCCGAGCCGGGACTGGACATGTTCGACATCTTAAAGCTCTCTCTCTCTACTGATGGCGCTGTGCAAATTTGATCGACCGTGTAGGTGTATTTTTAGTCGGCTGTAAGCCGTCCCTTGTGTCGCTTTGGCAAAAGAAAATACATCAGCTTCGCCGGGGCGGGAAGAAAAACATGCTGAGCTCATCAAGCCATCACTCAGCGGGCATCTGTTTTGTGTAACAAATTGCGCACACACACACCATGATCGCTTGGCAGTAGATGCTGCCTCAATTTATTTTGCCTCGCTGGACATGCAAGACCGTTATAGGCAAATTTAGCAGGAATTCGTTTTAGTGCGATGTAAATGGTGGTAGGAGAAGGTGTGAAAATGTTATTTTTTTTAGTATCACACACACACACAGAGCCACACACTCAAAGGATCGGCTAGCATTTGGAAATCATTTGATCTATGAACGCTGCACTCTGCCCTCGTTTTCCCGCGTCGAAAGCCTCGATGTCTCGAATGACAAACATTTGGCGCGCGAACGGAGGGCCTTTAATTAAACGTGTTTGGGTAGCGTGTTTAATTTTATCAGTGCCATGGCAACCGCTGGTAAGTGGCGGGAAGCCAGGAAAGAAGAAACCGTTCACTGTTTGACAGCACACAGCATTGGTGCGCAGATGGGAAAAAAGGGAACGGTGATTACAGTGTGTACGAAAATAAAATGTAATCGGAACAGCTACTAGGTGGAATGGATCGAACGAGACGTGTTGTGTGTTTCTTTTAATGAATTCATTTTATGTAACACGAAAACAGCTCTGCTATCGAAATGCCTTGGTTGGGGTAGGAGAATCTCTTTTATTGATTTTCACTACAAACACAAACGGTAAACATCACAACTAGCGGCGCGGGTTAAAAAATGAAAGGAAAACGACCGGATAAAAGTATTTCAAACCATACGGCACGAGACTTCTGGCTCGACTTATTGCGTACGGCGCACGGAGAGCCAATGCGAAACAACCCCTTTTGAGTTCCGGAGTGCTCCAGACTTCTCCTGAGTTCTGCGGCTTGCCGGGCCCGATTTGCGGAATCACACAGATCGGTGATTGCCGGAGAGATTTTGATAGCCGAAATTGAATAAGTTTAATATGAAAAGTTTCCACTCGCTCGGTCCCGACCCATCCGTCGTGAATCTCGCTCGTGCGGGTAAGCAGCAGAGCGTATGGTACTTGAAGTACTTTGCCGTTTTGTGGCAAGGTATTTGTGCCAACATTGACGGAATAAATTGCTGCATTTGTTTGTGCTCGTAGCAAAATGGAACTGTGGCAGGACAAAGTAAGGCAAAACAAGTGAACCCAAAAGAGCCAAACTAACGCTACGCCACCATGCTAATGTGTCGTGAGAGTATTTTGTTTCACTTCCAATTGAATTGTTTCATTGGCTTCGAAAGCGGGGATGAAAAAGAAGAAAGTTCAATGTTTGCCCAGTTGCAGCAGCATCAAACCGCATCCGGGTGTGTAGCGTGCAGAGAGCGAGCTAAAGAGAGCACATTAAACAGCTTTGCGCTTACTAAAGCTAATTGAAAACTTGCCAATGCAAGTGGCATGTTCTGGGGCTGACTTTGTTGCTGTTTTTGCCTTCCCTTCTCGTGCAGTTGAATTCCCGTATAACTCGACGGTGGTTAGCATGCTAATGCAAAAGTTACACTAATTAAACCCTCTTTTCAGTGCGGCCAAGTCAACAATCCGATTTCTTTGTATCGTACGGAAGTGTAGAGTTTCGCACGGGAGCCACCAAAGGTGAACGGGCGGGCAGGGTCAGTGTGCCGTTGCTTGACCAGAACCATTTTCAGCAGCAAAAGTAAGCTTCGTTGTAAAGGATTTAGTCACTTTATCGTGTATGGTAAAGTTGCAAAACCGAAGAGGACCGGAGTAACCGGTTCGCTTCTTTTGCCGATTGGAGTTTGCGAATCGATCCGTTTAATCCTTTTCGCAGTGGAAGCCCACACTATCTGTGTTTAACACCTGCTAAAGCTTCTGCCGGTTGCAAATGCAGGGCAGGAGAGAATATAACAGTATAACAGTGCAGAGCTCTAACCAGTTACAGGCTGAAAGCCATTTCATTCAATCATTTCACCACCTCGACAGACAGAGGAACCCAAAACGAATGCCCCAAAGTATAGAAGGGTGCTTCGTGTTCTACCCGGACGGTCCGTGAAGCATACACATTGCCAATCTGAAAACATTAATCCCTCCTCACACACTAGCTGTGCCTGCATTTGCTTTGTATCCGCCGTGTGTCTCTCCAATGCTGTATCGACTCTCCGGTGGCTTCCCGAACGTGACGTGACTGCATTTCAATTTTACGTCCACACATATTGGATACCTGGAATTGGCAAACCGTCACTCAATTCTAGAAACTCGCTGTCAGAAACGGTCACAATACCACCGGTACAAGTGTTACTGAGCAAGCATTTTGCAATGCAATGGCCATCAGCGTGCCGTATTGTGGGTCCATTTTTGATTATTTTCTTTTCTTGAAATGTTAAGCCAACGTGTTGGATGGGCAGACCCGTGCCCCAGATGGATGGACGGATCATCGGATTATGGTAATACATGGAATGCACTTAGCCACTTCGGCTGCTGAATGGAGCTGCTTCTTACGATGGAGCTGACACACTGACACGGGGGGAGTTGGTACTAGGAATCGGTGAAGTTAACATAATTACCCGTTGCTTTTATGTGAACTGTAATGGATGTGGACCACCGATTCGTGGTACTGTCTTGCATCGCAATGAGTCGCAATCCCATTTTTCAATCGCATGAGTAGTTCCCACTAAAAGCTTACTCACCAGCTCGCCCTCAACTAACTGGCATCTCATTAGACTACTATCCACCATGGACATCGTCCCAAACCTCGTAACGGATGTGATGGTAGTTTTTTACAAGCGAAAAAAGAACAGAAAAATCTAAATTAAATCCTAACTCCAGCGTCGGGCATCCGCTTCGATCTGTCAGGGTTCGGTAATTAGTTCCGGTTTTAGCCACACAACCCCCAAACCCTGGTGGTGTGGCGTGTTAGCTGACAACAAGTCCAAACTTTTGCTAAATGCTATTAACACTTGATGCCACAACTGTCCCTCCTTCATTTCAACACACACCCGAACAAGTCTCAAAAGTCTCTTAAAAGGGGACGAACGGTGCCAAACGCTCGCTTTGCATGCATCGGTCCATCCAACCGGAATGACTTATCTCTCCTTCCCCATAAACACGTCCTACCGTTCCGGCGCTTCAAAAAGAAGCGACTCTCGTAGTTTTGGGATGGATTTCAACACCAAGACGGAACGGATCCTAATTGAGTGGGGAATCGTCTTAAGATATTGTCCCTTTCAGACACACGGATAGTGTACGCTACACACGCACACTAATTAAAATCTTTCACGGGTGGGTTGGCGGACGAGTGACGTGCGTATCCTTCCGAGTGGAGAGGGAAAACTATTTCCTTCGCTTTGCAAAGACCAACCGGATATGCTGTTAGATTGTTGCTCGTATGCTTTCGTTTGCTTGGGGACAGAGGCCGACAGACACTGGGCAGTGGAGAATGCTTAGATTGGCATAATTTATCGCCGTCGTTCCGTGCGTCTTCGGGCTGTGTGTATTGTGATCTTTTGTGATTTGTTGGAAGTTCCTGAAGGCTTTAGGATTTCGGTCGCGTTTGTTTCGCGCGCGCCTGGACGGGACGAATTTGTGGACAGGCAGGGTTCAAAATAAGCTCCGGAACGGAATGCGTTACCGTTCTCAAAGGTAAGGCGCTAGGAAAGGTATCGCAATTTATCTTCGTTTTATCGGTTCTTCGGCAAGTTAAACAATGGCGTGGCCATCAGCATCAGCAAATGAAGTGAGCGGGAATTGATTCTGTCATTTCACGTCAACATCTCGCTAACGACGAACACGTTGCGGCGCACACGTTCCGACACCGTTCGGGATCGGGTTGAATATATATTACACGCTCCCAGGCCGGTCCGGTGTCATCTTCCGGTGCCCGGATGTATATTGACATCCAAGAGAAAATGGCGAGAAAGCGCCGCGCGCGCCTGTGTGTTTGTGTGTCCCACGCTAGTAACGACACCGAACGTCATCAATCGTTTCATGATGACATGTTTAAATCAATCCGGCGAGGAAAATAATAATAATGTTGTTTGCATGCGGTAAACAGTAATTTATGTCATTACTCACCATTACTTGGTTGCCGCAACGGTTTTAAAGGGGACGACCAAACGAAAGCGGAAACGGAGACCAGGGATCTCCCGCCCGCTCGAAACATATGTCGTGTGAAGCTCGTTGCCTTTCCCAGTTAGCAAGCTTCAGACGTGCGCGCTCGTTCGGTTCAAAAATCGAAAGTGGTGAAGCGGTTGTCTGTCGGCTGGAATTATTTATTTGGTGATTGTAAAACTTTGTGCGTGTGGGGGCGTTGTAAAAACCACCATCACCTGTGGTTTGTGGGATGCTTCCCGTACAGGGAGAGTTGTAAATTATGTGTTAAAGATAGCAAGAGCCACAGTGTCGAAATATTTTGCTTGAGAACTTTCAAGAAACAAATTTTATAATTTTGCAGAGAGAGAGAGAGAGAGAGAGAGAGAGAAAGAGAGAGAGAGAGACTTCAATCAACATGAATGCTTTGAAATATGTGTTTTAGATAGCTGGACGGTGCTATGCCGTTTAACAATGTTATTTTCTTATTCTTTCTTGAGAAACATTTTATTTTGAATCTAAACGTGTTTTTCCTTACTTATCATTGGAACACAAATTCAAGATTTTCCCAAAAAAGCTACCATACTTTAACGTGTTTCTCAACCCTGCTCCACTTTGCCTGCAGCACGCTTTACTCTTTGCCCTTTGTTTTATGTGACATTTTATTTACTACACGCTGTACGGAAATTAATCGCCCAGCTTAGGGGCAACATTTTCCTACCGGGACCTTCCGGGATAGACAAACGTGCCCGGAAGGCAGGGCACTGTAAGGAAGATTCATCCCGTCTCCCTTCTTCCCTCAATCAATCTCAACCCCTTGTGTATGGCAGATGGCGAACGTGCGAAGATGAACCTTATGTCGGGACGGATTCTTCCACCCCAGCGGGGTTTGTGGCGCGTGGTCGACTTTGGAATGCCATTGCGTTGACTGTGTATCACTTTGTGTTGCGTCTCTGGTACTGAAGAATACTGAAGAATTGCAAGAGCGCTCGAAAGAAGGGATGAAAACGAACCCTTTCTTCTTCCTGAAAGCAAAACAAAAACACCAAAAAGGGAATAAATGTTTGGGACGAAAACGGCAAAAGAAATAGACGGAAGTGGTCAATCGATTTCGTGCACGGCAAGATAAAGTGTGCTCCGGGGAATGGGAGCCGGTGCTTTTAATTCTTGCCTAATTGAATTTGCGAACGGTGAATGCTTGCGAAACGGGGTTTTCGGTTTTCTTTGCTTCGGGCAGAATTTTGTGCAAAAAAATGAAGCCAACGAACCATATAGACCAGCCGTAGTGTCGGACGTCTTTTGATAAGAAGAAAAAAAATGTATTCTACCATTTGTGTGATTGATTAAAAATGATCCAAAAACACTTTAAAATTATTTATTTCATGACTGTTTTCCACAGAACGCTCAATTTAAAAGCTTAAACCCATGGATGCTTTTTCCAACCATTTCACAGCCACAGCGCTTTGCATACATTCACTTCCGCCTGAAATGTGGCGGGCATAATTACAATCGACAAATTAGCACAGATTTTCATTTGCGGTCGCTCAAACCTTTCTGCCCTCCCTTAGGTAACGCATAAACAAATGCGCAACCACACCGTACACTGCAACAGGACTGCAAAGCTTAAACCCCTTTACCCGCAACCAACACAGTGCGCTTCGGTGCACAATTTTGAATTACACCGACACCGGTTTGGTGCAACTGATTACACTGGGACGTGAGGGGCGTTGGGTTGGGTGCAGTTTGCTACCAACAAGGGGAGGTGGTTTGAGTTTGGCGTTTCGTCTATAACATTTCAATTACACCGTAATAAAGTTCTTTGCCACCCTTTTCGTGCACCATCCATCCATCCTCTGGCCGGTTAATTTATCTCCAAGGGATTGAGCTGTGCAAAAGTCCTGTAACCTGGATAATCCCTGCCCTGAACACCCTCCTCGTCCTTCGTGTGCATCCTAGTGTGCTGTAATTGCAACCTGCAACACGTAGTTGGCGCGGGTCGGTATCACCCTGGCAACCACACCGGCCCCTAGCCTGTGCTCGCAATGCTCTGGAGAGGCTAGCTTGCGAGCCACGGTGCAGTCGGGCAACAGCAACCATCGATATATGACACCGACGTGTTTAGCTACCTTGGCTTTCCTGTGCATCTGCATCGTCCCGGTATGGTTGCGGGATGCGTATGCCCGTTGTTATGGGGGTTTCCGAAAAACGGTACAACATGTAGCTACGCACGCACACAGTGCTGCAGTAAAGGATGCTCGATCGTGCTACAGTTGTATCATGCGCGGAGGGAGCAGCACCGCTCAAGTATACGGGTAGATTGAGTGTGTATACGTAGCTAGAACTGGAAATGGGTGCCGGATGGTGGAAGAAAGGCAGGAACCATAATTGTTTGCAATTGGAAAGAGCAGTTCAGCAGACACAGGCAATTGCAAGAGCAATAAAGCTGCAACTTTAAAATTGAAATTGGCATTTCGCTCGAGGTGTTTTTCATCGCACAGTGTAATACACGTTTGCAATACTTTGCTCATCAGCCGTACGGGGAAAAATGGTTTGTTTTTGAAAAGTTACAATTACAAGTTTGATTACATGCCTCAAAGCACCTTTAATTATTGACCGGCATATAAAAACGGGAACAAAGCGCCCTTAGTTTACG
Organism: Anopheles arabiensis; assembly: GCF_016920715.1. Lineage (NCBI taxonomy): Eukaryota > Metazoa > Arthropoda > Insecta > Diptera > Culicidae > Anopheles > Anopheles arabiensis. Next base: position 22,211,061 of record NC_053517.1, read on the forward strand.
GCGAGCATACTTGTATCTGTGGCGCCATCTATGCAATAATAGCTGCACTACATTATAAAGAGAGTTTTTAAACTCATTTAAAAGTTTAATACAAATCATCAAATGGGTTTCAGTAAACAAAAATGTTTTAAATCCAGTGTTATTTCTAAACAGGAAAATTATCATTTAAATGAGATTTTAATTTTCTCAAACAGTTTCCTCAAACAGCTCAACATGATGTTAAAAAAGAAAGCTAGAATAAATTCGTCCAGACGTGCTGATAAAGCGATAAGAACAGATGCAAAAATGAAGCCTTTTGTTGTGTCTGCTTTTCCATTTCCCATTTTCTGTCTGTGCGGTGCGTTGTTTTCCATCTGGGTAGAGTTTTAGCAAAGTTGTTGTGTTTTTGTTGTTGTTGCGTTTGTTCTGTGCGATACAATTAAAGGACACAATCGGGGAAAAAAACGCGAGGTAGCAACGGAAGCGAGCGTTTTACCTTCCCAGCGAACGTCTGGTAAAAATAACAAAATAACGTCTGGTAATGAGACATTACGCGAACGTCTGGTAAAAATAAAGCAGAAATGTACGGTGAACTTTGAAGGTGTAGTAAAATATGATTCTGTGCGGTGCATTTTTCTTGTTGGTTGAATATGATTCTACGAAAGAACGTTCCACCGTTCGTCAACATAAAACGCTCCACTATTATAATGGGGCAAAGCTGTTCCTAAGGAACGTGCCTGCCGGAGAGAGAGCGCCGTATCTCATCGTCCCGTTTCGCCGTGAATCCGTTGCCGTTTCCTTTACAAAACGAATAGAACCAAAATGTATTCCTGCCCATTAATCTCTGTTACGTGACGTTTTTCCTTTTCAGACTGAAATTATGTTCGACTACCAGGGGATCAGTTGACACTGTTTGAGCAACTTACGAAGCACGCACGGCACTAGGTAAAGGTGAGTACAGCGCCGGCTTCGGTCCGGTTTTCTTGCTTCCCCTTTTCAGGTTGTTTCTCTTCTGCCCCCTCTCTTTACCGTGCATTAAAAGAGGCTTTCCTCGCCCCCTTAAGGTGAGCCTCGAACCTGTCCTGTCAGCGGTTTGCCACACTTTGTGCCCGTCCCAGAGCTCGTTTATTTTAACTCCCCTGGCCGTAGACAATTGAATTTCTACAGCTTTGGGGAAACTGTATCCGCGTCCAAAAGGGTGCCGCGCGTGTGTGTGGCTGTGGCAGTTAGTGTTTTTTCGGCTTGGTTCGCTGACCGTGTGCTTGTTAAATTATACATGGAGTAGATTAAAGAAGGAATGACACTGATGGGAAAGTGTGGAAATGTGGACAAAGTGGAGAGAGAGAGAGGGAGATGAAACATAACAACGTACCGCACCAAGGGCCAAGCACACACTAAAATGAGTGCCTGAAATGGGTGAGATGAAAAGGGTGATGCTTTATGCCCTGCGATAACATCAAACAGGGAATGACTGTTTTCTCGCGACAGTCAGCATCGCTGCAGGGAAGGAAGGCTTCGCAATAAGAGGAGAAAAACTTCAATCCCTCGCTTTTAATTGATATTTGGTGCCGTGGCAGAAAGTATTTTGCATGTTTTTTTTTTCCTATTCGCCGCGTGGCGTTGATGGCTGTACATTTGATACCCATACAGCCCCCAGGACGCAGCTTATTACGGGACGCTGTTGATGATGATGGGAAAGTTTTCTCTCTCCCTTTCTTCGCATGCAAGTTGCGCAATTGCATTCCAAGAATGCATGTGCGACATTGTATGCTTCGGTCGGCGGTGCAGCGGCAAGTTCGAGAACTTACGCCCGAGCGTACACAACATTTCCATCGCATCGGTGCATTTCCCAAGGCGAGTCTCGGTGGAGACTCGACGGATGCAAAAGCGCATTTCATCCTTCGAGAGTGGGACAAGAGGGAGAGAGTGGCAGAAATAAACGACAGCCCGTGCTGCTTACCCGTAAACACCTGTCATTCACCGTCACGCTGACACAAGGGCTGCACACCCAGGCTGCGAATGGAATATTAGTTCGGGGAAAATGCCGTATGGCGCACATTGAGACTGTTGCCAGCGATGGGAAAACATCGTACCACTCGTACCGGTACCATTCATAACGTACCAGTGCAGCACCAGCACCGGAATAGAGTAAGAAGTTTCAACCATGACGAGTTATGTGTGTGTGTGTGTTTGTGAGTCTGTTCCAATATTGTCCCGTAATGGAAGGAGAATTCTTTTGATGCTTATCGAAGTACTTTACAACAACAAAAACCATGCTTGACTACTGCCGCGCTTGTGGTGCGGGAGCGTGTTGTGCGAATTTAAAAGCATCGAATGCATGAAGCGGCTGCCCAGCCATCGTGCTTTGGCAGCGCAACGCAACTTCTCCTTTGCTTGACGGGAAAAGGTATAAAGAGTGTTGATGTTTTCGCCAAATTCGCCCAGTTTCCTGGAAAAGGATTAACAGTTTTTTTCTCTTTTCTTTTCTTTCGCTGTTATTGTATTATGGTTAAGACAGCGTAATAGCCCTCTCGACCTTCGCTGGTGGTGTAGGGTGTTTGAAGTGCCTGTTAGGGGTTTGGATTTAGAGATAAGAGCAAGCTTGTGTGGGGCGAATGTGGCGCGGATGCGAGGGACCGAACGAGGCGCTGTGATTGAAGCGTTGACGAAGTCGCCTGCTGCTAGTGATTTATTAAAATGGTTAGCGGAGAATTTTGAAGCATTGTGTTTGCATGTAAAGCTTGATGAGTATGTTCGTGTGGTGCTTTTTTAATTATTTGTTGGCACTTTTATGCATGCAACTGATAGGAACGTTTTTTAACGAACCGTTTTTTTTTTGGAAACGCTTTTCCGTTCGTTCTCGACAAATAGCAAAGGTCCTACGAGCAGGATTCCCGTTCGCTCTGAACGGTGCTGTTGCCGCTCGCGACTATTTTTTACATGAAACGCTTTAATTTTTTCTTTGAATGTTCATTGAACCACTGTTTAGAGTACTGCAACATGTCAGCACAGTGAAAACAGAAACATAATTCATAAACATTTGTCATTAACAACACAAAAAGTTGTTTTGCTTTAGTAGTATGTAATGCTTTAATTTGTTGATATTCGAGTTAACAGTCCACAGTTATTCAATATTATCAACATTGCTGGGTATTTTATTTTTTTCTATACGTAAATTTAATAATAATAATAAATTTTAATTATTGTGTGTTTCCCACAATGTGTTGCCAATAAATGCCAATAAATCATGAGAACGATACAAAAATATGCGAGAAAGTATCAATACATTGTTAGACGAATCTAAAAATTCGAAAAACAATATTAACAACAATAAGAAATCATGTAGCTGTATATTTTTTTTTATTGTTAGGAAATAAAAAGGGAAGTTCACGATCACAAAAAGCCTACATTCAGGCGTTTTTTTTAAATCTCTCCTAATGCTCCATTCGACACAAAACTGATGCCTTTGTATGAATTATTATTATAAAAGCATTGTTAAAGAGAAAGGTAAAACAGCTGTTACTGCTTTCAAATCCGAAATTTTGCTCAATTGATTCTCAATGATGCTTACCATCCAATCGAACATCGCCAAGCGTGCTGCTCACGTAATCCCATCCCAAGCGCGACAGCTTTATTCACACCAAACCACAAGTGCATACACTCACACACACACAAACATGCACAATGCAATTGGTGGGAAATTGAGGAAGGTGGTGTAAAATGCTATCAAACTGCACTCGATTGCATTCCCGCATCGGGTTCGCAAACGGTTGCGCTTTCAGCGATTCAGCTCGCGTTTGGTGCCGATCATCGATTACCATTTTTACGAGCTGCACGAGACGTTACAGTAACAGCGTTCCCGTGTGCCCGTGGATCGCTTCCGTGTTGACCCGGGGCAAAGAAGCAACGCAATGGAACGGCGAACTGGTTCGGGGACTAGCGACGGAAGGTCGTAAAACTTTCCCATTACCGACAATTAGTGTTACATCCGGGTGTTTTAGTGCGATGGTTTGTAGCCGATGCTATGGTCTTTTCTTTTTGCAAAAAAATACATTTCTCCATCAAAAGGAAGAGGTTTTCCGGCTCCCCTGCAGGATGGAGTGCCAAGTGCATCAAGCAAACTGTATAACAGGGCGGGAAAATGCACCCGTTGATAGATTTATGAAGCAATGCGATGACGTGCGATACGACAGTATTCGGGCAAGGCAGTACCATCCAACAGGTTTTTGCCCCAACTTATTGGATCAAGTTTTTCCGCCGCTTATGGAGCGCGGTTTCCTCCCGCAACGGTGCTCGAACGCGTTGTTTCCCATTTCCGAAGCGCATAATGTGTTTGCTACCGTGCAAGGTAGAGGGGCAAAGGAAGCAAAAGCACAGCGGAAAGCGGAAGGAAAGGCGTATCGCTGCCGGTGAATGCTAGGAAAGAATGGCGCTACACAGACGGTTTTCTCCGGGCCCCAGTGATGGGTGAAATGAACTATTTTTCACGCCGAAAGAAAAGATACACTCTTCCTCCGTTTCCACAAAAAATAAAATGCACCCGGCAGGTGGCTTTCCCGTAGCGAAGCGTACCTGCTGGTAGCTGAATGCTTTTGTACCATTTACGACCCATGCATCCCACTGTGCCTCTCTTACTCCCTTATCATAAAAATCATACCGAGCCGGTAGAAGGATTCGCTTTCCCTTTAGCACGTCGCTCGTGTACATCGCGAGCGTTGATGAAAAATGCTGCAAGGGATCAACTGGCTTTTAGTTTCCTATCCTTTTTCGCCCACCGATACCGTAGTACAGGTAGAAGATGGTATGGACAAAGCAAAGGAGCGCACCAGAAACGTTCTAAAGTGTGTATCATCGTTGCTTGCCGGCGAATGTTTCTTGCCATCGCTCAATAGGTTCCTTTTTTTTCGTTGACGCCGTGACGGCTACCAGTCTTGTACTTTATAGAAAGTTCGTTGCTCCATTCTTGGCGGTGCGTTTTCTTTACAGCATACCGCCATCAACGCCCATAGAAAACCATAGAATTGGTGGGAAGGAAGTGTTGAAAGTTTTGCATTACACTTTTATTCCACCATCCACTTCAGCGTGTATGCAAGCGTCGCATGCAGCATTGCTGGCACCGAGAAAACGATCGTTCTGCAATTTTTGCAACCTCATTAAAAAAGACGTAACGCTCCCTCACCTCAGCATCGGTTGGTGTTCGTAGCTAACTCAATTAATTATAGCAATACCAGTTGCGTGGTGCAATGTTTACCTTTTTATGTTGAATTTTAATTTCATAATTTCGAGTGCCTCATCATTCTTGTTGAGTAATTCGACAAAAAATAAATAAATAAATAATTAAAATAAAATTAAATAAGATAAAATCAAATAATTGTTTAAACTTGGCTTCGTTTCTTCCCTTTCCACAGATGATTGGAAGCGTCGGAGGTCGACACATGTCGACGCGCCGCCGGGGCTCGTCCCCGATGGTGCGCCTAGGGAACAATCTCAACCTGCAGCTCGAGCCACCCGATGGGCCGAACACACCGCGTGTCTCGCCGAGGCGAAGGCGAGCCGTTACGACCAGTGACCACAAAAGCTGTGCATTAATTCAAACAAGACTGAAACTAGGAGACATCATGTAAGTACACCAAACGGACAGCGGGTGGAAATTCTAAAGGAAAGCGTTTTCAAAACGCTAAACGAGAAAGAAAGAGCTTTCGAAAGCTTGGTTGAAATATTTCAATGAGAAGAATTAGTTTCTATGTACACCAAATACATGTTTAACGACGCTTTTGAATCTCCATCGGGGGTTTGAGAAGTATCTGCTTCGTTTAAGACGGTTTGATTTGTTACAAAACCAATATTGGGGAAATATGATTAAAATAAGGAAAACAACAGATCCATGAAATATTTCAATGGAGACGCCTAATGTTTCAAAGCTCGCCCGGCAGTTGCTCACCGACCGTCACTCATTTTCCCGCGCTGGTGAGTGTGCACTGTTTACAAACCGACCGTCCTGCGTACCAGTGGCCTCGCCCGACCCATTGACCGCATGCGCCCCTCTCATCCCCGGCCCATGTAGCTCCCGGTTTGACAGCGTGCGTTTACAGTGGCCGGTTGAGTTTTCCCGCAGCGCCGTCACACGACCCAAACAAAAAGCCCTTCAGGTGGGGGCGGCTCAGACCAGTGCGAGTCGCTACACGTGCTATCAGTGCAGTGCTGGGTGGGTGTGTGTGTGTGCGCGCGTGTTCGATAGGCAATTCAAATTTGTGTGTTTACGTGTAGCTTTCCAGACGGGTGACGAATGAACCCCCCGGATATATGTGTGTGTGTGTGTGCGTGGTAAAATAGCTCGGATGGAAAAGTCATTTCCATCCGAAAAACGGAACGGTGCATTCATTCGTTTTCCAGAAGCCAAGCCGTTCGAACGTGTTTGTGCTCGCGTTTGATAGAGGAAAAAAAGTAACACAGTGAAGAAAATTCCACCCCGCAAAAGGGTCGTACAGGAGGTGGCGCGGCAGGAAGGTGGTGTCATTCGGTGCATTCTCATTCTTGCCAGCGCGGCACCAAAAGGTTTGGAATAATGGTTTTGTGTGCTCGAACGGTAGATCGAAATACCGAACCGAAAAGCTGCCCTCTTGAAATCAGTGTTTGTGTGTGTGTGTGCGTGCGTGCGTATGTGTGTATACTGGGAGGTGAAAAAACGTACAGCCCGCATGGGATGTGGCAATAGTTGAATGTGAAAAAGAAACCCCCCCTTGTGACGTTGCGTTCCGTTTGCGCAACAATGGAAATGTGGAGTTGCATCGTCAGCAGGGAAAGTGAAAAGAAAAAAAAAATACGGGCTCCAAAGCGAATCGCACAACGCCCCACCCACTCAAGCCCGTGAACCGTCCGTCCGCCAGCACCACTGAAAAATGGGGGAGAGTTATCACCAAGCCCAGGGATTTTCCTGCCTCATTCGTTCGTATCAGGACCTGCCATCTGCGCTGAATGCGGGGCTGCTGCCGGAGTGCTTTTTAAAATTTAATTACCTTAATTCGATTTGAGTGATGCAAGGCTCCACCTTGCTGCTACCTACAAACCGCCTCCTATCCCTACCCCTCAATTGGTTAATGCAAGTGGCTACTGATAGCATTCACAGTGAAACAATAATGGGGAGTGTCCGCCGGGAAAGTTGAAACTAATTGAAGTTGGTAAAACCAACACCTCACTGTGGTGCCATCAAATAATCTTTCCCCACACACACACACGCACACACTGGTTCTCTTCCTGACTTTTATTCTTTCTCTAATTAATGCTCCCGAAAAAAACGAACTCTCACACAAATCGTCCTCCACTTTTATCTCTTCTTTGTTTTATGTTCACTTTCAAACGACAAAAAAAAACACACAACCCCCAAATGGCCCATTTTTCCTTTAGCACAAGTGACTCTCTCCCATCATTCAACCCCTACGCTCTTCCCCCCTCCCCCCCTCCCACCAATGTAACCGTGAAGGTGGTGGTAAAAAAGAAGTAGAAACAGCAGCAGCAGCAGGAAAAAGCTGAGAAAACGGGAGCACCCAATTGGGTTTGTACGTGATGGTGTTGGTGGCGGTGGTGGCATTGTCCAAGGCAAAGAAAGGCCCTTCTATTCGCCCTCGTATCGGAAGCTCTCCCGTATGTTTTAATGTGTTCGTGCGATCCTTTCGAGCAGCGGAAACGGAGCAACCGCCATGGTACGCTCGCCGTGGTGGTGGTGGTGGTGCGACGAGAAGGAAGCAAACTGTGAACGAGCAAGCGAGCGCGCTTGATTTCCCTCTCCCTTTCGCGTAGAATAAATGTGTCCTGTTTTTGTGTGTGTGCGTGCGCCAACAAAGCGAGCTCAGGGGCAGCAAAATTATGCCTTCGTGCGGGGGTGGAAAACAAGTTCCCTGTTGTGTCTCTGCTCGTTTATGTCTGTTTGTGTGTATGTGTGTGTGTGTTTACTGGAAAAGGCTTTGACGCTCGGTCACCGTTCAGCAGCAAAGCCTGCTTCGCACGTTTCACGTATGTGCTTGATAGGGGACTTGATTGGGGAGTGCTAAAGCGAGAGAAAAAGAGCAAAAGAAGAGAGTGTTGTGTGTGTGTGTGTGTGTGCGTGGCGAGCGAAGTAGCTTACGAGAGGGTTTGAAAAAACCCTCTCCAACCCGCAACCTAACGCAGCACGTGAGATGACACAGCCACAGAGAGAAAGCGAGTAGCTAGGTGTCGGAGCAGCGTGTTTCGTGCATGGGGCGCCATCTGGTGCCGTTCGCCCGGAAGCTCGCCTAGTCTGGTGGAGTGTTTTCCTTCGTGTTGCGGCGCTACTAAATCGCTACAATCCGCGTGTGTGCGTGTGTGTTTCTTTCTTTTTTTCTTCCCTCTTTTCGGGTGAATAATACCGAAGGCAGAGCAAGCTGCTAACAAAATCATTTAAAATCGTTCACAAAATCACGTGTGACACAGCATCCTAAGGAAGTGTATGTGTGTGTATGTTTTGGTGAAGTGGTACGGTGCAAATCGGTGAAACAAAGCAAACGGCAGCTGGAAGCTGATCGTTTTCGGATCGGCTGCGTCTGCTGGAAGGGCTCTCCGCTCGCCCAAAGGGTATTGTGTGTTTGGCCGCCTGTCTGGATCCACGCTAAGCAAACCCAGCGGCTGCACAAATGTATTACGTCGGTGGCTCGGTGTAACCCAATATGGCCCTGTGGTCGTCCAGCGCTGGTACTGCACACTGGGAAAAACTGACGGTGGGTGTACTGGTGAGGTGTTACTGATTGGAGACGGTAGGGTAGAAAAACACGAAAGCATTAATCAAGCAGATGAAAGTACAAAGGCATAGCAAAAAATAATACTGATAATAATAATAAGCAGGCCTCCCCTCTATGTTCTACACAAGCTTTGCCGTTCCGAGCACTGGTGTCCTTCGACGGGCGCACTCTGTGCTTCGCCTGCTTTCTTGTCGCGGCGTCGAATGCAAACGCAAAGTGCTCGCATAGCATTGTGCAGCGCCCGACAGTGCGGGAAGCAGAAACCGGTGGATACGAGGGAAGCGGAAAGAAACCTTTGGAGGGCAAGGAAAATCAATGCATTTCGTTCTATTTATCGAACCTGTTTGTCACCTTGCCTTGAAGGTATCGGTGCTTTGCTTACTCCCCGTCCAATGTCGCCGGTTTCAATGTGGAGGCGTTCGAGTCGAGAATGGTTGGCCCATTCATCACTGTGGGCAGGGCACATCAGCAACACCAAAATAATGATAAAATCGTATACTGATATTGATCGTACACAACATGCGAAATGAAAGTGATGTTTTCTGTTGATAAAAAAGCTACAAAAGATCAGAGTGCTTCTCGCTTTCAGGCAACAAATGTTGTAACTAGGCACTACGCACATTGTGCGTCTCGTGGTGTCCCACAAACCATGACTGATCGGTTGGAAAATTGTATGAATTAGCGTTTCCCGTTTCCGTCCAAACTTATCCGACCGAGATGCCGCTGGTGATGAGTTCGCTTTGATCTGCTCCACTGGTGCATGTGTTGCGAATTTTGGCAGCTTCTTTCGGGCCCCGACAGCCGGGAGGGATTTTTCTTTGTTCTTTTCTGCTGACACACTCTAATGAACCGATGAGATGGAATTAGGCACGAAAAAAAAACAAGCATCGATCGAATTTCAAACCAGCTTGAGTTAATTACGGTGCCACTGTAAGCAACTTCTTAGGAGCAGGGGAGGTTTTTTTGTGTGAGCATATGTGTTTGAACAGCATCAGCTTTCATGGCTAGAGGATTAATCAATTGATTTGTTTTTGCTTCACCAGCTGTGAGCTTTACTCTAAACGCCTAAAGGTATGCAATTTTTGCGACAATACTGCTCTTTTGGGTATTTTGCTTACTTAAAAGAAGTTTACAACAGTGACACATCTACTACCGTACCGATAATCATTAACAACTGAACATGATCCCATAACTGCTGAAAGCTTCATGGCATTGCTTAAACAGGAGCAGCCTGGTGCTAGAATAATGATACATATATGCGGGATGAAACACGAAACTGTGTGACCTACATAAAGCACTGCCACTGGCCTGCCATTTTTCTCTAAAAACTGGGTCAAACTAATAAGCCAACTATGATATATGCGATCCGCCTGCTAATCCTACCCACATTCCGTTCCCCGGCAAACAAATAAAAGGAAAAGCTGCATTAATCACACGAAGTACAACACCGTACATACTGACAATTACGTGATCCACCCTTTGTTGTGCCATCGGTCGTTTTCCGGCCCAAAGGTCAAACGATTCAAGCGATTGGCGTTCAGCTGAGCAAAAAAACCATTTACTACGCTTGAGCAACCGTTCGGTACGGAACATCACAGTCCTTCCCCGCCTAACGCCACTTTATTCAATCGTGTGAAAAGGCTGGTCGAGTTGCAAATTTGTGTGTCGGGCTACTCTCGGCCTCCATTAGCATCGATGAGGCTTGAAAACTCTTCCCCCATTTCAAAATGGGGCTTACCAATTCACTGTCATTGTCAGACCCACGACGTCAATCAGGCAGCGGGTTTTTGGGGGGTGGCTTCGGTGGGCTTCGGACATTCCCGTCCCGGGGCTTAGGGACAGAAAAAATCCAAAATCCATTCCGCTGCTTCAAGGGTCGAAGCGAAAAGACATACCGGTTTTGCTGCTCACCGGGGGTTATGCCATTGCCTGGCTGGGCCGAGAATCGGGCGGACGCTTACGACGGCTGACCTTGCAAGGGTGTGGAAGCTCCGGGGTCGCTCATCATTCTCTACCCGTGCCTGAAACTACTTGAAAGCAATGGAGCAAAGTGGCAGGTGAACAGAAAGGAAAAAATGAAACAATAAACACACCACACACACACACACACATACACAAAAACGCACACAATAACTCATCCAGCTTCCAGTGCAAAATCGATACGGCTCGTGGTTTTGCCGTGCGGAGAGAGAGAGCAAGCGAGGGCAAGCCTATGCATCGTGGCGGCAACCGCTACGTGGTAACATTGTTAGAGCACGTTCAAGGACACGCGCTCTATTGATCTTGGTCGCATTTTCCTGATGTCCCACGTAGTCTCGAGGATGGTCGCCACCGGGGTTTTAAGCGTGGTTGGAGTGTTCCATACCACCAGCAGGGCGGTCCAGCACGACGTAATGAACCCGATGTGTGGCCGATATCTTTCAATCTAGTGGTGCGCGGTGGAGCATTATCCGGCCGCCTAAACCCCCACCAGCCGGTGCGGTCTTGGGTGCGGTAATTTGATAATTCCGCCACGATACTTGCTCCGTACAAGCAGCCACGATTCCTCGGGCAAAAGGACACACAGGTTCGCACAAATTGTGCCCAGCGTAACATAAAACGCGGGCTCATCGTAATCATTACGCGCGGCGGGCAGTAATAACGAATGGGCGTCCATCAATCGTATTCGCTCTAATGATGATCACTGCACATCGAAAGAGTCGATCCATTCCGGGGAGCAGGAAGCGCACTCGTCACACACACACGTCGTAGCATCATAGGGATGCCTCACCCGGCAGGCTAAAAATAGAACGGCCCCACGGCAGAGTTTCCGTTCCATCACAATGACGCAGACGGTTGGCATAGGGAACTCCTTCGGGGGCGGTTGGGTAGCACTCGCTTTTTTCTTATGTGTGCGAGGGAAATTATTTTCCAAAAACCACCACGTGTCGGAACAACCACCACGGACGGACGGACGGGTGTGTAGCGCATGTTGCTTCAGCGGGTTCGCCCGATCGGTCGTGTCTCGCGCTTCAGCCATCGCCATCGCCATTTGCCGAGCGGACGGTTAATACGGTCTGGCACACTTGAGCCGAGCGAGCGGTACAGCGTCAGACTTGTTTATGTGTTGACTTATCGATTATTGCACATGGTGCGGGTGTGTGGGGGTGCGCAGGGGTATGGGAGGTTAGAGCCATGTTCGTGTAGGAAAGGTTTGGTTAGCTCACCATTATCATCGCCGTGCATTCTATATTTACGTTTGGTTGGTTGGTTGGTTGGGGGCAGGGTGCACCTTCGTTTTTTTCCTTCCCCTCTCCCCCATCCCCATAGAGTTCACATTAATATTTCCACTTCGATTCCTGCCCACACAGGCCCACTGGATTGATCCTTGGCGCTTTTAGTAAGCCAACCATACCGTGTGCACTTCGCCTTTCGAGCGCCCAACACTCGAGCAACTCGCGTGAAGGTCTCGCCCGTTGCGGGTGCAACTGTTGTTCTGTACCGTCCTGGTATCGTGCTTTGTACGTGTGTTTGTTTGTGTGTGTGTGTGTGTGTATCGTTGAGTGTGACGTAATCGTGTGTATACATAATTTAGAGAGACAGCTTTGTCTAACCCCCGTTGCTGTTCGTGTTTCATTCCGGGTCCGGTCGGAACGTTCCGGTTGTGGGCTGAGTGTTCGATTGTTTTACTAGCAGCCGCATGTGTGTGACATGTGGCGGCCGTAGTATCCTGTGGTTCGAAGTTTATGTCACGCTTGACGGTTTTATGTCGCTTTACATGATTTCGTATCCGTTTTTATTGATAGGCGATAGGCGACGGGGTGTGCTAGGTGCCAAGATAGCCGGGGCCGGGGCCGGGAATGCATTACCGTTTGAATGTTTTATGCGCTACGAGATACAGCGACGGTTGGGCGCGTGTTCTCCGCGTGTGGTATTATCCTTTCGGGCAGGGTGGTGGTAAACGATACCAAATAAAAGCAGAAGCAAAGACATGTGCCGGTGTCCAGAGCCAACAAACGTAGGGCCAAATCTGCAGGTGTATTAAGTGCTCGCCAAAGCTAAGCATTTTGACAGACGTCGAGGGCAAGCGGGGGAGCTGGCTGGCACGTGCTGCGTGGTGTCATAAACGAAAGCAGTAAACCTGAAGGACATAACAATTTATGGCAAGATTCGGATTGGTCGGTACAAACACACCGAGACAGAGTTGCCGATAAAGAAGCAGGTTTGGAATGGTGTGTTCAGCTGAATTTATGGTGATTTCATGATATGCGATCGTTACGCCGCCCCGAGCCGTTCCCTAAACGATGCCGGAAATGATAAACAAGCATGCCTCTGCCCTTCCGAGCGGTGCGTTGGCGTTGTCCCCCATGCCCGTTCTCGCGGGACTCATCGTGGAGGATATAATTTACTCACTTTCTCGTCGCCAATCGTAATTTTTAGCGACAGTCAACTTGCGACTCGAACAGTGTCACGCAATACGGCTTTCTGGCCCGCTGTTTCGATCCGAGCCCATTTCCCGACGGTTTTGGGCGCGCAACAGTTGATACGCGGGGCAGCGATGTAGAATCCATCCACCGACATCAATCATCGTTCGAGGGCGAACGATGTCACGCAGCATAAACGGTCTGCGATTAGCAGACGGCCCCGTGCACTGTCGCTCGGTAGAAAAAAAGAGCTTTCGAACAGCGGAAGCAATGGTAACGAACGGCAAAAGGCCATTCAATGGGGACAGGAAACAGCCAATTAGATATTCCATAGCTTCATTCCGCGAAAGTGAGCACCCGGATGCCACTGCTGTTAAATTGAACTATGTGCAATAAAATAACGAGCAATGTGAAGAAATATGGGCTGACAGGAGAATAAACAGAGCAGATCGAAGCGGCTATCCGGTTCGAAGGACCAAATATTGCTCCGATGTCAGAGTGCAAACATTGAGAGGAGAGTGCTACAATTGCTTAATAATTATGACAAATTTATGTTCGGTGTATACCATATGTATTGCAAGAAGGAATTCATGAAAGTGGAACGAGTAGAATAATTATTGGCTTTTTTTCTGCATACATTTAGGCGCTCATACCGATCTAAAGTACTTCTGAAATGTATCATTGAATGTGTTTAAAAAGCACTAGAAAGACTTTTTAGTTACGTTTTCCATTAATCTTATTTTGGAAACTCACACTCGCATATAGACGGTGTACAAAAATCGATAAAAATTAATCATAAATCATTGCCGAGCTTCAAGTGCGATATCTATCTAACCACAGCGTCACTTGCTCCACTCGCAGCGTCGACTCTGCATGCCATAACCTCGTACAACAAATCGGTTCTATCATAACCGCAGACCGTAGGCACGGTACAGTTCCGATTTCGTGACTGAAAGCCATATCTCTCGGCTTGTGCTACATCTCTTACCCTACTTGTTTGCCTCGCGTCACCTTACTTCCCACTAGTATGAGGCCAGCGAGCAATAAGTGTTGTGATTTGTACAGCGAATGAAGGCATTGGTAGTAAAAGTTGTTTGGCAGAGCACGATTCACAATTTGCTACTTGTTTGAATCCGAAACAAATGACGCGGCGTAGCCTCGGGCGTGAAACTCGCGTGAGTTTAATAGGCGAAGCGCGTTACGAGTCGATTAAAAGCAGAGCACGTAAGCTAAACGGTAGCACATCAGGCGTCTCTCGCACTCTAGAACGCTGCACCGTCGCAGCAATAGGAATTGAACGTGTAACTTTTCTGCATCCCAGGGGCCATCTGTGACCCAGTTCCGTTTCCGTCTGCCCAGCTGGCGGTTGATGAACTTTATTATGGGACGATAAGCTGCAACCGAGGAAGGGAGGCCAGAAATGTATAGCGCAAGCATTCTTTTCATCCCAGGATGAAGATCCTGCTGCCACTCACCGAAAGCAGCATGCATGCAACATATCATGGCAGCATTGTTCACGAAGCTGCATCCAGGTCTAAATTTATCTATGCACAGGTCGATCCGGTAGCACACCGTAGAATACTGTGCCATCGACTAACGAAGTACGGACGTCGCATCAGCAACAGCGTAACAGTCTGATTATGGTGCTTTCGCTCTTCCCCTCGGTGCTTTTGCTAATGCTGATGAGGGAGTTCCTCATCCTTTTATCAAGGGGCGGCTGACTGTAGTCCATCGCCAACATCATCATTCGAGCGATGGGCGTGCATGCATACCTGCAGGACCAGTGCTGGGAGCGTTCGACCTGATTTGATGGTAGTTGCGCAATTGTGAACGAGCTCTTGGTGCTGGTAGTGACGGAGGGTGAAAAAATAGTAATCAGTCACTGTGGGCTTGAACGCAGGAGATGATATGCCGCAGAAGAGCGTAGCTCTGAAGGTCTGCAACGTTGAGCAGAGATGGTGGACTGCAGTAACGTCGATAGAATTAAGTTTTGATTCCTTTTTTCAACGTTGACACATAATACGTCTCTTGTGATTTGTAAAGTATGTGAGCCAATGTTAAGTCATATTACGCAACAAAAAATCCAATATTCTTATCTGAACGAATAAATCAGCCACATTCGGTTGGATAGCTAGCTTTGTTCGGTAGATTGCATAACTTTTGGCTGATTGGTAGCTTATGGGATTAATCGACGTGGAAGAAAAACTATAAGCACTGATTGTAAAGAAACTCATCTCATCCTAACTTATGGGACAACTAAACTAAATGTATCTTTTGTATGTTAAAAAGTTATAATATAATATTTTAAACACTATTTCATTCGTAAACTAACACCCTCTAACGATTCATTTTTTTCCAGGTTGGCTGCAGCTCAAGAAGCGGCGCTCGCAGGTCAGACCTCGAACGGGACTCAGTTCGGACGCAAAGGAGGCCACTATTTAGCTGATAGAATGGGTGGCCCCAGCAGTCAAGGGGGTCAGTCTCTGGCTGGAGGCGGACCCACCTCGCTCTTTATTTTATCAGAGGACAACATCATTAGGAAGTACGTAGGTGGTGGATCCTGCCATCACACGCCAAAAGTTCTTGCCGAAAAGTTCCAAGCATTAACAAAATCTCCTCTTGCCCCGTCCACCCCCTCTTCCCCCTCTCTCCCACTGTGTAGATACACACGGTTCATCATTGAATGGCCTCCGTTCGAGTACGCTGTGCTGCTGACAATCATTGCCAATTGCGTGGTATTGGCTCTGGAGGAGCACTTACCTCATGGAGACAAGACGATACTTGCTCAGAAGCTGGAAAAAACGGAAGCATATTTTTTGGGCATCTTCTGCGTCGAAGCATCACTGAAGATCCTCGCCTTAGGGTTTGTTATGCACAAACACTCCTACCTCAGGAACATATGGAACATAATGGATTTTTTCGTCGTAGTTACGGGGTAAGTCGTAGGCCACAGTGTAAGGTCACAGGTGAAAGCGTCCCTTTTTTGTGCGGCGGAAGAGGAATATTTCACTCTATTTTACAGCGGAAACCTTTCGGACTTTTAAGCAGCCTACAGCACGGTTTCATTGTTTTTTTGTTGTTGTTTTGCTATTCTTCTGCAACATAAACACTTCTAACGGCATCGCGCCGTGAAGTTAACAATCTATCCACCTGCAAATACAGCCCCAACCACTAACCGTACCCCTTTATTCATTCGCGCACAGTTCAATGACTATTTTCGCTGAGGCCAACGTTGACGTTGATTTGCGAATGCTTCGATCATTTCGTGTTTTGCGGCCGCTTAAGCTTGTTTCAAGGATTCCAAGTAAGCGAAGATGCCGGTGTCGGCAGCGTTCGTCACTGTCAATTAATGCTAGCGAAACCATAGCGTGTTTTTTTTTCCTCCATAGTGGCCAGTTGCTAGTGCTAGACAAGTACGGTGTTTCGACCGATCGTTCTACTAACCGTTTGCGCGTGTGTTCGGTGGCGGTGGCTTCCCGTCGGCCGGCTTTGGTTGAATGGGAACTGCTGCCAGCAGTTAATTGCTACTAGTTGTATTCTTTTCTTTTTCGTTCCTACCTTACTGTTACACAGCGATTTGTCGTTTCGTTATACGCTAGGAATAGTATCTAGGATGTAGAGGGGTTTGTCTTCTTCTTTAGTTACTTAACGGTCCACTCAACGCTAACGATTCGTCCACCGTGTTTCCAAACTTCGTGGCCTAAGTATGTCAAGACCCTGGGTGAGAGTGATATGCAAAATCCATCGTAAACCGTAAGCCAGGACAAGGTTACTTACGGTCCCAGCGGGACGCGGCAGGGTACCTGCTGGTGAAATTGACCTTAATAGGATCAACCCGACTCGTCACGAGGTCAAGTGTGGTATAAATGAGGAGAAAGCTTGACTGTTCTGATTCGGTTCTGTAGTTCTGAGTGTCGTAAAAATTT
Organism: Anopheles arabiensis; assembly: GCF_016920715.1. NCBI lineage: Eukaryota > Metazoa > Arthropoda > Insecta > Diptera > Culicidae > Anopheles > Anopheles arabiensis. The sequence goes on from NC_053517.1 coordinate 22,228,122, forward strand.
CCATACCATCGTCCATTGTCACCAGCATCAAGTCGCTGATGACCGCGTGAAGTGGGCACCCCGAAGGTTGCATCGTAATGGACTAAATCTAGGCAGCAATTTATAATACGACGTTTCGCATAAATCTTCGACCGCTGACAGCCCAATTTGAGTCGCTTTATTTTTGTCCTTCCCATGCCCCTAGTGCTAGTGCTAAGTAATTTTAGTTTTTTTATTACTAACAACGTCTAAACTGAACACTTTTTTACCCTCGGAATCACTCCTCTGTTTGCTAGATTCATCACATTGTTCCCCCAAAAGGGACCGGAAGTAGATCTGAGAACACTAAGGGCGATCCGTGTGTTAAGGCCCTTAAAATTAGTTTCTGGAATTCCTAGTGAGTAGTCAATCCTAGACGCCGACTGGCAAAACTAGCAGTAGTACATGTAGCGTATTTATTTATTTATTTATATTTTTCGTAGTAATAATTAATATTAATTAGTTATAAAGTAATAATTTCAAAATTTCACTTTTTTCTTAATTATGTAAGGTTCTAGTTGTTTATTTCATTTTTAAAATTTAATTCAAGTTGTTTTGTAGACTAAGAAAAAAACAATGTTTTAGATCTCCACTAAATAATTTAAGGTTGCAGTAAAAGTATTTGTGTTATCGTTTTCATAGTATCATTGTTGTACACTTGTTTAGCACCTGTAATTATACTGAAACGACGAACAAGCTTCTAAGAGCATTATTTCATGCAAAAATGCATCCATTCAATCTAACACTCTCCTAAATGTATGCAATTTTCATAGCAAAACGCCCGATTTTATGCAGCGTGCACAACTCGTTTTACTTCGTAAGCAGCTTTTTTGTCGTTTCTAGTACTGCTTACACCTGTAGTTGAATGAAGCTGAAGTTAATTTATGATTTGTTCATGACCCACTAACACACGCTCTCCGACCATTCCTTTCTTTTGTCACTCGTGCGGACTAACTTGCCAACTTTGTCCAGGTTTACAAGTAGTCTTAAAATCAATCATCAAAGCCATGGCGCCCTTGCTGCAGATAGGATTGTTGGTCTTGTTTGCAATTGTTATCTTTGCAATCATAGGCTTAGAGTTTTACTCCGGTGCGCTACACAGGAGCTGTTATAGCTTAGAGGATATCTGTAAGTACGCGCGCGATAGCGCTGCAATGGCGCGCAAAGCGTTTGCACCAGCTCCAGTAACCGATTTTCGCACTCCACTCCGCTCCGTGCAGCTCAAATCGTGAAGGAGGGCGAATTCCCGACGCCTTGCAATGCAGATAACGACACGATAGCACCGACCGGTGCGTACGTCTGCAACAGCAGTGACAGCACGTGCATCGAGCAGTGGGAAGGGCCCAACTTCGGTATTACCAGCTTCGATAATATTGGGTTCGCCATGCTGACCGTCTTTCAGTGCATCACGATGGAGGGCTGGACGGCAATCCTGTACTGGGTAGGTTTGGCCACCGCTTTGGGTGGGCACCCTGCGTTCACACATACTTCATTCTGCATGCTTCTTTGCGCTGTACTTCCAGACCAACGATGCGCTCGGGTCAACGTTTAATTGGATCTACTTCGTGCCGCTCATCGTGCTGGGATCCTTTTTCATGCTTAATCTAGTTCTCGGTGTGCTCAGCGGGTAGGTATACGTGGTTTCACACTGGACCGGCCGGACCGGCCATCGATGATTTTTCGTCACACGTACCAAAAACAAAACTGATTTATTTGTTGGCCAAGAGGCAGCACTTAATGCTGCCTTTTAGCAGGCTGCCACTCATTGCGTTTCGTTCTTCAAGGATTTTTGTTTTCGTCCGATATTAACTCACACAACAATTAACGTACCTCTTGTGTTTGTTTTGATATGTAATTTGTGCCCAAAAAACCAAACCAAAAAAAAAACTGTGTCCGTGTCTGTGCCACACACACACACACACCTACATCCTTCCTTCACGTCCCGCCACGTCGCGCAGAGAGTTTTCCAACGAAAGGGGACGCGTTGAGCGACAGGCTCAATTTCACAAGTGTCGCTCCAGGCAAATGTTTGTCGAAGCAATGACATCCTATCTCGACTGGATTACTCAAGCAGGTTTTAAAATTGATTTGTTTTGCTCTCTTCCGAACCCTCCGTAACAGATTTAAAAAAAAAGCCCCCATTAAACCAGATCCGATCGGCTTCGCCTAGCACGCTCGAACGATCTGCTCCCATAGGTCCACCCCGTCCCACCCACACAACCTTTGTAATAAACTTCCCCTTTATGCTCTTACTGCCGCAATGCTCGCCAGGCCATTCCCGGTTTTAGTTCCCTTTTTGAACGATTTTCTTTTCAGCTCAATCCCCCTCCTCCCCGACCTAGTTTTTCCCAACCCTGCCCTGCCCTGCCCCGTACTATTCAGCCAGCTCTTACAGCGGCAAGCATTTACACGCAAAACAATGTATCTATTTCGTTCTGTAACCACTTCCGTTCTTTTGTGCGCCGAGCTTTCAGACAAAAAAAAAAATCAGCAAACGCAAAGCAGCAAAGATAAGCAACCCTCGCGCTAGGCAAACGCGCTACGTACGGTCGAACTTTCTGTTTGTTTTTCTGTTTTTCTTTTCCGTTTCGCTTGTTGTATGGCTCCCATTGTTTTTGGTTTTAACCTACGATTCTCTTCAAAAACCATTTATCACCCTATTTTCCCTTTCCTCCCCGTAGAGAGTTTGCGAAGGAGAGGGAAAAGGTAGAAAACCGCCAAGAGTTTCTGAAGCTACGTAGGCAACAGCAGCTAGAAAAAGAGCTAAACGGCTACGTCGAGTGGATTTGTAAAGCGGGTAGAGTATTGCTATTGTTTTGGCTTGTGCATGTGCATACCCCCCCCCCTCCCCTGCCTGTGTACGAACCAACACATTCCGTTTTCGGCATCCCCCACACTGCACACGACACCTACCTCCGCTCTTCTGAACCCCTCCCTCCGGGAAGGCAGGCCCTGTTTGGGGGCACAAAACACGCCCGAGGGCGGCGGAGCTATTGCCAACCCGGGGGGATTTCTGGATGCTCCAATGATCCCTATCTGCACGCTATCATCCGGCTACGGCAAATCTTGCACGAATTCCCGTACCATTTTGGCTCGGCCCGTACCCTTCATCCCTCAGCAAACCACAATCCTCACGTCCCCATGCGCTGAGCGACTGCGGAGCGCGCCTACTAATTGGCTTACTAATTACTCTCGTCATTTTATTCTCCCATTTCAACCGAAACCACCCATCGCAACTCTCGATACACAAACATATACACACACACCCATACAACAAACACACAACCACACGTACGTACTCCCTGTGCTGTTGTGTGCTGCCCATCCCCATCGAACTGGACGGCTACCATCTGGAAATTGGAACCGGAACCGCGTCAACTCGCACCTTCTACACCTATACGGTGACATTTGCACGCACACACACCCCCAAAAACACACAAACGCACCCACAGAGGAAGTGATCCTGGCCGAGGAGCGCACTACCGAGGAGGAACGGTTGCACATTATGGAAGGTTCGTAGTACAGCATTTGTTGTAACCGTTGTGTCATGGCAGTTGGTGGTAGTGTATCGAACGGAAATGCAGATTTAATATCATCCTCCTGCTCTCTATGCACCGCACAACAATCCCCATCCGATACATGCTCTCTGTGTGAGTGTGTGTGTGTGTATATTGAATGCGCACCAACACCCCCGGTGCCTCCCGTGCGGTAGGAAATTGGAACGCCATAAATTATGACATCGCGTTACATACTTGGTTCACCGCAGCGACACACATGGAACAATGCAAGGAATAAATAGAACAAACCCTATGCCCCCTTCCCAGGGTTTCCTTGCCCTGCAAACCGCACCACGGATCTCTCACCCTGTACACCCGACCCCTCGCTCTCCGAACGTTCCCATCTTCTCTCTGTCTCAATCGGGGAAATTGGACACCTGCCACCGGGGACGACACGTGTGCCGTATGCTCGCTCGCTATTGCACAAACAACATACACCAACCATTTCCCAGCATACTTCGCATGCGCCGGCCGCAGTGCTTCGAGCCGAGAACCAACACACCGCCACGTAGGGCGAGTGGTGTAAGGGCGAGACGGTTTACTTCCCACGAGTGCAACACCAACCCTCAAACACCAGCACGACTACCGATGAACTACACCGCACGAAATGAACGCAGGCTGTCGGGTGAACACGCGCGAACCGACCGGAGGGTTCACGCTTATCACGTGAGCGTGTGCTCGTGGAACCCAGGTGACGGTTCCGGGTGCGCGCGTGTGTGCGTGTTGTTATTTAGTGCGCGGGAAAAACTCCCAGAGAGTGAGAGTATGACGCTTCGAAAGAGAGAGAGAGAGCGAGAGCATTTCACATGGCAAAGTTACATCAACTGTTGTTCTGCCCATGACGTCTGTTTATGTTTTCTCGCTGCCGTGCGATTCGGTTTTTATTCAAACTTTTTTTTGTGCGTACTCTTTTCATGCTGCAACGACAACAGCTCGCCGGCGTGCAGCGGCCAAGCGGAAAAAGCTGAAAAATCTCGGCAAATCCAAATCCACCGACACCGAGGAGGACGACCCGGACGAAGATTGTGGTGATGACGGTAAATTGAGCTTTTGATTTTTATCTCTTCTCTTTAGACCGAAACAAGTACCAAACACGACCAACACAATCTTAAAACTCAAAAAAAAAATCAAAATCAACATCACACACTAGCCTCTACCAGTTGAAGTCTTCTTAAGAACGACTAACAAACGCATAACATGAGTCTTGTGTCATACAGATTACACGATTTAAGGCGCGTCGTTCGAAGCGCCTTAAAGTATGCAATCGGGGAACAAGTTGTGGTGTTGTTTGTAACCCTATTCACAGTTTTGCTACGGCTTCTACTCCAACACACACATACACATTTACACAGATACGAAAAATACAAAACGTAAACAAACATAGAAACACATGCACACATACAAACACACCCACAGCGACCGAACTGCAAACGTGTTCTATCCGTGATCTATCTGTGATGGTGTTGCGTTTAAACGTTTTGAAGTGTTATTTTTTGTTTAAATACGTTAAGTTGATACCTTACCTTACCTCTACAACAACAACTACTACTACTACTACTACTATTACTACTACTACTACCACTACCACTACTACTACTACTACCACCACTAATACTTCCACTACTGCTCTGTGTTTCTCTGTCTTTATGTTTGTGTTTGGCCATATCCGTTTGAACATTTCCCGTCCGTGTTTGTTCGTTTGTTGGGTTTTCTTCATCTGTCTATTTTCTATTTCATGTTGCATGCACTGTATCTTCCCATACATCGCCACCGCGATCTGTCCTCACAACGATGTGCATTAATTTTTTTTGAATGTCGAAAAAAAAAACTTAAATGAAAAACAAAACATATTTTTGAACAAACAAACAAACCCAATCTCCGTGACGCGCGTGACAGTCTTTGTTCCGAAGCGCAAGAAAGGTAAAGGTACGGCATAAGTCAATTATTTATCTATTGTTTTTTTTTTACACGATTAGCAAGCTTCTCTGTAGGCGCTAGAGGGTTGTATTTTGGGCTGTATCTTGTATTATTGAAGTAACTTCAAACGGCAATCTAGCCAGTACGGTAATGTTGGTGAAGGGCTTAAAAGGTTAAAATTTCACTCACTGAAAGGTGATCGGATAAGGAAGTTCGTAACGTAGGCTAATGTTTGTAGAAGTTACAATTAGGCTATGCAACAAAGCAGGTAAATTGAATGTAAAATAAAGTAGTAAAGTAAAGAACATGTGCGAGAAAGCGCATTGCAACAGGTGCTTCTTTTATAAATAGTATAATAAATTGAAACAACACGCTAGAGTTGTGACCAACAAGCTTCAATCCATTCATTTTGTATAGATTGTGAACCATAACATTTCATTTGCATTCATACTGTTCCGATTTGATCACGCTAAAACGTTAGCGAAAGTAGTGATTTGTAGACCTTACCTCTGCCGAGTAGTCGAGTAGAGCTGGCGGTGCATCTACAGCAATCTAATTGGACCCGGTTTCCCCTGTTCCTTTGCAGGTTACCTAAAAGCCAAAGTGAAAACGCAAGGAAAGTGTAAAGGCTTCTGGCGAGCGGAGAAGCGATTCCGCTTCTGGATAAGACACACGGTCAAGACGCAATGGTTCTACTGGTTCGTCATAGTGCTGGTGTTCTTCAACACCGTCTGCGTTGCGGTTGAACACTATGGACAACCGAACTGGCTGACACAGTTTTTGTGTAAGTATTCGCTACGAGGCGCAGTTGAGCTGTTTTACTAATATTCTTTTTTTTTTTTTGGGTTTTTGTAGACTACGCCGAGTACGTGTTTCTCGGGCTGTTCATGATGGAGATGTGGATCAAGATGTACGCCCTGGGGCCTCGGATCTACTTTGAGTCATCGTTCAACCGGTTCGATTGTGTCGTTATTAGCGGTTCCATTTTCGAGGTCGTCTGGTCCGAGGTGAAGGGCGGATCGTTCGGGTTGTCCGTGCTGCGTGCGTTGCGATTGCTGAGGATATTTAAGGTAGCTATCGGTGAAGCATTCATTGCCAGCAGTAGTTGAACCAACGTTACGCCATACGTCTCCTTGTAGGTCACCAAGTACTGGTCCTCGCTGCGCAATCTCGTCATCTCGCTGCTCAACTCGATGCGCTCCATCATTTCGCTGCTGTTCTTGCTCTTCCTGTTCATACTGATCTTCGCCCTGCTCGGCATGCAGCTGTTCGGCGGTCAGTTCAATCTGCCCGACGGCACCCCGCCGACCAACTTCAACACGTTCCCGATCGCGCTGCTGACCGTGTTCCAGATCCTGACCGGCGAGGATTGGAACGAGGTCATGTACCAGGGCATCGAGTCGCAGGGAGGCCACAAGAAGGGCATGATCTACTCGCTGTACTTCATCATTCTGGTGCTGTTCGGTAACTACACGCTGCTGAACGTGTTCTTGGCTATCGCGGTCGACAATTTGGCCAACGCACAGGAGCTCACCGCCGCCGAGGAGGAGCAGCTCGAGGAGAACAAGGAGAAGCAGCAGATGGAGCTGGACAAGGAGATGGAGGCGCTGCACATGCAGAACGATGGTTCGCCGCCTCGCGTCGAAGTGTCCAGCCCGTCGCCGACGCGAGGCAACGGGAGCAGTGGCAGCACAAAGAGCAAGAAAAAGGACGAAGAGAAGGAGGAGGACGACGACGAGATACCGGACGGGCCGAAGCCGATGCTGCCGTACTCGTCGATGTTTGTACTGTCACCAACGAATCCGTAAGTGCCAGTGTCAGCTTCTCCTACAAAGTTGTTTGTAACTTATCTTCAAAATAAATTCCCATTTTAGGATACGCTGTGGCGCACATTGGGTGGTGAACCTGCGGTACTTTGACTTCTTCATCATGGTCGTCATCTCGCTGTCCTCGATCGCGCTCGCCGCGGAGGACCCGGTCGAGGAGGACTCGCCGCGGAATAAAATTCTTAACTTTTTCGATTACGCCTTCACTGGCGTGTTCACGATCGAGATGCTGCTGAAGATCGTCGATCTCGGCGTGATACTGCACCCGGGCAGCTATCTGCGCGAGTTCTGGAACGTCATGGACGCGGTGGTCGTGATCTGTGCGGCCGTCAGCTTCGGCTTCGACATGACCGGCAGCAGTGCCGGCCAGAACCTTTCCACAATCAAATCGCTCCGGGTGCTGCGCGTGCTGCGCCCGCTGAAAACAATCAAACGGGTGCCGAAGCTGAAGGCGGTGTTTGATTGTGTCGTCAACTCGCTCAAGAACGTGATCAACATCCTGATCGTGTACATACTGTTCCAGTTCATCTTTGCCGTCATTGCGGTGCAGCTGTTCAACGGGAAGTTTTTCTACTGCACCGACGACAGCAAGCACACGAGCGAGGAATGCAAGTAAGTGTTCCGTGGATGGGCTTGAACCCAAAACCGTTGAGCTAACGCTTTTGCGTATCTTTCTACCTGCAGGGGACACTTTTTCGTGTACGACGGTGCCGATCAACTGCCACGAAGAGAGCCGAGAGAGTGGAAGACGCAAAGTTTCCACTATGACAACGTGGCGACTGCCATGCTAACACTGTTCGCCGTGCAAACCGGCGAAGGCTGGCCTCAGTATGCTCTCCCACTTTTACCACTTTATGACTATGCCACCTGAATGCACCACTTTGAGGCACCGTGTCGTTAACGGGTTCCTTCTCTTTTGCTTGTAGAGTGCTCCAGAACTCGATGGCCGCTACCTACGAAGACAAGGGTCCAATCCAAAACTTTCGCATAGAGATGTCCATATTCTACATAGTGTACTTCATCGTGTTTCCATTCTTCTTTGTTAACATATTCGTGGCCTTGATTATCATTACATTCCAAGAGCAAGGTGAAGCGGAACTGCAGGACGGTGAGATAGATAAAAATCAGGTAAAAAAAACGAGCGGAAGCCCAGGCGTACTCAAGCGAGAGCATTACTGGGTTGTAATGCTGGTACAATCAAACCCGAATATCAACCCTATCCACACACGTCCATCCTTTTGCGCTTCTTTCTTTTCAGAAATCGTGCATAGACTTTACGATAGGTGCTAGGCCTCTGGAGCGTTACATGCCAAACAAGCGGAATAGTTTTAAGTACAAGGTGTGGCGCATCGTCGTCTCGACACCGTTCGAGTACTTCATAATGATGCTGATCGTGTTCAACACGTTACTGCTGATGATGAAGGTGCGTATGGTTGCATGTTGCTTCCCTGATGTTGATTTTCGTTACCTCCTCTCTAACATTTAATGAACCTACCCTACCCCCACCCCTCGTTTGTCTTACGGAGCTCTTCCGATGTATTCCACCTACGGTGCAACTAATCACAGTTTAATGCAGTCAAAAACAGTAACAATCTGACAAACAGCTTAATCTCTTATCGTCATACCGTGCACATGTTGTTTGCGGATGTACGCAACACATCTTGGAGATGTCAGTGCGTGTGTGTAAGCTACATCCAGGCAGGTTCACACCCTCGATCAAGACGCCTAGCTTGAATGCAGCAATGTTTAACAATTTCTCAAAGTCAGCTGAACAAAAACGAAGAGAAAAAGACACACACTGCTCAATGCAAAAAAAAGGACCAAACAAACATATACACACATGATATATAAATGTAAATAATAGGAACTGTCCTGCATTTTCCCTCTCCCCGATCTGAGTGAAGTCAGAGTCAGAGTATTGTGATGGTAGGGAAAACAAGTTTCACAGTTTGATATCTCCGTTGAAGTGTAGCTATGGTTTTTTGTTTTGTTACGTTCAATCATTCAGTTTCAGTTTCAATCTCAGTTTACTAGTTTTTAACCATAGTTGAACTGTTTCTTCGTTGGTGCACGTCTTTTGTGTAGTTTTTTTTTTTTTTTGTACGTTTACTGTTCTTGGTTTTGTCTGGCATGATGTTTTGTCTTGCATGATGTTTTTTTGCACGTTGTTTGGTGTTTTTCTTATTATTTTTTTGCATTTTTCACTTTTACTAACTAAAAAAACATGCTTATCTGTGTGTTGTTACACTACGTTTTTGCGTTATTTTTTTGCATCTCAAACAATCAATAACACACTAAACATCAACAATAAAATCTGACCGTTTTAACCGGAACAATGCAGAAACAAGATTGAAAAGATGAGGAAACCGCCTATCAAAATAAATTAATGCATGCATTAAACATTTAATCTAACATCAGCAATATAACAAAACAGCTGTTAAAAGACAAATATTGATATAATATATCATCAAATATTGAACAAATATTGAAATATCATCCAAAGATAACTCTTGATGCATTGTTGATTGTTCCGATTGTATGGTTTTGTTTTCCTTTTGTTTCAGCATGTCTTGTGACTGATGATTTTTAAGTTCGATACAATCCGATGCACTTTTTAATTTTTGGTTATTGTTTGGTGTGAGGTGTCTATGCTCGATTAATCTATTCCTATACCCCCAAAACATCCTCACCATAAAGAGCATGCCTGCTAGTGCCCGTGTAGTGACTGTTGAATGTTTTGTGCCGTGAATGTGCGTCGCATGAGTATGTATGTATGCGTTATTCCCTTATTGTTTATGGTGTCCGTTTGCCGTGTTTGAATGCACCGAACGGGTCAACGGTTATAGCTCCGGCTCGTTTGCTGTTGCTTTATGGTTTCACAAACTGTCTTTCCTTATTGGCATGATAACTGTAAGCTGCACTTCTGTCTTCATCTCCCTAACGAACACACACACACACATACACACACAGATACACACTGTTGCACCGCTGTTTCCTACCGGTATGTGTTTGTCCGAATGCGCAATTGCCGTTGTGATGAATCTTTGCATCCACCAGTTCGTCACACAGAGCTCATCACATCATTTGCATCCGTGCACCTGCGTCATTCACTTGCACAAGCATGAACCCCATATGAACCCATATATACACATACAGACACACATCGACACAACCATCACAAACACATCTGCATTTGACCTGCACGCAAAGAATGGCACAGCTACGAATGCTTTCAACGAGACATTGGTATCTCGTGATCAATCCCTTCATCACCTTTGTGTACTGTTAAATGTTACTGCTGTACTGCTGTTGTAAGCGTGCGTCATTGTGTTTGGTTCCAACATGTAACATACTATTTTACACGACCATCCATTTCATTTTGCGTCATTCCGCGTCACTCCATTCACGTGCGTCATACACAAAAATAATACGATCCTTCGATCTGCATAATGAACATGTTTAAACCGTTTTTTATCCTACCCTGTTTGGGAATGCGCGGTTCACCCGATGTGCCTGACGTTGCTCTAATTGTTACAGAAAGTATTCAGAATGCTAAACTTCATTTCGAAAGCGCACCCTTACCCTTACGTGTCACTGAAGCGTCAGTTAAATTGTATGTAAGTCTGAGTGAAAACATAACATAAGATCGTATCGTATTTCGCGGGACCTATGTTTCCTGTGATGTGGCCTGTTTTAAGTGAACTACCTTTGAACCATATCCATTGTGGGGTTTTATTTAGAGCGCCAGCTTTTTCACAACCCACTACTTCACAAAATAATGCTCGACCCCGATCTTCCTTCTTGTCCCGTCGAAACTACATCAATTGTTTGTCCTATTTTTGTGTCTACTTGAATGTTTTTTTTCTCTCTCTTTCTCTTATTTATTTTTCTCAATTAACACACATCCCTTATATACGACTTACCTTATTTGCGCAGTATCACAATCAAGGAAAAGAGTTTGAGAAATCGTTAAAATATCTCAACATGGGATTTACCGGGATGTTTAGTGTTGAAACTATACTGAAAATAATAGGATTTGGCGTAAAGGTGGGTATATTCGGCAACGGATGATCACTGCACAATCACTGCTGTGATAACTGCGATACATAGTTGGCTGCAAATGTGAATGAGCTCATAATGATGATATCGTGAAAAGAAAAAAATAAGTAATCTGCATTCAGCCAAACTTCATTTATGTTTCGTTTCATTATAACTCACCATTCATCGCTCATGTTTTTGTTGCTGCAAGTTCGTACCATTTTTAACTCTTGAACAGCAAACGTTCATTTGCACAGCAAAGGTTTGATAAGCTTCGGATTTGCTTGAACCGCCCCATAGAGGAAGGTAGGTAATGCATGCATTTTGCTTCGTAACCTAACGCACAGGAAAGCAAATCAAATGGGGCTAGAGCTAATATCCAGGAACTCATCTCACCTCAGGTATGTGGATTGAACATATATTTCTACTTAAATCAATTTAAATAGCATATGTTCCACGATGACCATACAATATGTCAGGTAAGTGTCAGCTTCAGCCAATTTAATTTAGTTGTTTGTTGCATTTATGATATCGTTTCAAGCCATGACGAAGCTTATCAAATCTTTGCAATTGTGTTCTATTTTATCTGTTTAATTTTGAGTTTAGTTGTGTTAAGTTTTATTATTAAAATGCCAATTTTATGGTTCAGTTAACAAAAGCAAGTGAAAGATTTCATGTACCTTTTGTGTTATTTAAGGCTACACTAAAATATTTCACTTCAAAATTATGATATCAAGTCTTTCTACTTTAAACATTTTAAGATACTAGATTATTATCTGATTTAGTGTACTTTGCGTTGCTTTTTTCGTGGCTATTCTCGATATTATTTCCATTATTTCGTTGCTCCAGATTTTGTTTTTACTCACTGTTCAGTTGTTTGTTTTCTTCACAACTCATTATCATAGTTTCATTGCATGTCTGCTTTTAAAATATCGATAGATTCGCATGAACATGCTTGACATATGACTTAAGCATGTAATGATTACTTCTAAAAACAATGTTACGTTTGTCGCTTATTCCATTCGGCATAGAAGTCACTGTACCGTTGCATGATTCACCCATTGCTCCGTATCTTGCATGTTCAATTAACGCTGAGAAAGGATTCTGGTGGCTTCAATATTATAAGCAGTTTTGTATTCATTATAAAGCGATTTTATAAACAAAATCGATACGGCAATGGAAAAGATTAAAATATCAAATATGATACAACAAGCCCGATTCCTTTCCTGGCTGTGAAATATTTCATTCCATACACTCCTTGCTTGATTGTTTGTGCATGTTTCATATGAAATATTCATCTGCAAAAACAAACCTCCAGCATCTTGGCATGTTCCCGCATGTAACGGCATTGAAGTCTTTTGATTTGGTCAATTTCTAGCTTCACTGTCTTAAAGTCTGCCCGAAAAATGCACTTATGTTCGAATCAGCCTTGAGTCCGTTAACTTTTCTATGTCACATTTAAACTGTTTATGTTTGTTTTACATTTTTTTGTTAACTCTTGCTTTTTCGTTCGTTTCACTGTGAGTAAACATGATGATGCAAATGCTGCATGTTGTAAGTGATTGTATTGCTTTTGTTTTCCCCTTTTCGCTTTATTTCATTCTAAAATTATGGGTACTCAACGGATGATTTCTTGAGAATGAGAAGCTAAAGTTAAAAACAGAAAAGAAGCACTCAGCAGTACTCGTCCCAAGCGTGTGTTTGCAACGCAAATCAAAAGTTTGGTTAAAAAGTTCTTCGGCTCTCGTACCTCTCCGGCTCTCGGTAATTGTAGCCAGCGAAAATTTTGCTCCAAAAATCTCTACAACTGCAATACAATTCAACCGTAACTACAAGATGTGCTGATTTGCCACCCCTGTTCCTTTCTGCAGTTTCACGACGCGCCAACGACACTGATTGATATTCTGAGCTTCATGAATTTGGTATTCACCTTCTTCTTTTTGCTGGAAACTATTATGAAACTAATCGCTTATGGATGTAAGGTTGGTACTGGCCGTTCATCGTTCGTTCGTGTCGCCGTTTCCGTGCATCATCTAACAAACAAAACGCTTAAAACCGAACCGAGCCGATACAGAAAAGAAAAACCCCAAAATCGTCTCAGAAAAAAGATGGACAATTTGCACCATCGTACCATTTGCGTTTGATCTTTGGTTGTCTTTTGCTTAATCTGTCAAACTTATTTTTTCTCACACACTGTACGTAACAAACATTTCCTTAAGCGTAACGATAACGTATTACAACAGATGGTAAAGACATGTTTTGATGTTTCGTTTTGTTTTGGTTTTGCTTGGAAAACATATAAATCTTGGTTTGCCAATATCATGTTTCGGTTAAGTTTTTTAACAAGTAATGTGTAAACAAGCTAGTAATGGATATTTTTTCAACAACTTTTACTAACCCCGCAGAGCAGACCTGCGAAGGCTTTGGTTTATGTTTTAGTTTTCTCCACCTCCCCTCGGAACGCTGTTGCTCGTAGTTCATCCATTTGCTCATGGTACCCCTTTCATGGCATACAGTATAGCATTTTATTTTTGGTATTTTTGTTTCATTCGCTTTGTCTTTTTATTCTCACCCTCATGTAACGTTAGCATTTCTCGGTAGTGTAAGCGATGAAATTATCAATTGATGTTCATAGATTTATCAACGAAACTTCTCTCGAGCCGTTCGTTTTACATCTAATATCTTTCAATTTCGTTTCCTATGAGTTGTGTTTTCATTTCTTTGTACATTTTCCTACCGTTTTCTGATATGTTAGCTCGTCGGCTAGATCCGCCAATAACGGGCGGTTTAGGTTTTAGTTTAGACGCAAAGCTCATCAAACGAAGCCTTGTTCGATTTTGTTTTCTTTCTTCGTGATGTATACAGACGCTGCTCGTTTAATTTCCTTAAAATTAATATCAACTCTCTGTTTGTTTTTGAGTTTTATTAGCATACTTTGCTTGTTTCTATTTTCACATTTACTTTCTACTATGTCGAACCGTGTACATCACCTTTACGTTTCAGTAGACTGATTTAGATATCGTGAAAGCTATCACTAGACAATTGAATATGTTTTTTTAATATTGATTTCTATTTCATCAAACATCACTTCCATCAATCATAAACTAACAACAACAAAAATATCATTCATCAAGCTCATAGTCGCAGATTAAATTGTATTTATTCTAAACATCTTCTCGAATACTGACTTTCTTGTATGTTTTTTTTCTTCTTCCTTTCTCCAAATTTTTTAAAACAAACAATTCCCATATGCACATGCTAAATTTTTTACCCTGTTGAGCAGAATTTTTTCAAGGACCCTTGGAACATATTCGATTTTATAACAGTAATTGGAAGTATTATCGACGCTTTAGTTCTAGAATTAGGGGTAAGTAATGTACATCTTGACGTATGCATTTCTGTCTTTGGTGTATCTCATTTACCATTCTGGTAGTGTGGTAGATGTAACCGCAAACGCCCTAAGCAATCGTTCTCCACTAAACGAATAATCAACTCTTCTCTTCTTTCTTCCCTTTCAACACGTGTTCTCTTTCTCTCTTTTCCACACCTTCCAACACTTCCATCGACACTGTAGGAAAATTCCTTCAACGTTGGATTCCTAAGACTGTTTCGTGCTGCACGATTAATCAAACTACTGCGACAAGGTTATACAATACGTATATTACTTTGGACATTTGTTCAATCATTCAAAGCACTGCCATATGTCTGTTTGCTGATTGCCATGCTATTTTTTATCTACGCAATTATTGGCATGCAGGTATTTTTCCAGTTTTAAATGCATTTAATTACCGCTCAAATAACCTCAACTATTTCTCTTTAGTTCAGTTTTGTTTCCTGTTTTATGTTTTAATTTTATTGCATAATGGCAAAAAACAAAACCAATGTTTAGTGCCAGAGTTTTGTGTTTCCTTTTCTTCGCCAGAATTTGATTCGCAACCAGGCCATTGACCAGTATATGATTTTATCAGTCTGTGTTATTATCCTTTCGTTTATCAAAATGAAATCCAAATTTTCAATCAAATATCAGCTGCGAACAGAATGGGTCCGTTTAGTGGTTAGAATGTTTGTTCTCTGGGTTTTTGTTCTTTCCAGTTTCTTTAGAATAGAAAAAATAGGTTTAAACATACTCTTTTAAACGACTTCATTCGCAATATCGTTGAAAAAATAGTCCATGAAAGGCACTTAGTGCTTTCACAATTTTAACTATTTCTTCATAGCAGAAACGTTTAAACTAGTCACACACGCATTACCACCGTACACACGTTGAGATTAGTAGCGCCTTTGACTGTTGCAAATAGATCAGTTTGGTAAGCGTTGTCATCGGCTCACACTTTAAAAATTCTGGAATTCAAACAATGAAAGCGTAAAGCCATTTTTCTATGTTCTTCAGTGACTGTGAAAAATCTGCTTCAAGGGCTTAGCGGGTAGGACGTTTTTGTTTTATTTTACTCCTGCATTCCCAAACCCCGGAACCCATGCCCATTGCGAACACGTTTATACTTATGAATCAACTACCATCCCGAAATGCATCACCGACACCGTCTGACTGCCATGCTTTATGCGACGGATGATCGGCCGACACATCAAATGAACCACCATCCATACATGCCATATTCTCACCCGTCGGCCGAAAACGTAACGTAACGTATCTCCAACCCCATCACGGGTCTGCTGCAGGTTTTTGGCAATATGAAGTTTGATCCTGACACAGCTCTGAATCGTCACAATAATTTTCAAACGTTTTTCGGAGCTCTACTGCTGCTTTTTCGGTAATAATCCACATACCCACAACCCCAGCCTACTTTACTACTGATCGATCAGACAGACACACCCACACACATACCTGTAGCCTGTAGTGATGATACACTCTAGCGACCGGTTGGTATAAATGTGGCGTATTACGTCATGTTCCAACCGCTTCTTAACCTTAAGCAGTGCATTGGCAAAATGTTTAGCTCTTAGAGATACCACCCTTCACACATACATTCAGTTACAATATAGCGAATGATACAAAAAATAGACACACACACACACACACACAAACAAGAAGACGATCTAAACAACTCCCTTACCAAACTTCCTTGATATAGTTGCAAATGCTAACACAATCAGGGCAAGATGGCTGCTACACACTTGTTGAACACACGTTGGTTGTACATCCTCCATCTTCCCGTTTGTAAATGTTTCTTTTTTAACGTACCTGTATATGTGTGTGTGAGTGTATTCCGGTAGTCGTTTAGATGCTGGCGACTGCTAAACCATATATAGCTCGTATAAAGTTCGTTCGTGTACAGTTTGAATACGGTCTGTGGTTCAGTAATGTTTCCGTAACAATCATGGCACTAAGTGCGCCGCAGCAGTAAGTGAGTTCCTAGTTCCCAATAAGTTCCAAGTTACAGTTGATATTTTTGAAAAATCTTCATCCATTAAAGCTACGCCACTAGCAACTTACCACAACCATGCATTAAACAAAAGTATTGAAGTTTTGGTACCGAAATTGATGTACGACATGCCTGACAAGATTGCTTTGATTTGTTTCAAAAAACACTTAAAAAACGTTGATAAATTTCAATACTTTTCTAAAGTTTCGACAACTCACGTTACTGGGCATGTTGTACATATGTTTAGTTTCGTTGTTTTTGTTTACATTGCAAACCTTTCTGGTAGTCAAGTTCAAGTGCAAACTTAGCGTTATGTTAGCGTGTAGTTTATAGCATTTTGCAGTTTCGGCCATATTGCACACTACCATTCAAATATGGCCATATTTCAATAGCAAAAAAGGTTACTAGTGCTAGAGCGACCCTGTTAATGTCCTGATTTTAACCAGTTTGTTTTATTTTTTTTATATGTTTGAAAACATTGCATTTGGTTATTATGTACAGTATAAAGTCTTTTCTGTTGAACGTTCTATATTTTTTTTATTGCTGTAAATATTGTTTTGTGACTTCATCTCGTGAATGCGCACAAATGCGTGTTCAAACCGCGTTCCAAAAAAAAAAAAAAACCAAAAACTATACAACAATTTCCGCCTGAACTTAGGTATTTGGGAATATTGAGCTAGATCCTGAATCATCTATCACTAGACACAACAACTTCCGCTCATTTGTCCAAGGGCTGATGCTACTGTTCAGGTAGGTGTCCGTTGCTGCTGCATATCACGCTCACAACTAGAATAAGACTTCATTTACTACAGTTTCTTCCCAGACGTATACCATCTCTACTACTGTTACCCTATCTAAAACAATATACAACGAACTATCAACTACCTTCTACTATTATAACTACTAAAACTGTTTCTACTACTACTACTACTACTAACACTGTCGCCAAAACTATTACTGAATGTCAATAGTACTAGCATTTCAACTGTATTCTAGGATATACGTTTACAAAACCGAAAATAGGGAACACATTCGTTATTAGTTTAGTACCGAAAAAATAGTAAACAACAGTTATGACCGTGAAATGGTTTAAAACACCAAAATGCACTAGTAGACATCTTCATCATCACAGTTCAGTTCTTTGAGGTGTATCGACAGAGAAGCCTTCCTCATCAAAACTCGACTAGCTAGATGTCCGTTTTCTAATCTTCTTTAGTACATGAAATATCACAAGAGAGTACAAAAACGGTTAAAATATTTCGGAGCATCAAAAAACTAGTCTTATTTGAGAAAGCTATAGCTAGAATATGGTCTTCTTATTAAAGTATGTTTACAACATCGTTGTACTTCCGTAGGACAGACAGCATCTAGCAAATCGTTCATTTCTTATACCTACTCTACCACTTACGTTCACACTATTAATCGTATTTATTTGTTTCTAGTACTAGGCGCTCTGTAGTACGCAAAGAAGTGTCACCGTAACACGATTCAGAATGTATAGGAATTGTTTACCGCTAGTGTACTTCTGCCCTCAGCGTGAAGGATTCGTGTGCAAAATCCATGTACAGTCTGCATAGCAAAGTTACTACATACATTAGTTTCGTTAGCTCTTGTTTCTTAGTTTCGAATTCCTGTTACTTTCCCTAGCTTATTGTTTAACTCTTTCGACAGCTATTTGTTTTCATAGTTTCACATCCGTTCTCCTTGTTGCTGCATATTACTGCTAGAGCACCTTCGTTTTTTTCTCAGAAACTAGCTGATTGCTTTAGTACGTTTACGTAGCTACATTTAACTTGCTACATTTTAGATAGCGTTTTTTCTAACTTTAGATTTAACCATAGGATATAGAGTCTTTGACATATTTTTTTTCTGGAATGCTTTGCTGATAGTGCTGTAGAATCGTTACGAGTTGTGTTACTTCCTCACATGAGAATGCAACAATTATTCGGCGTGATTTCACGCATTCTTGTGTCCCTTTTTACTTGTACTATAATTGAAAACATTGTTAAACAAGAATAATTCGCTCCCATTGACTTAATGATTTAACGTAATTTGGAAGACTGCGTTGTACTTGAATGCTGCAGTTACGAGTGCAACGTTTGCTTCCGCTTTGCAAAGACTGTTACTTCTACTCTCATAATATCCGACACATAAAAGAAAACGCTTCTGAAATGCGATCCACTAATTAACCTGCAGCTGTAACAAATTTTAACTAACTGCCAACCATTCCCGCTTTTCGTTTAATGCCTGATAATACTGTTTATAATACCCTATACGCCATCTTTTGCTCAAACCATCACTCCACCAAACACTCACCTTAAAAAACACACACAGCCCAACATGAAAAAGAAACAACTAAACATTTCCATGAACAGATTGCCACATTTTCTTGTTCAAGCTAATATTTTTACATCCTGCTAGATATGCCCTTAACAATTCTTCTAGTCTTTAGGCATACTATATTATAAATATACATATTCGCTAGAAGCCTTTCCCTCCATCCGGCCGTGCGTCGCATTCGCACCCCCGATAACACTAACGGTACTCTTTTTTCTCTTCGTATCCTCTGTCTGTGTTTTTTTCGGACATCTGGACCCTGTCTGGACGCAATTTCCCTGCTGCATATGTGAACATTGCATGCTCAGATGTGCTACGGGCGAGTCGTGGCCGAACATTATGCTGGCATGTCTCAAAGGGAGACCGTGTGACCCGAGAGCTAACAAGCCGAACGAAACGTGCGGCTCAACACTGGCCTACGCATATTTCGTGTCGTTTATCTTTTTCTGTTCGTTTCTTGTAAGTGTAGTATTGGCGGCTCACAGCAGCCACTGGTGCTGCCTGAAAAACATCGTTTACCCTTTTTGACTTTCCCTTCCAGATGTTGAATCTGTTCGTTGCCGTCATTATGGACAACTTTGACTATCTAACGCGTGATTCCAGTATTCTTGGCGCACATCATCTGGACGAGTTCGTTCGGATATGGGCGGAATATGATCCTAATGCTACGTAAGTATAGACAGATGTAGGCTAAAGGCAACAGGAAGCTGTTGATAGGAGCATATTTCATGCCTTTGCACTGCAAGTTGCAAACTTGCAGGCGCATATGTGGGCAACATTACGTCTGAAATGTGTGTGCAGTGTGTTTATGTTTTTTTATAACTTCTTTCTTTCAGGGGTAAAATTCACTACACTGAAATGTATGATATGTTGAAAAACATGGATCCTCCCTTGGGATTTGGTAACAAATGTCCCAACCGACTCGCCTACAAAAAGCTCATCCGCATGAACATGCCGCTCGATGCAGAGGGAAAGGTCGCCTTCACGACGACACTGTTTGCGTTGATACGCGAAAACCTCAACATCAAAATGCGAACTGGTAAGAGGCGTCCTACTGACATACAACAGCTTGCTTTGCTCATATGCCCCCATTTTATCATCCGCAGCGGAGGAGATGGATCAAGCCGACGCGGAATTGCGGCACACTATTAGCCACATTTGGCCCTTGCAGGCGAAGAAGATGCTCGACCTGCTCGTCCCCCTAAACGAGGAGCTGAACGCGGGCAAGCTTACCGTCGGGAAGATCTATGCCGGATTGCTGATTTTAGAGTCCTGGCGCAACACCAAGTTTGGCCAGGTCGAATCAGATCTGCCGGTAAGTGTTCAATGGTTCGAGTGGTGCCAGCAGCAGTAAAAGCAAAACTCTCTCCATCACGTTTTGAATAGTGACCAACTACTGCTCACACCCACACCCACACATGGTGTCCTTTCCTTTTTGTATATGTTTTCTTTTTATTTTACTGTACGCCTCGTGCAAGCCCCAAGTACTGTTGCGAGGTACTTGCACGAAAGAATTACCATTACTCAGACACTGAGTTTGTGCTTATCGTTTTCAACGAAAGTCTTTTGTTTGCATTTGGAACGCTCCACAACGATCCTATTTCAGTCGAGATACTATTGGCGGCGGAAACTTTTATAGATAATCTATTGGCTTTTTACGAGTTTTACTAACAAGCGGTGTGTTTCTATTAGCACACATACCAATCGCGTTCATTGGGAAACAAAATTTTTGTTTGCGCGATTTGGGTCTTAGTTTTTGTTTGTCAATTGGAAAACCAAATTCTTATTATATCTTTATTCTGCACATTCCTTACATTTAAAACAGATCAAGGAATTTTAATTCAAATCGTTTGACTATCTTGTTTTTTCTGTTATTTTGTTTAAAATTTTGCATACGTATGAATACCTTATTTTACATTTTGTTATCGATTCTTTTCCTTCGGTTGCCTATTTGGTTAAAATTATTGTAAAGTAATTCATAGGCGGTATTATAAACACGTTATAGTACTCTCTTTCTGTCTATCATGCCATCTCTTCAAAGTCAATTGTTAAGCTTAACTTACTTAAGCAGAAGAGTACGTTTACTTAAACTCCTCGTTATTTACTAAACCGGTTTCAAGTAGTGAGACCGCAGAAACTATCTTGCCGTTTTTGTGTTGTTGTTTTGTTTTCTCACGTGTACTGTTTTCGTTTTCAACGTACTTTGGCGTTTTGTTTTGCTACTTTGTTGGTTTCCATTTGTTTCGGTTTTACTTTCCCTCGCTGTTTGTCACACTTATCGTTTTGTGTCGTCAGTGAATATTGTATCGTGAAACCA
The DNA here is from genome assembly GCF_016920715.1 of Anopheles arabiensis. Taxonomy (NCBI): domain Eukaryota; kingdom Metazoa; phylum Arthropoda; class Insecta; order Diptera; family Culicidae; genus Anopheles; species Anopheles arabiensis. Next base: position 22,249,513 of record NC_053517.1, read on the forward strand.
CTCGTCCACCGCGTACAATGTTTGTGTGTGTATCCTGAGTTGTAGATATTGGTTTTGATGTTGCGTATGGTTTTTCGTTTGGTTTCTCCTTTCGTTGTTCCTTCTTATTTGGCAATACGGCCGCGTTAAGGCTTTAGGTCACCTGTCAAATTCAGGCTTTTTTTTTGTCTCAAAATCTTATATATAATTCTTTGTTGTCACTAATGTACCCCAAAACCCCGTTCGATGTAGCAAAATCAATGCCATGAAAGAGTTTTTTTGTTCTGTTCCCTTTCTACTATATCTCAATAGCGCATATTTTTTGCCTTCGAATTGTTTGAAATGTATACCAAACCCTTCCAAATCTGTAGTGTTTTTTTCTCCCTCAGCACTACTTGAACCGACGTTCAGTTTCCCACATTTTGGTTTTCTTCTTGCAGAAGAGTTTCAAGTAGTTCATCTTTTTGCGTTAGTACGATGGATACAGTTTTGATTACGATTATCTACTGCCCTATCCGCACCTCTTGTCCAATAGTGTACAACTATAGGCAGTAGAGTATCATTGTGGCCAAGTAGCAATAGACAACAAAACAAATCGAATACAAAATAACTACATTGCACCATCCTATGCATATCAATGAACAACGATGCAACAACATACGCAGATGAGCAATTAATTAAACGAACCTATACTATTGTCCTGGCTATTATTTTTCAGGGAATTGAAGCAAGCATTAATAGCCCAACGGCCCGACAGCCGGTATTATTCAACCATTTTTCTCTACCAAACTCGTGTTATCTTTCCTTACATTGTTTTGCTTTCCTTTGTGCTCTTTTCATAGTTAGGGCCGTGTTGGTTTCGTTTTCGAGCCACTGTTCCGTTTTGCTTTTGGTTTTTCTTTTCCTTTCTCTAGCCCTATGGTTTTATTTTTAAAGTTTGATGCGATCCACTAGCCTGAGATTGAGCGTGTTGATTGCTCCAGTTGTAGCACGTTTGCAGCTCTTTTGTCAGTGTAGAGGTCTGTAAATAACATTAAAAACTAACCCAAGAAATATGTGATGCTCGCTGCAAAGCGTACAAATTGCTTGCAAGAAACTAGCTGTTCGACAAGGCTTTCTACTCGAAAGCGATTGATTTTGTTTGGAGTTGGTTTTGTTTGGAACTTTTGGTAATAGACTAGACATCGTAACTGCACACGTACTGAAACTGATAGATTTTATAACAAACACTTCAGTAAGCCACACGGTACCTTGGTATCTCTCAGACTTACTTAATTCAGCACACTTCTACACTACAACAAAATAAAAAAAATAAAACAAATGCCCGCAGCACTAGAGGCCGAACAATAGTACATTTTCATAATATAGACAACAACAATTTACTATTGCTCAACATAAATTGTAACGCCATCATGTTTGTATGTAGTTAAATGAAACATTTAAACATTACTTTTTGTTTTCATGTCCCGTCTTGGATGAATTTACCATTCCAGAGCATTTGGATATAATCGTAGATTGTACTTAGTGGTGCTCGTTGATCCGATTTTAAACATGGTATCATGTAGCGTATCATCCAGATGCAATAAGCCATACCAAAAGTAATTTTGTCTTGGTAGGATTGTAAAACCATTAGATAGTTGTATTTTTTGATAGCCTATTCATCTAAAGCCAATAATGTCATTTGGATTGCATACATTACGGCGTTTTCATTTGCTTGTTGCATTCTTTTAGGAAACTTTTAAAGCAAAATCACTAGCAAAGTATGTAAAATGCATCAGTAAATACCAGTAGCAAATACCATATCCTGTCCCAGATCATTTCAGTAATCGATCATTAGATTGATCTATCATAGCTACAGCTAAACCAAAAAAGAAAACACAATATGGACAGTAAGGTGGATCGTGAACGTTTCAGAGTAATTCTTACTAAAGCGATGTATTGCCCTTTCCCTGTTCATCACCACACCACGCCCTTCCCCGTCTATCCAATTTCCCCTCGCCTCTCTCCCAAACCTAATCGCACCTTGAAACCACCTATCATCCTAATGACCTTTTGAACAATTATTTTGCAGAAAACACTTTCGATACGTTTCGTGAATGTTAAACCCTGTTGCCCCGACGAAAAGTACTGAGCACCTTATCAGTTGCCCCACGTTTGGGGGCTTGTGCAGTAATCCATTACGAACAAAACAAAACAAACAAAAAAACAAGAAAAATGAAACAAGCCAAAGCCCAAACAGAAGTGAACCATACAGAGAGTGCGTGGAATGAAATGGTGTGTGCGTGTGTATGTATGTGAGAAAGATTTATAATGACAAGCAATATGTTGTAGAAAGTCGACAATCATGACACATGAAACCACAACACCTGAGGGCGGAGCGGAGCGATCATTGCTCGGAAAGTATGTTCAGTGCATCTGTTTATGGCCAATAGCACGAGCGGAACGAAGGTGGCATTTGAGCGATTTTTATCACGAAAACTAAACCCCAACCCGATTGCCGTGGTGGTTGGCTGGGACGTTGTGATAGGCGTTCCCTTCGCCCTTTTGGAAACAGCATCCGTTCGGCTCGGAGGCTCTGGAAGCGTAAAGCGAAAGCGAAAGAGAAAGAGAGTGGGAGAGAAGAAGTTGGCATAGGAAGAGTTCTAGGTAAATGCAAGATAAGTACCTCGAACAGGTTCGCAACAAGCGTTCCGGTCGTATTCTATTGTTATTTTTTTCCTTCCTGTACTTCTTTCATTCTTGTACTTGTACGCAAGTTTTAGTTTGCTCTCAATCAACTCATACCCTTATACCAATACAAATACTAACCAGCTACTAGGCGAATGTAACTGCAAACAAACAACAACAAAAAAACAACAGTACCGAATGGAATCATTCACCGTTTATACTTTACAATTCGCTGCTCAAATCGTATTTGAAGCGCAAACAAGCAACTCATATGTATTTGTGCAACCAACTACAACAATGTTTGATCTAGTAGAGTTGATGTCACCTGAACATACTATATTTGAAGCTCACCCGTTGTACTTACCATACGTCCGTCGGCTCAGTAGAATGTTGTTGATATCGGCAACCATTTATACATATAGCGCACTTCCACCACCACGTCTTCTTCTGTACCGATACACCTTCGCCTATTACCATAGGTGTGTTTACTCAAACTCACAATAACACATTCTTCAAAATACACACACACACACTCATACACATACAAAAACACACTGTCACGCGTATAGTTGTGTTATGATTGTACCAAAATCGTACCTGTACAGCAAAACCGCGTGCAGCTCGCCATGTAACGCAAAGCAAGCAAACCCTGTACATTGGCTTTCCGTAGCGTAGAACATCGACCATTACGTCGGTTTGATGACCAGTCTCTGTGACTGGTGTACTACTACTACTACTACTACTACTACTACTACTACCACTACTTGCCACACTTGTGTGCCATACTGTACAGTGTGTCGTGTTGTATTTGTGGTTGAATATCTATTCTCGATCTTTGAAGTATTTTGTTTCCGTTTTTTCTTATTTTTGGTGCGTTGACTTGATCTCTTACTCTTTATGCACACAGTTCCACCTGCACACGTACTGCGCGTACTCATCCGCGCGCGTCTGTTCGTAACGGTGCGTAACGTTGCGCGATTCTGTTGGCTGGGTTAGCTGTTGTTGGTCTTGATACAAGAAGACGATTTCACTATAGATAAGCTAATTCGCTGATAAACTTGGTGTTGAGCGATTTCCATTCCTTAGGATACAAATCACAAATAGCGACAAAAAAATCCAAACCATCTCATCTAGATCCTCTCTCGCAGGCGTAGATCTAGAACTTTTCACACTAGTACGCATCATTTTTTTAGTGCGCATTTACCATACACCACAGTAGGTAACATTATTCCGGCGTAATTTGTTTTATTAGCGTAACAAAACATTAACACACAAAACACACGCAAACTATGCGGCGCATCTACACAAACCAAAACACTGAAGCACACTTAATCACGCGCACCTGCGCTAGCAAACAAACAATCAGACAACAATGTAAATCAACCTTTTCTATTTGTACATTTTTTCGAACCCCTTTTGCCACATCCCCTGCACAGGTTGTAGCAAAAAAAAAAAAAAAAAGAAAACACAAAAACTATTCTATTGCTTTTGTAGCATGTCGTTTTGATTGCTTCTATGAGTAATGAGAATGCGTAAGATTTACCCTTTTTGACTTAAAGAGTTTAATGCTCAAGCTGTTACATTTTTTTCTACTACACTCTTTTTCGAATCTTGCCGTAGTTTTCCACTAGCTCTACTGTACTAGAATAGATGAAGTGAAGTCTTATTTTCATTTGCATGGGAACGATCTCTGAGTGTGTGTGTGTGATTGTGTTTACGATTCAGTTTTTTTTGCAGTTTTCGGTTTTGTTTCGTTTTTACCGATACTCTTTGTTATCGGTTCCGGTTTTGTGTTGTTTTCCATTTGTTTGATTTTTTCTGTTTCTCTTATGCAAAGAAACGCACACGTTTGTGGTTTCGGTTTAGGTTGATACAGTTTTTCTCATCTTTTCTGTACAAAATTTTTTTTACACACGCAAAATGTAAATATTATTTTGCACCGAATGAAATGATCATGTTTGAGGTTATTCTTCAAATAGAAGGAACAACACTCACAACGTGCTTGTCGATTCTGGAAACGATTCTTGTCGAATGTTTGTACAGTGAGAAACAACAAAAATCGTTCGCAGAAAAAAAATGGTGCACATTTCGTTTGTTCAACGCTTTTCCGTTCATAACTATAGGCTCAGACACTTTAGGCACACGATTGCATTGCTATACACTTTGCGTTTGCGTTTGCTCTTTTTAAATTCAATCAAACTGTTCTTCAAGCGTTAGCTTCCGAATTCAAATGTGTATTTCAATGAAATTTTCCATTTCTATTAACACCAAACAATATTGAAGCATTAACAGTTCTATTAAATAAATTCTATCTGTTTTTGTTTGTTTTCTTTCGCTTCAAACCGTTCTTCCCCTTCAACAAACTGCTCCCGCTAAACTCCACGATAAATCAATTAAATCCGTCCATGATAACGCGTAAACCCGTACCGAAAAACATTTAATGCAACGGAACAATTAAAACAACGTATGTTTATGCTAAACCTCCCATCTCCATACGCACGGGGGATGTGGGTGGTACGTGTAAATATTTAAAAACAAACAAAAATTGATAACAAAAATGACCACTTAACGCTTTACCTTTTTACCCCTTTACTTTAACATTGCTTTGTTAAAATTGTAAAAAAAATCTTTCCAAACTTTTACGAATTCCATTTAACTTACAATTGCATTTTTGAACAATTTCTTCAAACTCCATTGTACTGGCTGAATTTTAACTCGCACTTGCACGTGTGCATCACCTTGTATTGTAACATTCATCACATCGTCCAAACAAAACGAACCGAATGATTAAAAAAATCATACAACCTCATCACCCTATGCAACCGCATTCCTTCGAATCACATCTTCTACTACTACCTCTGCTACCTCTGCTACTACTTCTACCACTGCTACTACTACTACTACTTCTACTACTACTACCACAACTACGACTGCAAATATCATCACCACTGCATCGAATGCCGTTCACATGCATTGATTGCCGCTTCACACGCTGCACACCTGACCACTTCCACCTGACACCACCGCACGCGCCATCCACGCTCGCCGGCACGGTTACGGTGTTGCAGAAACCGTCCCTGTTCAGCGCGATCCTCGATATGGCCGTAATGGAAAAGACGGGCGGTTCGCGCACCGGCTCGCTGAGCCTAGAGAACGGCGAGGGGGTCAGCTCGCAGACCCACCTGCTCTACGGCCACGGTGCCAACGGGAACGGTACGGCCGGCGATGGCAGTGGTGGCGGTGCTGGCGGTGCCGGTGTTGGCGGCGTTGCTGGTGTCGGCGGGCTTGGTGCCGGCCTGGGAAGCGGTCACGACAGCACACTGGACCTGCATGGCAGTAGTTTGGCCAGTCTGGCACGCCGCACCACGATGCGCAAGCGGTCCTTCAGGTAGGTTCGAGATTTTCAAACACACCCGTTGCCGCGAACCATCACGATCACCTTCCGCTCACCCTTTCATTGCCCCTTCATACTGTTCACCGTCCCTGCGCCCTGCTCGCCGCTACCCCATCATTCAAGTCGCTGAACGCGAATGGATCGAACGCAATGATCACTGACATCTGTTTCCATTCTCCATTTCTAGGAACAGAAAGGTGATGTCTTGTTTCGCTCTGTCTTACAAACACAAAATGCCCACAAAAGCCCTCCCCTAGCGATGGTAACATGTGAAAACAAAACAAAAAGTTTCTTGCGTTTTTTCTATGTCCGTAACTAACCCTGTACTCGTACCTTCCATTTCTGTACTGTTTTAATGCACTGTTTTCATTTGTTCTATTTCCTTCCACTGTTCTCTATCTCTCCGATTCTTTCTATACTACGTACCTCCTCTTCTTCTCTTCTCATGGACAGTTGTTTTAAATGTGACAAATAAATTCGATTCTTAATTACAGTTTTAAATAAAATAATCACAACCAAAAACGCCTCACAGTATGCAATCTGCATATCTACAAGCTTTGTCTTAAATTCGTGTCCAATTGGTTTATTTGTCTCATTTAGCTTGCCTGTTCTAATGAGTATTCGGTTTATCACTCCAATCCTTTTACTAGTTTCGTCTATCCCCTTTACTTAGTTCATCTTTTATAACTTTTCCAAAGAATACGACTTCCTATTGCACCTTTCTAGCTCTGTACTCTGGTACTTTGTTTCCTTCTCTATCTATTTCTAAGCCGTTTGTCTATGTGTTGTTTCGTTTCACCAGTAACTAGGTTTCTAGGTTTGTCTGAGTGTGTAAGTGTGTACCTCTGTGTGTGTGTGTGTGTTCTATCGAGTTCCATGTTTTTGGTGTGACCGTTACCCTCTCTCTGGTGGTTCGATTGCGATCTCTTGTTGAAGCCATCACAGTCGGTGATGGGTATTAGCGTTCTTTTAGTACTTTTCGCAAAATAATTAGAACTAGATATGATAACGGTACGAAAGCATAACAATATAAATGTTCCCTCGAAACCGTCCTTTACCTTCTAATCGCTGATACTTGAGCTAGAGTTAGTGTTTTCCCATTGTCATTCACGCGATTCATTCTATCATCATACAAATGTTTAAGTAACAATATACAATTCCTTCGACGCTATCCTCCACATACAAGTGTGCTGTAATGGCACTTGGTTGTTTTTAGGCCTTAGTTTAAAGTGGTTCCATTAGCATTGATGTTGTGTAAAATCGGGTAGAGGTAAGTAAGCCTGTGTTGCATTATTTATCGCACACACTAGCAAGCCACTTTCAATCGTAGAGGTAGTAGAGAAGCGTTTGCTAAATATTTTCACAATTTATCGCTGTTGTTCTTGATGTTTTCGTTTTAGTTTAGGGTATGCTTGCCAATGCATGAACTTTTCTCTCTTTCACACATTAGTAAGGGATCTGTAGCAATTCGTAGCTGTAGCAATAGAAACAATCTGAAACAAATACATCTCTACACACATTACAACACCAAACACGCACACACACACAATTTACACTGTGCACAGGCGGCACTGTTCCTTGAGTTGGCTTTCGATGGAGTGTGCCTCGACTGTGTACAGGTGTGTTAGAACTATTTCAGGTGCTTCCATTGTCTCATCCTTTTCGCACTGTTAATTTCACTTGTAAGCAGATAAAAAAAATGAGAGAGAGAGAGGACCTTAATCGAATTTCAATTATTTGCTGCTCACACCTGCTCCATTCGATTAAGATTTGTTTCCTGTTTGGTGTGCAAATCTGTGCGCGAGCGCGCGCGTGTGTGTGTGTGTGTGGGTGTTTCCATGTGCTCCAAAGGTTCGTTGCTGGGAGATTGTGTAGCTGATTGATTTTGTACAGCAACGAACCGTACACAACCAATGCAACCATGTTGTCCCGAATTTATTGCAAACTGTTTTTGAGTTAGCTGGTAGAATCGATCCGTAATGGAATTAGCATTAAAGTTATCAAGCTTCCAAAACGTGCATACCTTTCCTCATCCTCGCACTCACAAACCCACACACACACACACACACATGCAGTATTGTCAACAACAGCAACACCTAGTGGTGTCTAGCGTGGTGTTATCTTTGTGTACCCTGTTGCCAAAAAAACCCCCAGACTTATGAAACAATACTTTAGCCGATTCTTTCATAACTAGCGATGCGTTTATCTGTAGTGAAACTAGCGTTTGAACAGCAACCCACAGCGTAATGCGTAATGGTATTTGTACGAACCAACTTTGCAACCCACTCGAGACGTTGCCCTGAGGCCCGGCTTCGCCGTGGCATTTGGGGAAATGTAGCTCAACAGAGTGAGCGAACGTTATCGCCCACATCCAACCAGAAGTCGACCGCGTACAAAAACGTTCGGTCCGATTGTGGAGTGTTAATGGCAACTATTCTTTCTATTGCTTGCTCATCGGATCGCCTCTTCGGGACACACACACAGGAGCTGCAGGATGTTTCGAGACAACCGTCCCTCGAGTCGCTGACTCCGGCAGATGGGCATCTGCATCCGGGACACGCTTACCACAACGGGCATCGTCGATCACCGAGCTTGAGGTAGGTACTGCGGTCGACCTTACCTGTTCGATGCCAGTTGAACAACTCTAATGTAATATCTTTTATCCCTTTCTACATCCACCGGCAAGACGGGAGTCTCCGCTGGTGCGTACGCCGAGCCCGCGGAAGCGACATCAACAGCACGAGATCGGTTTCTCCGACACCGTGTCGAACGTGGTGGAAATACAAAAGGAGGAACACAGACGTGGTAGGCATCATTTCGGCTATGCGCACAGGCACAACCGAGGTAACATAAAAACTCATAACACTTCCCTTATATTGATGTTGGGTGTCGTACAGCTGTCCTGCCTATATCTGTATCTTTCTTTCTCTCTTTCTACAGCCGTACAGGCTGAATATGATTAGTTTTTGCTTTCTATTTTAAATTACATTAAGTGAAGTAAAATTCGTACTGAACAAACGGCGTTACAAAATGGCGCATAGGCCAATCGAAGGGTTTTGTTTGCAAAAAAAGCTGCTTTTTGGCGATGATTTGCATTCTGCTTAATTTGGACTTTTATTTTGCAACATGAACAAAAATTAGCACTGATTTTGAAAAACTGGTTTTAAGCTCTTTAGTTGTTGCTTTTTTTCGCAATTCGTAGCGTTGATTTGTTCTAACAGATTTTTACTGAATCAAAATTTTGCTCCCGAAAGTCAACCGACACACATCCAACTCAACATCAACCGGACACCTGCGTGCGTGCGGGGAAGCAAACTGTTTATGAATTTTTATGAGTATACTTTCACCAGCCTTATAGCGAAAACTTAGCGAGAACGGGTAACACCGCTACGTTCATAGAATAGCTCGTCACACACATAGAGCAAAGTGCGCGCAATTCCGGCCCGGCTAGTCTAGATTATAACAGAAATAGGAAAAACACATCTTTTGCCTAACGAATGCTTAGGTTGGAAGTAAATGATTAGTTCTCCTTTTTTATTTTGAAAAAATTAAATATCATTCATCATTATTCCAGCTAGCATACGTATCGCAAACACCATGCAAGCAGTTAACAGTGTCACAGAAGAATCGTTTGATAGGCGTACTGCATACCTTACGGCGCATTTTTGAATCAGCCTCAATACATGCAATCCACATAACAGCAGAGCATTTCTAGTCTAGTCTTTTTAGAGCGATTTATTTATTTTTGCATACGTTCAGTCACACTCCCGTCACCTCATCAAGCTAAATGAGCATTTTGAGCAAATGAGCATTTTAAACTGTAAATCGCAGTAGTTAAACGCATCCTACTTCGTTGTTCATTTCTTCTACACCTCGTTCTCACTATCGTGTATTAGTGTAGTATAGTTTGGTACAACGTTTCAGCTTGGTGTAACTTCGTCTGTATATATATAACTACTCGTACTCGTACCGGTGTAGCTGCACATTAGTAGCCCTAAGATAGATGATATTGTACAAAGCCACCATCAGACCGGATCATTCGAACCGCGTCCAACCATCATCCTTCCCTTCTTCTGTGCGTGTTTTAGCTTAGTGGTCTATCTGTTCGTCACCTAGCCACCGTTCTAGTTGAGTTGCCAACCTTCGGAGTTACCCTTTCTTAACGCGCTCTTAGCCTCACTAGCAATGGTAGTACCTCGTTCTAACTCTCGCGGGACGGAGATGTTGGCATTTTCCAATTAGCTCAATGCATTAGGCCACACCTCCCGCCCGTCCCTACGACCAAACAGTTGGTTTCTCCTCCCCCACCCTCGCCCTGTTTGAACGGTTTTGTTCCAATGTTATACCCCTTCTTTCTTTCTTTTCGGTTGTTGTTTCTACTCCGATTCGATTCCAGGTTCCTGGTCGGCCTCAACCAGCCCCGCCCGTTCGCCGTCGCCCAGTCGTTTCGGTGTACATAGTAGTGCCCAGCATCGCAGTAGTAAAGACCGTTCCAAAAACCACCTTGTCCATCAACCGTACGATACGACGATCCTCTGCGAACGGTCGCGTTCGCCCAGCCCGGCCCAGCTGCTGCAAGAGCTGCGCGACCGGGACCAAGCCCGGCGGAAGTACCGCAACGGAATGGGTACAGGAAACCAAATGCTTACTCACCCTACCTTCCATCATACTGTGTTCCTTCGCCTTTGTATCTTTCTCTCTCTCTTTAACTCTCTGTATCCCCGTATCGCCTCTCTTTCTCTTTGTCTGTCATGCTTAGCAACCTGTTCGTTCCCGTTCGTTAATCGTTTCTTCCCAAAATCCAGCCCAATCATGCTAGTATATGTGATGCGCCTCGTCCTTCATTCGTCCTGTCTTCCCATCTGTTTTCAATGTCAGCTGTCAAGTTGTCTTCAGTGTAGTAGAATCCCTTGCACACCCAATGTAATCAAACGCACCAAACGGTCATCTTGTGTTCTCCATTTCTCTGTTTCGCAACTTTCCTACCAGCATGAGGTTACCTTTGGTTGGGATCGTTTTCCTGCTTCCGGGCATTAGTACCACTTGGTGGAGAAAGCACAAGTCGTGAAGGAAAGAGGGTTTCATGTCTTCCTTTGTATCGTTTTCCTCCCTGTATCACGTGTTTCTATTTCTCATCGTCATCATACATACATCTTTCGCTGATCGTGTATTTATTTGTACTGTCACCATACCTGTGTTTGTCGCTTATCTGTTACTGTGACTCACTGTTTCGAGAACCATCATGCATAAGACACTTCGCCATTCTCTCTCTTTCTCTCTCTTCCGATGGTTTTTTCTGGTTGTTCACACATAATACTGATGTACCGATGGAAAAGGTTCCTCAGGGTCTCATGTGCAGCACAGCTATCCGGTGTTGGTGACCCGTCGCCAAGGCCATGGACGTCGGTTGCCGCCCACACCGTGCAAGCCGTCGACGCTACAGCTGAAGCAAACGAACATCAACTTCCCCAAGCTGAACGCTAGCCCGACCCACGTAAGACGCGGCTTCGGTCACGGCAGCGCACGGCCACTTACTAACCGCACATTCCAACTTTTCAGACTGGCCATTCCTCTCACAACACACCGCACAGCGTGCATTCGCTGCCCCAGTCGCGCGAGTTTCTCCGCGAGCCGAGGGAGCGCGACCATGACCGGGATCTGTACTATCGCGAACGGGACCGCGAGCGGGACCGGGAACGCTTCCGGAACAGCCGCGAACGCAGCCACGAAGACTACAGCGTCCGGTACGAGTTCCGGGATCGCGAGCGGGAGCTGTACGAGCGCGAGCGTGAGATCGAGCGCGAGTTTGAGCGCGAGTTCGAAAGGTACGCGGATGGATTCCCCTATCCTAAGACTCTCCTGCATGATGAATGATTGGTTTTCCTTTTTGCTCTTTCCCTTCCAAAACAGGATGGAACACTCCGTCCCGCTGTCGTACGAGCAGGCACTGGCGATGGGCCGCACCGGTGGCCGCGTACTGCCGTCGCCCATTTTAAACGGCTACAAACCAAAGGGCGCCCTTCACTCGAGACACTCCGATTCGGACGACGAGGACTGGTGCTAGCATAGGGTGCGAAGGCGGCAGGGCGAACGCAAGCGGCGCGAACAGATTTGGGTCTAGGCCAAGGCAAGGCCATCCCTGCCAACCGGAACTCAAGCCGCGCTGACACGTGATGTTGCAGCTCTCAGCAAACAGCATTCAACGTGCCACTTGCGCTCGCGGTGAGCGTCGATGTTTGATCGATGGCTTTAAGTGATCGATAGAACCCTCAACCGAGGGGAGTCTTTAGTGCGTGCACGATCACATCTACGAAACTAGGGCCGTATAGAATTATAAACGTGTGTAGCTAATACATGGTAGCAAAATACTCTTACTCCATTTAGCCGGAGACGCGGTAAAAACTGACCAGTACTAGGTTTCCTCCCCTCAATCCTTGACAAACCCTTTCCCTAGCGTTTTTCTATGGGTTTTTTTTTAGAGAGAAACGTTCCCAACTTGTCGGCACAAGGTGACCATCCTACTGTGGGCTTTTCATATGATCGATCGATTTTCTTTCGTTGTCTAGAAAAAAAATCATTCGGCAAACAGTAAACAAGTGTTCATCATATGTACTATTTGCGCCTAAAGGTAGGCAAATTGATCGTATGGCTATTCTCAAAAATAGAAATCAAAGCTCCTTATAAAGTAACTTAACATTGCAATTTGATTCTACAAGCAAAATGACCTAAATTTATTTTAAAAAAATCACAATATGATTTAAATGTTGTTTTGATTTGATAGCATCAATAGTACACACCAAACTCTCTTTTTGCTGCCAACCTTGCCTACCTTTAGGCGCAAACGATGATAGATATCAAACAGATTAGCTCGTCCGGCACGAAACTGCTGCCGATGGTGGATTAGTAGTTGCACTCAAACAAACTGATACGGAGCAAAACATAAGAAACAAAACAACAAAAAAAGTAAAAGACTGAGACAGTGACAGTGAAAACCAAGCGCGCTAAACGAGCGCCACACACAAACCTGTGCAAGGTGTATAACTTTTACAGTAAACTGAACACAAACATTAAGACGGATAACGACGGATCACAAGCGGAAAATAGCGTTCGGTCTGGTAGTGCGGTAGTGCGTTGTATACGGCTAGAAACCACTAGTTAGGATGAAATTGACCACCAGTTGGGTAAAAGGTTTTTGATGGCCCCCGCGTTCGGCTATCGTGAGGTGATACCACACACACAGTCACACGCAACCAGTCACAAGCGAGCGGAAAAAAATATAATGCAGGGAATTTTTACGTAGCACGAGCGGGCGAACGTGACGTAGATCAGTGAAGCGAAAGCAAATATTTAGCAAAAGGCACTAATAACCCACCTAGTATCCGTTTTTGTTTTTTTTCATCAGTTTTACCTCGACCAGAACGCGGAAATTCATATCCAGTGGTACGGTGAGGGGGCAGATAGAGCAGCGTACCAGCAGTGTAGAATGAGTAGTGATCGTGCGTAGAAGGACGCGGCTTTCGACCCAACAGTCGCGTAGTTTTAGCAGCATTAGCATTGCTGCAACCATCATCGAAACCAAGACTCGTGATCGTGCAAAGAGATCGTTTTTTATGCAAAAGGTTTAGATAGTCACCAACCAAGACTAGCGAACTAGTTTGCTGCCAAGAAGGTAAAGACATTTTCGAGATTTGCAAAAAAGAGAAAAAGAAGTGAAAAGAGAGAGATATATAGAGAGATAAATCACCAAATTAGGTAGTGCTGTATCTAGTGATATACAGGGATTGCACAATGCAGATGCAGGTTCTACTAGTTCATCTTCTTTTGATTGTGATCGCCCCGAACAATGTGTCACCTTGTGTCACCGAATTTTCAATCGTAACAAAATGTCCCCTAACCATCCCATCTCCCATCCCCTTTTGCATAGATGTAAGTAGACACTGTGCAAAACCAAAATCGATTCAAGCTCGCCCAAAACTGAGCGTCGATATAGGCAGTGCGTCTGCAAATCTTGAACATCCTGACGGTTCGGCCTTTAGCGTGATTGAAGCAGCAGTAAAAGGCAAAAACAAAAAGAATTATCATAAAAATGGGCCCACAATAGAGTGCAAGGCTGCGAACGTCCAAGCGGACGGGGAAGCACTCGAAAATATACCGTACATTGATTACACTTAGCTTTAACACTAAATACTACTTCAAACCTTTCGGTACGGTAGGCGGTAAGCAGTAAAACGAGTGTTTGCTTTTTTTTTTCAAGCGTTTCCACGCCATTCAACCAGTCCAGATACCAGATGTTGCCAAACGTTGATCTCTAGCCACCCGCGAAACTGGCCGTACTGGCTTGTACATAGTAAACATTAGCAAACAAGATCTGCCGATCTGGCAGTAAGTACGAAACCCCGGAATGTTATGTAAAAACAAAACGAAACCAAAAATCACTGCTGCAATACTTTGTGTGGTGTGCAGCGGCGCAAGTACGTGCATGTTAAACTGCCATTTTCTTCATCTTCTTATGGCCCATTTCTAAATGGCCGATGTTTGCGAGTGCGTAACATAGCAAAACCAACACAAAACAAACAAAACCATAATACGATTGCCAATATCTACGACCACTAACTTAAAGCGAACAAAGCCATGTTACCTTTATCGCAGAATGGATAGGGGTTTGTTTTTTATCTCCGCGCTAGCTAGCGATCAAGCATATACATATATACATATAGGAATATGCGTACTTTTTCTCGTTCTCGTTTTCTCTTACCAAAGCTTTTATTCTCCGTTTTTTGCTCTTTCGCCATAGCGTTGTTGTAGCAGTTTCGTTGAACGACAAATGCCTGTTGAGATATTAGTGTATTGAATGAATCTAACCAAGTTTAATGTTTGCTGCTGCCCCGATCCCGATAGCTGGTTCTGGTACGATGCCACTGTAAAAAAAAGAGATAACTTAAAAAAACAGGGAGAAACAAAAAGACAAAGGAAAGGAAATAGACGCGAGAAAAAAAGCGATCGTGCATCGTGAGTACTATTACGGCATGGCGGTTGAGTGATGGCAACAAAGGTATCGATATCGAGCGACACATACCAGTTTTCTTGATCGTTGTATGTAAAAAAAAAGTTGTATTCCGCATGTACCAACCAAGCCAAGCATCATCTGCTGCATTAACCAACTCGACAGCATAGCTCAGCGAATAGAAAAAAATGCGGAATAAGAAAGAGAGAGAATGACTAGTGGAAGGTAGCAAATATTTAAGGGACACATTCATTTCCAACAAGCCGAACTCAAGTGCAATAGCAACACGTGTATGTATGTGTGTGTGTTTATTCATCTTCCCTTTCGGATACCACTTACAATAGCTGTCGTTAGTCGAATGGAATCGTAATTCAAACAAATTCTCCCGATCCCCTGTTCCCCTTCCCTTCCCGTTTTCCTTAATGCAAGTTTATGAACGCATCGATACAAATAATGTTCCGCAAGCGCCAGTGAAGGGAAGCAACTTTGAATCCAATGTTGTACATACATTTTTTCTGTGATACGCCAACGTTTAAAGCCGTGTAGTAATGGAAACCCATAAAAAAAGGATAAGACAGAAGAGACAGAAGCTAACCCAAAAAGAGGCAGAGAACGAAGAAGAAGAAACAAAGAAGAAAGAAGAAGAAACTAGCAACCAAAATGAACGGAACACGTAACACCGATGACGTAAACAGACGCCACACGTGCGTGTGATGACTTTTCTGCAGTCCTTCTACCGCTTCCTTTATGTTGTTTACGCATTCAAACCGGACGCGTCGGCCACAAGCAGCTCGTGCGCCGATGGCTGCGACCAATTATGTAGAAAATTCATACGAAGGTATCTATTCAACGCGACTACTTAACTACCACCCACACAGCCTATATTAAATGCGATTGGCCCCAAATTACAAACTCGAAACCGATGGCCGCATACGCGATGATGCTGCAGTGCAGTGCTTGTGTTCGTTCGCTCGCGTGTCTGTGTGCGTGTGTGTCTAGCTGTACGGGTGGATGGCCGTACCCGGCCGCAGCTCCGCGGCTGTACGGATACACCCTTTAACCACTCTGTACCGTGCTATCTTTGTGCCGCCTGACCCAGATGGTGACAGACAGTGCCGCGCTTAGTACGAAACCCGGTACGTTTGTGCTTTTGTGTTCGCTTTGTCGTGTTTTTTTCTTTCTTTCTTTCTTGTTTTCTTTACCAAACCCATGTGCTTGTACCGAACATGGTTGTTAGTAGTACTAGCCTAAAGTATCTACTGATCCGATTTTACTATTTGGTGGGCAGCGGCCAAAACGTTGGTACTCTAGTATCGGCACGCTGAGTGGTGGGTATTTGGTGTCGAGACCAAATGAATCGCAATGGGGAAGGGTAAATAAGACAACACCTATGCACCGTTGTAACGCCCGCGGTCTTATACTCTGTTTGTATTTCTTGGCTCTCATTCGAGGTTGTTTTTTGTTTTCGTTGTATATGTACAATTTGCGATACATGTTACAAACGCTATACCAAAAAAAATTATAGATGAACCGAATAGCAAAAAAAAACACCCAGAAAAACGAGAATGGAAATAAATGAACAAAAACCGATAGCATAACATTTCAAATGAATCAAAATAGAGTGTTTTTTCTGTAGTGTATTTCGTGATTGTTTTTTTTATCAGCTGAAATTGCAAAATGTTTCTCCACTATGTACGTAACGTCTTTTCTGTTGATTTTTCGCCTACAGGTATGCAATGAGCACAACAAACCGAGAATGGTCTTGCAGGTTGCTTTCTAAATGTGGTTTTAATAACTAAATACATCAAAATTCTACAGCTTTCTTTCATTGAATCTTAATTTCGGTCCTTAAAAAAGTAAATATTTTGATTTGGATTATTTATTCACAAATAAATTATTTCTTTAACCTTTACTAAGACACGCTCTTGAGGAGCAAATATTGCGCTACTGAGGCCCGCATGCAGCTCGCAAGCCGTAGTTTAAAGACCTCTGACTTGGAATAATGTAGCAAATTGGCTGTGGAATACTGCAAACATACTGTGGAAATTTGCAATCATACAATACAATCAATGGACCAGTCATTAGACTTTGGCAGCCGGTATAAACAGCTTTTCAGTGATACCGATGCTATGTTTTGAGTCCATCCTGCTTTTCTGTAGCATCTATCTGCATGTTAGAAAAACTAAATAAATCCTGCCGCGGAAAAAAATGATGTTTACAGCGGCACCCAAAGTCTAATAACCGCTCCACAGTACATAATGATTAAACAATTCTATTATGTGATTCGAAACCCTACTTTCGCTTTCTCTGTGGGCAAAATCGACTTCAGCGAATTTCAAAATGAAACATTTCACGCAAGGAGCTTTCATTCTGCTGTCTAAAGCCTTTCCTTTCGTTTCTGTGTTTATTTTCAGAGCTTTTAGATGTATGTGTTTTGCTCTATCAGTGAACTCATTTTCCGTTCTCACCACTTGCTAAGTGACAGCTTGGAGATAAAGGATTGGGGCTCGTTTCATAGGGTGCTTCAATGTTTGTTTCAGCCTTCTTTATTAGCCACTGGATAGATGATAGTGATGAGGAGTACCTTTTTGTCGTGAAGAAGCATTTGGGTTATGTATTTCAATTTTGCCCACAATATCTTACCGTGCGTTTAGAAATACCGAGAAAATTGCACGCCGCGAAGCGTGGAAAAGTTGCCAAAGTCATCACGGCTGGAACATGTCAGACTGTATGGTGCGATGACATTCGATGAAAAGCCAAATTTCTTGCGCGCCCACACATGGCGTGAAAATATTTGCCGTGAAACAGTTTGTTTTTGTACGAACTTTTACTATTCTTTCGTCGCCATCGCAAAAGCAAATAACCCCCAGCCCATAGTGTGACTGTTCCGGACCTCACACGGGCAAACGATGAGCAGGTGAATCCGAACACAACCTCCAGCAGCAGCACTAGCAAGGATGCGGGTGGTATATCGTCCGCTCACTCGAACACACACACACACACACACACACACACACACACAAACGGATCGCACTGTCTCGCAGCTCACTGTGCCGAGCGGCAGGGCTACCGGCATTTTCCCACCACTGGCGCATTCTCACTCTCACCGTACGCAAGCAACGAGCCCGCCAAGCAGGGACGGTGGGAGGGCGTACCGAAAGACGACCCAAAAGCCCACCCGAACAACCGTGCGCTCTCGGTCACCTTTCGCACGCTGCAGGTTAAGGTAAACCGTTCGCTCGCGACCGAGCGCAGAACAGTGCAGGCAGGCATCGTGCCGAGACCTCGTCCACGGTGTTGTCCCGGCCCAGTCGCGTGGGGTTTTTTTCTGTTCGGTTTGCTCCACTGCTCCTTGTGTGTGTGTGTCGTGTGTGTTTGCGTATATGTATGTCTGTATGTACGTGTGTAAGCGTGGTGGTGCAAAAGCAAGTGAACGGCGGGTAATGCTGGGTGGTTCGAGCGGCGGTGTGCTGTGTGATAAGGTGAGGCTGGGGAGTAAATGGGGATGATGTGCTAAACTGTGCTAAACTCGAAAGTCTGCCCCGTTGCAGGGTTTTGCTTTAATCTTGCGTGGTGTATACAGTGCGACAATCCAGAATCGCTCCAACCGGAAGGGTGAAAAATCCGCTCGCCAAGGAGCACGGGGTACGTTGTGCAATTGTCCTCGCACTCCTCGCGCGAGGGCAGATAAGCGCAGGAGAATTTTTCCTTACCTGCAGCTCCGGGGTCGTTCCGAGCCAATGGTTACACGGTGACGCACTGTTCTGCATGCGTATGTGTGTGTGTTGGCATGCGTTAAAATAGTGTGCGTCAGTGATTCGAAAAATATATTCCACCGAGGATTCTTTTCGTGAAGCAAGTGTTCATCAAACCTGCCAGCAAAGACCATCGTTTGCTCTTCCTGTTTCTGTTAAAGAGTCTGTGTGTGTGTATGTGTTGGTGCAGTCTTGGAAGCAAGAAAACGTAAGGAAACGGGAGGGGCGAAAAGGTTGGATGCGAAGAAAAATAGACCCATTCGTTTGCTTTGGGCCGAAAATATCCTTTCCCAAGTACGGCAACGGTTCGTTTGCCCTAATAATTTTATAAGCGTGTGTGTGTGTGTGTGTATGTGTTCGTTCGTTTATATGTATGGGTATGTGTGCGTGAGTGTTTGCTCATATCCTTTGAACATCGTTGAAGAAAGTGCTTCGGTTTCGTTCGGCAACAAGCGAGGAAGCAGGGAGCGCAAAGAAAACCTCCGCAACTGCAATCCAGCACAAACTTCTACCCTGCTTGCGCTCCCTCTCTCACTGCTCAGCCATTCCTTTGGGATGGGATTTTCCCACCACATTTACCCCCGACCGTACATCTTTCCGAACCGGGGCACGAAAATCTGACCCCAAGACCAACACAAAAAAAACAATCGAAAGAGAAAGAGAGCGAGAATAAAAAAGAAAAAGAGAGAGAGAGAGAGAGAGAGAGAGAGAGAGAGAGAGAGAGGCAGTGAGCATGGAACGAGATACAAACGGACACACGTCATGCGGAGATAACGTAAGTAAGTGTGAGAGAAAGAGAGAAAATAAACGAGCTAGTGGTGGTGCGGGGTGGACGTATTAGAAGCCTGAAAGAAAGGGGGTAAAACACGGTTGCCCTCCCTAACAAGGCACAGAACAAAAGGTTCTACAGCACCAGCGTTCGGAGGAATCCTCCAAACCGACGCTGTAAACGGATGCGCTCCACTGAGACACTAGCGAACGAAGCTGGGAAAGCGTTCGGCGGTGTACGTGTGTGTGTGTGTGTGACAATCAGCAAGTGTAAGCGGAAATGCGCACCACACAGATGACACAGTGGCACACGACACACATGCAGACGGGTTGGGTGGAGGAAAGAGAAACCCCCGGAATGAAGATAAGGATAAAAATAGAACCAATCGAACTGATCCCCAATCTTTCATCTCCTCCACCCTCTCAGGCTCCTTCCTCTCTTTCTCACTCGCTTTTTTTCTCTCTCTCTCTCTCTCTCTCTCGCGCTCTCTTTCTTCGTTAAAGTGTTGATCGACCGAGCGTTAAAAAGGATAATGTTTATCGTTCTGGTGACCGTTTAAGGGACTCTTCTCCTGTATTTGTGTGTCTATCCTGGGAAATTCTTACGCTTTTTCAACTACTCACACACTCACACATACAGTGACAGCTAATAGAATCCCGGTTTTGGGTCACAGAAAATTGTGCGCCCTGTTTTTCTTTTCTTTATTGGTTTGCTCATCCTGCTGGCCACGTGAGCTGTTCTGGTGTGAAAATGGCAGATGGAGACGCCTGGTAGAGCGTTTCGGACCAGTTCCAATCGCCATTGGCAGGGAAGGGATAGCGAAGGATTAAAAATTAATTTCCGCTGGAACGATGCCAGTGCAATAAGTGTGGGCATGCAAGTATTTGTGTGTGTGTGTGTGTGTGTGTGAGTTAAGCTCAAGTGGAAGCGAACGATTGGATTTAATTATGTGTAAAGCGCATTGATTCAATCCACGACAAGTAGGATTGCTGATCAAATGTTGCTTTCTAATTTGTGTGTTTGTGTGTTTTTTTTCTTCTTTTTTATTCTCGAATTCCTCCACTTCTTCGCAATTTTCAGTGATTGCAGGCAAAGCAGAAAGGTGAAAAAATATGTGCAAAAATACATGTCCACTCGAAAAGCGATACAAGTGATGATCATTCCGGTTGTGCTGTAGTGTTGTGAAGTGCAAAGAGTACAGAAAAGTAGGCCAAGCTAAGGGTGAGCGTTAATTTCAGCTACAAATAATAATACGCTAACAACATAGGCACGGATCCGTTGCCTCCGTTCATGCAAGCAAGTGGAATCTGCTACAGAAAACGGGCACGGAAAATATTGCGCCAAGTGAATTTGAGATTAGGATCGAAAGGCTAGCACTATTCTCCAGCGTCTTTGAGGCCTTGCAACGATAACAAGTAACAAGTGTGACGATGCCAATGGTTCCACGGTCAAGCGTTTTATCGCTAGTGCGAAGTGGATAATGTGCCGCTGTGTGGATGTATATAAACTGTAAGGTAAGTGAAACTGGGCGACACATTTTAGCCCCAACGTGTTTCTGGGGACGAAAATTTCCTTCTTTCTTCCTTCTTAAAACACACAAAAGAGAAACCCGAAACAAAGCAAACAACCAACAACCAAACTCCCTGAAAGGGCGAGCAGGACAAACAGTGTCACAGGTGTGGACGCCGAAGAAAAGAACGCTGGCTCGTAGTGGCAGTGTTGTCGTGCAGTTGCACCGCTTGCTCTACGAACCATGAAGCTTCGAAGCGCTTCGGGGACAAAGCCGAAGAAAGCCACCCGATTGCATGTTGTGGCCTGCATTTCCCAGCACTGACCCAAACGCGTCCGTCCTGAATCTAGGTGAAAGAACAACTGTCACCTTGCATTCATCGTTGTTTTTTTTGTGTTTTTCCGTTGCTGTGGCTGTTGTTTTGACATTTTACAGCTGCCACGTAATGCCGTACCAGCAGCAGTAGCTGTACCTCACCATCGCTCCATGTAGTCCTGCGCGCACGGCAAGCGAATAAATCTGTCACCTTTTGTTGCCATTTTGTTGCCGTTGTGGCAGAATCCTCTGGTCAACGCACCAGACTGACACCGTTCCCGTTTGGAAGCGTTCCAAGAAACGAAAATAGCGACCCATTGCAGCTCAATGCAGTCGCGTCACGAGACTGCCGTTTTGTCTGTGTGTCTGTGGCAGCGCTTTAGTGGCAACCACATGACAACGGTGTAAGCAGTGCGATCGTCTCTATCTCGCTGCCGTTCTCTGCACGGTGATGCACATGCACAGCCAGTGCGGTTGGTAGTAGTGGTAACCAGCATAAGACCGGGACCGGGAGGGGAAAGAAAAGAAGTGAAGAAGAGAGTGAAAGTTCGGCTTTATTATATTTTGCTCTGCTGGTACCTTTTTACGACACGGCAAGGGGTGAATGAGGTTTGCAAATGATTGCAATCCTCCTGTGCCAAGCTGACAGTCACTCGTTGCTATCTCCTTTTTTAAGTGCTGCATCACTACATACGCATGGGCATTTCCATGTATCTAAACTGGTTGAGGTTAGTCGCTTGCTTTAATGCATTTACCATCTTTCTCGGTGCTGCTCGACGCTCCAGTCCAGAGTGTATGTCCTTGCAGGGGTTTGTGCCTTTTCACGCCACCCAAAAAACGGTGGCGAGCGTGAACGCCGGTGATACATTATGACACACCCGCGTTTGATCGATACGTTCGTCATCCGCGTTTGTACTGTCGAGATGGGACCGCTTGGGACATCCGAATCTTATCTTGTCACCAAAGGAAAATAAAGAACATTTTAGAGTACCTTTTCTCTCAACCTTCTTGTTTAATTTCCTCTTTTTTTAATATAAAGAACTAATTTTAACAAGAAACAAAAGAAAAAACTACCAAAAAAGAACAACCGCAAGGCAGCGAACCCTAATTAACTTTTTATAAACACAGCCGAACCCCCGGCGGGAACAAAAGCCCAGCCACAAAAGCGAATCCCTTGTGTTGTTAATGTATTGGTGACACTTTGCGGAAAAGTTGCTCCTTATTTTACCAGCAAACCGAGCCAAACTCTGCGGATAAAAACAGCGTTACTTCCCTTCTTCCATTCAAATGTATCTGTGTGTATGTCTGTGCGTGAGAAAAGGCTCGTTTGTTTCGCGTTTCGTGAGAACGGATGGAAAAAAGGAGCAATTCTAAACATTCTTCTATCGCACGCATACACAGCCATGGCTGTCGGCTAGCTATGGGGGAATACTTTTGCCACACACTCACCGATAGCTGCATAGTATTAGTAGCAGGAATTGTGATTTGTTTACAAGTCGTACATCGGACGATGAGTTTAAATGGAAAAGGGTTTAACAACACTATTATTAACGTCATTTGGTAGAAAAAAGTGAGCAGGAAAGGTTCATATTTCGAATTACATATTCTTTTGGACTTACACAAAGTTATGTGAGTGTGTGTCAATTCTGGTCCCTATTTGTATGGAAGAGTCTGGCTGGCTGAATAGATGTTACTGGGTCAGCGATTAGCGTAACTTTCATTGTTTTTGCGGTTCAGTATTATATGTGAACAGCATTATTAGAAACTTGCAAGATGTTTTTCAACAGCTGTCAACAGTTTGTGACAGCTGTGTTGTTTAACGAAACTCGTGCAATTGTTGAATGCCATTCACATTACTAACTGACCCGGAAAACAGTGCATATATGTATGCATTCCCTGCCAAGTACAGTATATATAACGAAACATAAAATGAACGTCTAAAGAGGCTTTTTGAACGTTACAA
The DNA here is from genome assembly GCF_016920715.1 of Anopheles arabiensis. Taxonomy (NCBI): domain Eukaryota; kingdom Metazoa; phylum Arthropoda; class Insecta; order Diptera; family Culicidae; genus Anopheles; species Anopheles arabiensis. The sequence continues at coordinate 22,272,869 of NC_053517.1, forward strand.
GAGATACATGAGCATTTGAATTCTGTTGAGTTTGTATTGCGATACTAAAACAATGTATAAGGCATTGTAATTAATTCCGTTTATCCAAAAACCTGTAAAGTCACAGCAAATAGCAGCAAAATAACAGTGAAGGCCACTGCAGAAAGTGCACGAGCTGCAGCTGTGTGAAAATACACTCGAAACAGTGGCTTCCCGCAATCAATTTGCATGCTTATTTGCATGTTCATGCTACCACGTGACGCGTCGGAATAATGTTTCACTCTTCGCTGAAACTGTTAACAAAATTTCCCGGAACTGCAATGTAATACGATTGCCTTTTTTTGCTGCCGTCACGCGACAGCAACCACTGAGGGCTGTGCAGCAAACCTGTGAAGGCAGATCCAAAAGAATCGATAGTTTAGTGTGATTTGCCATCCGACCGGGGGTTTTAAATTACCTTGCAAAACCATGGTCAATGAATTTTGTATTTAAAATTACAAACTTTTCTTGCCCATGCTGAAACTTTCTTAAATAAACAATCGCTCAACCCCGAACCGTGCTGGAAGCGCACCGAACACCTTTAAGCTCAGCTAGCGCCCTACCACTCACGTCATTTACCATCGTATCAAGCATAATGAATGTTAATGTATTCCTTCCACCTTTACCCCGACGGTACACACTGGGCTCGAGAGCCTTGAAAAGTGCTTGCTGTAATCGGTCACCTTTTTGCTCGGGATGCTGGCCCATGCCGATGTCTTTCGCTCCTTCTAGCCTCGCTCTCGCTTCGAACGTCTTGCAAGTGACGAAATGGAAACGCTTTATCGTACAGCCACCGAACGTGCCGCCGTACCGTGGGCCTGCAAAACGGGTTCGCTTTGCCTGTTTTATTTATTGTATCCATCTTACCAGACCCTCAGCCCTTGGAGTTGTTTTGCCCCGTTTTTCCCCGTTTGACAACACGTTCGCTTACCGCGTGCCTGTACGGGTCACTCACCGCGACGTGCCACTCAGAGAGCAGTTGTAAATACACGTCATCGTTTACAATTCCACCCGAGTTGCCTCTCTCGCGCTCTTGTTTTTATCGGCCACTCACCAACACATACACACACGCATGCAAACGATGCGTGGTTCGATTCTGGGTAGAATTATTCCTGCAGGAAGCGCTGTTGTTTTGATATGGAGACGCCTGGTGTCCCACAAAACTTTCGTGAGATCCCTGCGGGCGGAGGAAGATTGACTGCAAAAAACAAAAAACAAAAAAAACATGGCGAAACATTGAGCAGCCACACACAGTGTCCTGAGTGACCGAAAACTTACACCGAAACGCCTGCCCCAAAGCGAACCAGTGTCAGTCGTCCGAAGCGTCGTTCGCGTTCTCGTGGTGCGTGCTCCCCATATTCCCCACAGTGTTTGGTGGCCGTCCGCTGAAACCGTGCTGAAAACCGTGGCCGTATTGTGTTGTGCTACTGACTCATTGTTGGCTTGCTTTGGCTGATGCTTTACTCGGGGTGAAACGTGCAGGGAGACACTGATCTCCCATCAGACACACAACGGCCCAACGATGTACAGTGCGTGAGTATAAGCGAAACGATTCTATGTAAACGTGGCCATCGCTTAAGGGGTGTAAAACTGACGCATCTCGCATACAGAAAAGTGACTGTCATCGAATGTTAATAGTTTCCCCCCTCCCATTTGGCTGCTTTTTCTCTCGGGCATCAACGTTTCCTGTCAGCAAAAGAAAGAAAAAGTAAAAAATCCCATGCGTCACCAGGCGTCTCCATCACTAGGCGCCTCCATTGCTGAAATTACCCGAATGATGATTCACTTTTAAAACTTACTTTCTTTGGCTGCTACACTGGCGGCTCATAGTGCCAGGCAGCTTACACTCGCGTCTCGGGGGAGCTACAAACCACTCACATTTGCCCTCGATTCGAGGGGTCAAGTTGGCTCCTTAAGGGATTCTTGCCCATGGTCATTACGGGCAGCAAACTTTATCCATTTTCCAATATCTGTCCATCTTAAGAGTGTATGTGTTTGTGTCTGTTTAATATAATGTTTCTATGTATGTGAATGTGTTTCCTTTACATCCACCGACGGGTCTATGGACTTTCGGAAACTAATTTTATTTACGCTCGCCTATTTGTTTTCGGCTGCCGAGCCCCTCCACCTCCGCCGTGCGCGAAAACATGTCAAATGCCAGCAGCAAAAGTCACGACCGATCGATACACAAATATTCACAGTAAAACCAGCAGCGTGGTGGTGGTGGTGAGCGGCGGCAAGCCTTCACATCAAAGCGACCGCAACGCGACCGTGAGCGAAAAGAGAGCCCCGCGAACGTGCGGTAGTACGGTTTGGGCGTTTGTATCTGTGTGTGTTAATAACACGGTTTGTTATGCCTGCTCGCACGATGCGTGAAATTGCTCCCGCTGTTGATTTTGTTGGGCGCGTTTCGCGCTGGCAAGTTAACAGCACAGCTCTCACAGCTTACAGCAGGCCCCGAAAATGCTTCGCACGCTGAAACACCCCGCGGGCAACGAAGGAAAACGTGCCGAACGTGTGGTTTGTAATTTGTAAAAGCTCTGCCCTCAGCCACGCCGACCCCGCTTTCAGATGGACGGGGCTGGGACGAACTTTTCACCCATCGGCGGGTCGATTTCATCTCCGCGAAGCTGCCTCGCACTGCCATCCGGTGTGGGTGACACGGGCGATGTGTTTCTCTTCGCTTTTCTAGTTGGCGACTTTATGTCTCCGGTCCTTCCACCCTTTGCCAACCATCTGACAGACCGCCGCGTTTAACCGCTGCTCCGCGGTGCGGATCCGATGAGCGGAAGAGCTACGGCATCTTCGACCACGAGCACAGTTCCAGCAGCTCTCGGTACGGCGTGAGTGTACCGTGTGAATCTTTCCTTGTTCTGTTCCGTTGTTCGATCTATTTACCATTTCATTCGCTCACTGTCGCACGCTTCTCATGGGAAGCGATGCTAAAGTGGGACGCAACGACAACAGCAAAAACAAATCCACCCAACAGAAGCAACATGATGCCGTATTGCCCTTTCGTCATCACTGACGTCATGACCCGAGGTAGTGGCACACTCTGTGTGTGTGTGTGCTCCTGTTAAATTACAAAAAGGAACCCCACCATAGCCGCCGCAGCAGTACAACCCTTGTCTGCCCGAAGCATCCTGTCCTTGAAACGGTTGAAAGAGAGTCCTTTCATGAGTGCCTGAACCGAAAAAAGAAAAACACGCTTGTACCTTCTCTCACCCCAAGACCACCCCTCCCACCTGCTACCCCGAGTCTTGTTGGAATGCTTACGCCGTGTGGCAAGTGTTCTGTAACTGGTCCCGCCGGTGATACAGTACGGCTCTTCAGCATGCGATTGGAATGATGCAATGTAAAATGAATTTTTAATACGCGAACCGAATGAATAGGGCCCGGGTGAAGTGGGTCATCCCATGGGACCGTTCGCTCGCTCGCTCGCTCGCTCGCTGTGCCTAATTTTTCGGACAATAGCGGTATGGCGAACATGAAAATGACCTTTTGCAAAGTGTTTTGCTCGTCAGCTCCGAAAAGAAATAACATTTCGCTACAGTAAACTTGCGTTTCACTGCCTTGAAATTATTGTTAATAGGACATTTCTTAAACAAATCCTTGAAATTTAAATCAATTCGCCTATTCTCAGACATTCAACCATCCCATGCATTGGGATCGCTCGACAATTGAAACTCCTAAACTAAACAATCAGTCGGGCTCTAGACAATCAAACAAAACCTGTTTACACATCGTGCCAGCGCCTCTCGCATTTCATTATTGATCTTGCCTCCGTTGGCACCGTCTTTCTCGTTCCTACCCTTGGAACACTATCTTTATCTAGTCTGCACTGTGTCGCCTATAGAAATAACAAGTGAAAACAATACATACACACACACACATACACACCAAAAGACAAAACTATACCATGGAAATAACATAGAAAACGCCTAGCAAGGAAGCAAGCAAGTGGCACTGTGCCGTAGCACCACCAGCTCGATTCATAAACCAAACGGCTACCAAACGGCTTCTACCGTTCTGCCAGCTCACTATCATTTTGCAGCCGTCGCCGATGAATGGTGCCCGACTGGTTTTTCGGTTTGTTTACACCATCTCGGTGCGGCCCAGTTTCACTGCCTCGGCAGCGGCCTGCCCACCCGGTACATGCGCGAGACGCATTGATTCAGCCGAACAACAGATTGACGAATTGACAGAAGATTGATGAATCATTAATCAGGGGCAGTTTTGTTTTTTTTTCCTGTGGTGGATGGAAAGCGAGGCAAATTGATGTGGAAGTTTGTGGAAAGCTCGCGAGACCGCTCGACTCGAATCTCGGTCTATTTGTTTAGCATTTTGCTGAGTGGCCGCATGCTTTGGAAGCTAAATGTCCCATAACGTTCGACGACGGTCATACATATGGTCGAGGGGGACTTGGGTTCAGTGTGTGACGAAATGAATTATGATAGCAAAATGGTACTGGTTGAAACGTATGACGAAAAGAGAAAGTGATGTAAACAGCAGTACAACAACTGTTTGTAGCTTGGTTAATGACAAACTTATATTGGTTATGATTCTGCTGAAAGATTTATCTTTTTTTTTTTGTAGATGTATCACATAATCAATATTTATTATTTTTAAACTGATTTACTATAGATATTTTAAAAACAAAGTAAAAAAGCATTACATTGCACTTTGCATATCGGTGCTAGCAAACCCTGTAATTTTAACAGCACTAAAATGTGCTTCAACTTTATCAAATATTTCCCCCATCGGCAATATTCCTTTAATAAGCATACACTCATTCTTTTTCCTTTTCTCCATACTCTGAGGCTAGATATGCTCGAAACATCCTTACCACGTTGATTTATGAGTAAGTAGTGCGCTTACTTTGCCCAACCTTCGATAAAACCAGACACTCGCTCTCATTAGCATCATGCTGCAGCCGCAGGAATGCTCACTATCATTGGCCAATCGTTAAGAATATATTTCAAGCGGAAGATTAATATAACATCTTTTATACTTCCGCCCTACCGCTAAACCCGATAACGCTCCGCCAATGACGCGTGATGTGCAGTTTGTCGGCCGCTTGTCGCCCATACCACCGGTCGTAAATGCGTATACCATTTTCTTCGAACCGTTGATCAATAAGGATTGCGCTCTTTCATTTTATAGAGCTCTCTCTTTCTTTCTCTCTGTCTCACTCTATTCCGGACACGGCATCTCGTGGCTAGCTCAAGACATTAAGCATTCCATGCGAAAGTCACCAAAGGCAAACCAGTGGCCATATCTTGGTGGTGAACGCTTTGAGGATCTACCGATTACCCCCGGACCCGACCGCATGCTGTGCCACTGGCCGTTGTGTGCGATATTTCTGCTTTTTTTTGTTGGGTGGTACAAAATCCCGTCGCCACAGGATGTCCCTTTGACACCGTTTTGCCCCTTACCCGTTTTCGCCCTGCCGTAACCCAATCGGTAACGACCGATATGCGTAGCGAAAGCACCGTTTACGATTTTAGATATTAGCATCCAGCATCCACAGTATCTTTGCGAACGTCGGGCAAGTCGGCCGCCAGCAATCGGCCAGGACAGTTGTGTGCAAGCAGTGGCGTTAAGCTTGGATGTCTAGCCACGAGTGGCTGCTGCTCGTTACTGGACGTTACTGGACGTTCCAATCAAACAACGAATTCATTAATTCCCGTCCAAAGAGTGTCGCTACGTGTGATTGTGTGGTGTCGATGATTAGTGGACAGAGCCGGTTAATTATTATTGGGTTTTTCGGTTAAAACAACAAACTGTGTCCGTTTTTATTAGTGCTCAACTATGGATATACACGCAGTATGGCAAGTAGAGCATGTAACACGAGTACTCTAGTTTTTTTGCCAACATCATCCATATTATAACTCATCATCTTTGTTTCTAACAAACAAACAAAAAAGTCTACGGCCAAGTTTATTGTTCTCTTCACAATCAGTATAATTCATTCACGTTTCGGTGCGTCAAAGGCGAACGTCATGCAGCGCCCTTACTAGATTAAAGCCCACTAGGAAGATAGATGTGATTTCAGCTTTACTTTTGACGCTGGCCAAACTCAACTGGCCTCGGTTGGATGAGATGAGATCATCCGGAATGTTGGCAACGTTTCCCTGGAACATGAGTGGAATGAGCAATATGCGTCCTTCGGCTACAATGAGCGCGTGTGTTTGTGCTAGTGTGTGCTTACTCTACATGCTTTTTGAATTGTTCTCTACGCTTGCAAATAACCTCATTTCGTTTAATGGCTAACGGTTTTAACCTCGGGGATATGTGGAGAATTTCAATATTTGAAGTTTTACAGTTATATGCTTTGAATTAGTGATGTTAAATTGAGCTGGTGTTTGAGATTCCAGTTTATACAGCTGCTTTGGTATTGTAATTATATGGCGACTGAAAAGTGTTTGAATTTAAATGATGTTCCAAAAGTGATATACAAGGTGACAATTAATGTAATTAATGGACGAATCAGAAATTGATATCTTTATCATATGCTATGCTAGCTAGCCTTTAATTTAAACCCCGAAAGGCAAGAGCAAGGCTTTCAATACAAAAAAACACTGCGGAAGACATCATCACGTTATCCAGACTAAAGTCGTCTTGATTTGTTTTTACAAATCGTATTTCAAGACGTAACGCATAACGATTACAACACGGCGTAACATTGACATTGCGAGACAGCAGAAGAGATAAGAATGTGCAAGAAAGTGCCTCGAGGAAGAATCGTTTCCTTTTACTATTTGGTAGCATAGCTCTTTGCGATGAACTGTCAATCTTCCGTTAAGTCAATGCCATTAAAGCTCTGCATAGAGTTTCGGCAAGAAGCATGCAATGCACACATTAAACAATAAATTCTTTAATAAGATAACATAAAACAAATTCTCTTTTCTCTTCTAACTACACTTTATCTTTGCGTGTTAAATAGCTAATGTTTTATAGTATAACATTACAGTTAACCATCTATTAAAGAGAGCTTTGCTTGCTTTTCTCTACCTCCCGACAGGCTAGCAGCGTCCCAAGAGGAGGCGCTTCCTGATAAGGACGGCAGCGGGCAGCAAATGGGTCCGAAGAAGGGAAAGAAGGGCAGTCCGAG